>NW_028227264.1:29947500-30547500 GCF_978045245.1 Mus caroli
TACGGCAGTCTCTAAATGGTCCATCCTTTCATCACAGTTACGAACTTTGTCTCTGTAACTACTTCCCTGGGTGGTTTGTTCCCAATTCTAAGAAGGGGCACAGTGTCCACACTTTGGTCTTCATTCTTCTTGAGTTTCATGCGTTTAGCAAATTGTATCTTATATCTTGGGTATCCTAAGTTTTGGGCTAATATCCACCTATCAGTGAATACATATTGTGTGAGTTCCTTTGTGATTGTGTTACCTCACTCAAGATGATGCCCTCCAGGTCCATCCATTTGGCTAGGAATTTCATAAATTCATTCTTTTTAATAGCTGAGTAGTACTCCATTGTGTAAATGTACCATAATTTCTGTATCCATTCCTCTGTTGAGGGACATCTGGGTTCTTTCCAGCTTCTGGCTATTATAAATAGGGCTGCTATGAACATAGTGGAGCATGTGTCCTTTTTACCGGTTGGGACATCTTCTGGATATATGCCCAGGAGAGGTATTGCTGGGTCCTCCGGTAGTACTATGTCCAATTTTCTGAGGAACCGCCAGACTGATTTCCAGAGTGGTTGTACAAGCTTGCAATCCCACCAACAATGGAGGAGTGTTCCTCTTTCTCCACATCCTCGCCAGCATCTGCTGTCACCTGAATTTTTGATCTTAGCCATTCTGACTGGTGTGAGGTGGAATCTCAGGGTTGTTTTGATTTGCATTTCCCTGATGATTAAGGATGTTGAACATTTTTTCAGGTGTTTCTCTGCCATTCGGTATTCCTCAGGTGAGAATTCTTTGTTCAGTTCTGAGCCCCATTTTTAATGGGGTTATTTGACTTTCTGGAGTCCACCTTCTTGAGTTCTTTATATATATTGGATATTAGTCCCTTATCTGATTTAGGATAGGTGAAGATCCTTTCCCAATCTGTTGGTGGTTTTTTTGTCTTATTGATGGTGTCTTTAGCCTTGCAGAAGCTTTGTAGTTTCATGAGGTCCCACTTGTCAATTCTCGATCTTACAGCACAAGCCATTACTGTTCTATTCAGGAATTTTTCCCCTGTGCCCATATCTTCAAGGCTTTTCCCCACTTTCTCCTCTATAAGTTTCAGTGTCTCTGGTTTTATGTGAAGTTCCTTGATCCACTTAGACTTGACCTTAGTACAAGGAGATAGGAATGGATCGATTCGCATTCTTCTACATGTTAACAACCAGTTGTGCCAGCACCATTTGTTGAAAATGCTGTCTTTCTTCCACTGGATGTTTTTAGCTCCCTTGTCGAAGATCAAGTGACCATAGGTGTGTGGGTTCATTTCTGGGTCTTCAATTCTATTCCATTGGTCTATTTGTCTGTCACTATACCAGTACCATGCAGTTTTTATCACAATTGCTCTGTAGTAGAGCTTTAGGTCCGGCATGGTGATTCCACCAGAGGTTCTTTTATCCTTGAGAAGAGTTTTTGCTATCCTAGTTTTTTTGTTATTCCAGATGAATTTGCAGATTGCACTTTCTAATTCGTTGAAGAATTGATTTGGAATTTTGATGGGGATTGCATTGAATCTGTAGATTGCTTTTGGCAAGATAGCCATTTTTACAATGTTGATCCTGCCAATCCATGAGCATGGGAGATCTTTCCATCTTCTGAGATCTTCTATAATTTCTTTCTTCAGAGACTTGAAGTTTTTATTATACAGATCTTTCACTTCCTTAGTTAGAGTCACGCCAAGATATTTTATATTATTTGTGACTATTGAGAAGGGTGTTGTTTCCCTAATTTCTTTCTCAGCCTGTTTATTCAAGTTCCTAGACAGATACCAGGTACCAAAGTTGAATCAAGATCAGGTCAATGATCTAAACAGCCCTGTATCCCCCAAAGAAATAGAAGCAGTCATTAATAGTCTCCCAACTAAAAAAAGCCCAGGACCAGATGGGTTTAGTGCAGAGTTCTATCAGACCTTCAAAGAAGATCTAATCCCAGTTCTTCACAAACTATTCCACAAAATAGAAACAGAAGGTACTCTACCCAACTCATTCTATGAAGCCACAATTACTCTGATACCTAAACCACAAAAAGACCCAACAAAGATAGAAAACTTCAGACCAATATCCCTTATGAATATTGATGCAAAAATCCTCAATAAAGTTCTTGCTAACCGAATCCAAGAACACATCAAAACAATCATCCATCCTGACCAAGTAGGTTTCATCCCAGGGATGCAGGGATGGTTCAATATATGGAAATCCATCAACGTAATCCAGTATATAAACAAACTCAAAGACAAAAACCACATGGTCATCTAGTTAGATGCGGAAAAAGCATTTGACAAGATCCAACACCCATTCATGATAAAAGTCTTGGAAAGATCAGGAATTCAAGGCCCATACCTAAACATGATAAAAGCAATCTACAGCAAACCAGTAGCCAACATCAAAGTAAATGGTGAGAAGCTTGAAGCAATCCCTCTAAAATCAGGGACTAGACAAGGCTGTCCACTTTCTCCATACCTATTCAACATTGTACTGGAAGTCCTAGCCAGAGCAATTCGACAACAAAAGGAGATCAAAGGGATACAAATTGGAAAAGATGAAGTCAAAATATCACTTTTTGCAGATGATATGATAGTATATATAAGTGACCCTAAAAATTCCACCAGAGAACTCCTAAGCCTGATAAACAGCTTCGGTGAAGTAGCTGGATATAAAATTAACTCAAACAAATCAATGGCCTTTCTCTATGATAGGGATTTCTAAGAGCTCACTATTTATGACATAGAATTACTGATAGGCCTGGGAAATACTTCAGGTGGGAACATATCAGGAATGTTGGCACGTGTTTATAATAAAACATCATTTTATGACATTACCTAATGAATGGCTGATTTCAGAATCAAGAACCTGTTGATTCCTGAATGGTCACATAGATTAATCTAGACCAGAGAAAGAAAGTAGACTCTTACCACTGAAATTGTATGTGTATTTAGGTGGCATGAAATTTTGAATTCAGTAAGTTTTGTTAATTACATTGAGAAAATATATATGCATATATCAGAAACAAAACAGAGTTCAATCCCTGGAAACAAGCAGAACAAATTTGTTCTAACTATCCAATTATACAGAAATTAATTTTAAGAAGCCTGCATTGAAGAAACTGATTTGAGTAGATACCACTAGCAGTGGGTGATTGGATACAAATTTTCAGTCATTATTTTACTTAGCATGTGCATAAATCTAGATTATGAAATAAGTATCAGTTATTTTACCAATAACGCAGACTTGGGGAAAAGCAGGTGTGGGAAGAAGTCAGGGCATGGGAATGTTGAAGATACCCTACAGTAAGCTTGAGTTTCCTGGGACCCCCTGATTACAAGGAAGAAAAATCTTCTGGGGGTACTGTGTTGCAGAGCATGAGGCTATGACCTCTTGTGGGCCCCAGTATGAGTAATGAGAGGTCCCAAGGCTGGTTTCTTTGGCACAAGCACTTTGTGATATCATTTTTGCAATTATTCTTAGTATTTATCATTACCTTTATCTATTTACTGTTCCTTCTATTTCTTCCTTTCTTGATTAAACTAATATTTGGTGACAATGCAAGACCTAGTAGAACCCGCTTGGTATCCAGACACTAGATGTTACCAATAATATTAAAGTGAAGGATCTTCGTAAATTCAAGAGAAACGCATGTTACAGTGACTCGCTCTAGGTAGAAATAAAAGTAACCTAGAGCCACAGGCAGAGATGAGCAATTCTGCAGATGTTCCCCTAGTCTTCGTCTCAATTTTGTATAATAAAAATAGGATATTTTTATCACAAAATTGAGGATGGAATAATATACAGATATTTCCCAGAAAGTTAGCAATCGGTTCCTTGGATTTAAGGACGATGGTGGCAGTCCCCTAAGACTTCTCCATACAGGTTTGGTGAGGGTGTTTTTGTAGACAGACAGACGGGGTCCAAAAATTATAAAGACTGCATAGTCAGCAGTATGACCTCATGTTTGCCCTTTTATGAAACTGTATTGTCTCACATATGTCTGAAAGATACTGATTTTGTAACTACAGTAGTACTGCTCCTGACCTCACTGGAGACTGGTGGTCGGAAGATATAAAAAATAATTGTGCTTGCTGTAAAATTTTTATGTCTAAGATTGCATAATTACCTTTTTCTGTTCTAAATCTGTACTACTCTGTGTCACAAGAAAATGTTCGCACTGGAAAATAGAGAAGCATTATCCCCCCCTCCTTGAATTTTGTAACCTAACTTCCTTGTATGACTTCAATAAAAGACTGGGGCTGAGTCAAGTCTAGGTGAGAACCCTGAATCCCGAGTTCAAAGGTCCCCATACAAAAAAAAAAAAGTCTGTCAGTATTGCATTTCAATTGAAGTGTTTTCTTATTCACCAACCAGGTATCCCTAGTCCTTGACCACCCCCAACTCTTGTGGAGGCTGCCCTGGCATGAGATGAGGCAAGAAAGAATAAAGGAAACTGGAATGGAGGACCCGAGAGAAGCTGTGAAGTGGCCGGCCAGTAAATGAAAATCAGGTGCAATCCTTCATGAGGTCTAGATATTTCTAAGGAGTTTAGGGGCAGAATCTCAACTTTGGGCCTGTTTGTCTAACATGACAAAGTGAAAAGAAATGTTAGTCACAGACTAGGGAGCAGTGAGTCCAAATGGTGAATTCTAATTTCAGAGAGAATCACGACTTGAAAGGCAAAGTGCTGAAGCAGAACTTGGCAAAGCATTTAAGAAAGCTGTAAAGCACCTTCCGAAGTCTTTGATATGGACTGTAAGTTACAGGAATTGTTCCTGTATGCAAAAGATTAAAGTGGGCAAGAGACTCAAATCAAGTAATTCATTATTTCAGTCTGAGAGAAAATGAGATAAAATGCTAAGTTCACATCAATGGATGGTGCTGGAAGAACACATTGTTAGGAGAGAGTCTGAGAACTGGGGCAGCTCATTATCTTGGACACAAAGGCAAGAATATTTTTTTCATTTCTGAACACAGAAAAAACCATAAGTTGATACTGTCAGGAACTAAAGCATATTTCTAGTGTGTTACATATGATATCCAAGGCTAACCATATAATAATATGCCATATTTTCCTGTCCTGTGAATAGGTGTGTGGGCCTAGGTACCAGAAGTTTTCCAAGGAGACCTCTATCCAGGCTGGGTGGGAAGGCCCCAGAGAGGGAAGTAAGTGCAGGCACTGAGCCAGATGAAGCCTCTGCCAGGCCTTCCTGGTTGCTCAGTAATTCCGAACCTGGGTTGGCCAGTGAGGAAAGCAGCAGAACTCTTGGCGAGGCTCTTCAGGAGAGAAGATCTCTTCCCAAGTGTTACAGCTCTTAGAACAAAAGGGTCAGACAAAAGAATAGTTCTTGCATTCCTTTAATTCCCTGCATGGCTCTCCTATATACAGTTCTGGCAGTGATTTAGAGTTTGACAGCAAGCCCCTCTCATTGCCTTGGGCTGAGAGTTTGGGGGAAATCCTTATTTGCATGTGAGAGGGCTTGGTGCTGTTCCTAAGTGGCTGATAGCCACTCCACTCCTGAGTAGGTTGTGGGGGCGGGAACTCCAAAAGGAGCCAGGGTCCAGGAGACATGAGAAAACTCCTTCAGTCCCATGTAAGTGAATTATCACTACCGGGTCCCGGGTTTCAAGATCTAGCCTCGACTGGAAACCAGGCTGTCTGCATGTAGCTCATTGCCCCACATAGGTGTACTTATTTAAATTGAATTGTACTGTTCTCCATGTTATTCAACAGCATTGATTGTAAGAACAGCCTTGCATTCTTGGGTGTCATCTCAAGGAAAGCCTGTTTATAGTGTTCAGACCGTCATTTTTAGTATTTATCTTCAAGTTCACTGATCTGTTTTCCTTTCTCTGATTTTGCACTCATAAGCTATGCATTCATATTCAGTCCCCAAATTTGTTCTTCTTTAAATCTACCATGTCTTTGCTATGACATTCAAAATTTTCTGGCCCTTTCATTCATTGTTTGAACATCCATACTGAAACTCGTTCCAGAAGCTGACATTGACAATGTTATCATTTTCCCATTTTGCACTGGTGTATGCTCACCGACTTGTGATTATTTAGTTTGATATATTTTTTTATACTCTAAATATAGTAAGTGATATTTGATTGAAACCACAGCCATTGGGTAGAATGCTACATGGTTCTGAGTAATTTCTATGCAGTTGACTTCTGACATCACACCACTGAAGCAATCACAGCATTATGTCATGTGTGGAGGAACAAAGTTGGAGCAAGGCATACTTTCTCCATTTAGCCTCTCTTGATGCCTAGAGATGTTACACTTGCTTGAAACTGCTGAGGTTGGGAATTTGGTTCTCATCAAGTGTTTACTGGCACCCTTATGGCAGGTAGATGAGAATATCTTCCTACTATCTCTAGTGTGTCAATTGCCGCAGGGCCTGAGGTGTGACTATTTCCTCTTCACTGCTCAGTGAATCTGAAGATTCTGACTTCCATGAGTCTTTGAGGATCACTGCCATGATTTGCTATGAAATTATATATTTCAGTTTAGTAAATTGAACATATAATGGAGGCGAGGAGACAGTTTTTTCTTAGTATAATTTAGAAAATTGGTGATTGTCTTGAAGTTTATGAAGCAGACCAAAAGTATGTACAATTATCAGCAGTTATTGTACAATTATCGAAAGTGATAGGTGTGGCATTTTGTAGAGAAAGAAGTTGTTGGCCTCAAGTTTCAGGGTTTCAGAATGTTTGCTTATACATTGTTTCTAGGAACATTTAAAGCTCTTCCCTGTGAACAATAGGAAAAATGTATCTGTCTCCTCAGAAATGTAAGTCTTAATGCAAAGCATTTAACAGAGCTTCAAAGACAAGGGAAGCTACAACAGAAAATCTACTGTGTGTCTTTAGGATATCCCCAGGAAAGAATGAGAAATTACTTCCTACTATAAGAAACTTGCTAAAGAAGCCATTAAACCCAAAGTAAACCTTACTATCAGTGAAAATTAAAACTCTCTTCTTTTCTTAAAGCAAGTTCCCTAAGAGATCAATAATATCAGAACTTTTAAGCCATACTAATCATTATTTTTAATTAAAAATTATACAGATGAGTAACACTAGAAATGAGACAGGCAGAATCGCTACAGATCCTCAATCAAGAAACTAAGAGGTTATTATGAAACGACGTTACACACAAATTTAAATGCACAGCGAAAATGCACCAATTCCGTAAGAGATGACCCCTGCAGCTTTACACTTTAGGGTACTGGCACTGTAGGTGAATAAATAAGTTGCTTTCTGTCTCTCCAGAAACATTTTAATCAGAAAAACTGAAAGGTTTCTTACATTTTTTTTTTTGCTGTTTTTTATTTCTGAGATGTAGTTTGACTCTTAACCCTGGAGTGCTGTGGGATTTATTATGTATCCCCGATCATTCCTCCTGCCTAAACCTTCTAGTGTAGGCATTACAAAGGTGAGCCACTATGCCCTACTCAGAATTTAACTACTGATATGAGGAGCATGTAGAAATGTCTTTAAATTAATATGTTGAATCAATGAGGGCAAATAAAGAGGGGTGGTGATGTGATATAATTTTTATAATATAACAACATGGCTCCATGGGCAAAGGTGCCTATAACCATGCCTGTTGACAAGAGTACCTTCCTTAGGAACTATATGGTGGAAGGAGAGAACAGGGTCTCAAATGTCACCTATCTACATCCATATATTTGCTATAACATGTATACACACATGCATGAGTATGCACATAAAAGTAAACAAACAAACAAATAAAACAAACATTTTTTTAAGAGAGAAGCCTGACTTGTGTTAGGACAGCTCTTAGGCAGACAGGGACAGAAATAAAGCATTATAAAATACTGTGTTGATATTTACAGCATTCATACATATTCATTAAATTGATTGTGGTGACAGTTTTTATTATAAACTTACATAAAACATAAATTTATGGCTCCGGGGCTCCGCCGAACTTAGTCTGCAGAGGTGAGAGTGAGGACCACAGAGGCAGACAGCTTCTGGGACAGGTGGGAGCCACAGAGCCGCTGAGGCAGCACCCTTTTGGGGCCGCAGACATCCGGCACCCTCCCAGCTGGAAGACTGTAGTCTGCCCTGCACAGGAGCCCTCTGCCTCAGGAGCAGGGAGCACATCTTGGATCCAGGACACCACTGAACTTAGGAACATAGTCTGCACAGCTGAGAGTGTGCACCACAGAAGCTGACAGCTTCTGTGACCTGCCAAAGCAACACAGCATCTGGGAAAGGTCCTGTTTTCGGCCTTCTTCTTCGGCCAGGAAGAGGTCCAAACGCCAGATATCTGTACACCTTCCCTTTAAGAGGAAAGCTTGTCAGCAGGGAGTGCTCTAACCACTGAAACTCAGAGGAGAGAGCCTGTCTCCCAGGTCTGCTGACAGACTATACTTAGAATCACCAGAAGAACAACCTCTGTACAGAGACAACTATAACAACTCCAGAGATTACCAGATGGCTCGAGGTAAATGTAAGAAACTTACTAACAGAAACCAAGACCACTCACCATCATCAGGACCCAGAACTCCAACTTCGCCCAGTCCAGGGCACCCCAACACACCTGAAAAGCTAGACCTGGATTTAAAAGCATATCTCATGATGATGATAGAGGACATCAAGAAGGACTTTAAGAACTACAGGAGAACATGGCTAAAGAGTTACAAGTCCTTAAAGAAAAACAGGAAAACACAACCAAACTGGTAGAAGTCCTTAAAGAGAAACAGGAAAACACATCCAATCAGATGATGGAAATGAACAAAACCATAATAGACCTAAAAAGGGAAGTAGACACAATAAAGAAAACCCAAAATGAGGCAAAACTGGAGATGGAAACCCTAGGAAAGAAATCTGGAACCATAGATGCGAGCGTCAGCAACAGAATACAAGAGATGGAAGAGAGAATCTCAGGTGCAGAAGATTCCATAGAGAACATCAGCACAACAATCAAAGAAAATGGAAAATGCAAAAAGATCCTAACTCAAAACATCCAGGAAATCCAGGACACAATGAGAAGGCCAAACCTACGGATAATAGGAGTGGATGAGAATGAAGATTTTCAACTCAAAGGACCAGCAAACATCTTCAACAAAATTATAGAAGAAAACTTCCCTAATCTAAAGAAAGAAATGCCCATGAACATACAAGAAGCCTACAGAACTCCAAATAGGCTGGACCAGAAAAGAACTTCCTCCCGACACATAATAATCAGAACAACAAATGCTCTAAATAAAGATAGAATACTAAAAGCAGTAAGAGAAAAAGGCCAAGTAACATATAAAGGCAAGCCTATCAGAATTACACCAGATTTTTCACCAGAGACTATGAAAGCCAGAAGATCCTGGACAGATGTTATACAAACACTAAAAGAACACAAATTCCAGCCCAGGCTACTATACCCAGCCAAACTCTCAATTAACATAGATGGAGAAACCAAAGTATTCCACGACAAAACCAAATTTACACATTATCTCTCCACGAATCCAGCCCTTCAAAGGATAATAACAGGAAAAAACCAATACAAGGACAGGAACCACGCCCTAGAAACAACAAGAAGGTAATCCCTCAACAAACCTAAAAGAAGACAGCCACAAGAACAGAATGCCAACTTTAACATCAAAAATAACAGGAAACACCAATTTCTTTTCCTTAATATCTCTTAATATCAATGGACTCAACTCCCCGATAAAAAGACATAGACTAACAAACTGGCTACACAAACAAGACCCAACATTTTGCTGCTTACAGGAAACTCATCTCAGAGAAAAGGATAGACACTACCTCAGAATGAAAGGCTGGAAAACAATTCTCCAAGCAAATGGCATGAAGAAACAAGCTGGAGTAGCCATTCTAATATCTGATAAGATTGACTTCCAACCCAAAGTCATTAAAAAAGACAGGGAGGGACACTTCATACTCATCAAAGGTAAAATCCTCCAAGAGGAACTATCAATCCTGAATATCTATGCTCCAAATACAAAGGCAGCCACATTCATTAAAGAAACTTTAGTAAAGCTCAAAGCACACATTGCACCTCATACAATAATAGTGGGAGACTTCAACACACCACTTTCACCAATGGACAGATCATGGAAACAGAAACTAAACAGGGACACAGTGAAACTAACAGAAATTATGAATCAAATGGATCTGGCAGATATCTACAGAACATTCTATCCTAAAACAAAAGGATATACCTTCTTCTCAGCACCTCATGGTACCTTCTCCAAAATTGACCACATAATTGGTCACAAAACAGGCCTCAACAGATATAAAAATATTGAAATTGTCCCATGCATCCTATCAGATCACCATGGACTAAGGCTGATCTTCAATAACAAAATAAATAATAGAAAGCCCACCTTCACGTGGAAACTGAACAACACTCTTCTCAATGATACCTTGGTCAAGGAAGGAATAAGGAAAGAAATTAAGGACTTTTTAGAGTTCAATGAAAATGAAGCCACAACATACCCAAACTTATGGGACGCAATGAAAGCATTTTTAAGAGGAAAACTCATAGCTCTGAGTGCCTCCAAAAGGAAACTAGAGAGAGCACACATTAGCAGCTTGACAACACACCTAAAAGCACTAGAACAAAAGGAAGCAAATTCACCCAAGAGGAGTAGACGGCAGGAAATAATCAAACTCAGGGGTGAAATCAACCAAGTGGAAACAAGAAAAACTATTCAAAGAATCAACCAATCAAGGAGCTGGTTCTTTGAGAAAATCAACAAGATAGATAAACCCTTAGCCAGACTCACTAGAGGGCACAGGGAAAGCATCCTAATTAACAAAATCAGAAATGAAAAAGGAGACATAACAACAGATCCTGAAGACATCCAAAACACCATCAGATCCTTCTACCAAAGGCTATACTCAACAAAACTGGAGAACCTGGATGAAATGGACAAGTTCCTAGACAGATACCAGGTACCAAAGTTGAATCAAGATCAGGTTAATGATCTAAACAGCCCTATATCCCCCAAAGAAATAGAAGCAGTCATTAATAGTCTCCCAACTAAAAAAAGCCCAGGACCAGATGGGTTTAGTGCAGAGTTCTATCAGACCTTCAAAGAAGATCTAATCCCAGTTCTTCACAAACTATTCCACAAAATAGAAACAGAAGGTACTCTACCCAACTCATTCTATGAAGCCACAATTACTCTGATACCTAAACCACAAAAAGACCCAACAAAGATAGAAAACTTCAGACCAATATCCCTTATGAATATTGATGCAAAAATCCTCAATAAAGTTCTTGCTAACCGAATCCAAGAACACATCAAAACAATCATCCATCCTGACCAAGTAGGTTTCATCCCAGGGATGCAGGGATGGTTCAATATACGGAAATCCATCAACGTAATCCAGTATATAAACAAACTCAAAGATAAAAACCACATGGTCATCTCCTTAGATGCGGAAAAAGCATTTGACAAGATCCAACACCCATTCATGATAAAAGTCTTGGAAAGATCAGGAATTCAAGGCCCATACCTAAACATGATAAAAGCAATCTACAGCAAACCAGTAGCCAACATCAAAGTAAATGGTGAGAAGCTTGAAGCAATCCCTCTAAAATCAGGGACTAGACAAGGCTGTCCACTTTCTCCATACCTATTCAACATTGTACTTGAAGTCCTAGCCAGAGCAATTCGACAACAAAAGGAGATCAAAGGGATACAAATTGGAAAAGAGGAAGTCAAAATATCACTTTTTGCAGATGATATGATAGTATATATAAGTGACCCTAAAAATTCCACCAGAGAACTCCTAAGCCTGATAAACAGCTTCGGTGAAGTAGCTGGATATAAAATTAACTCAAACAAATCAATGGCCTTTCTCTACACAAAGAATAAACAGGCTGAGAAAGAAATTAGAGAAACAACACCCTTCTCAATAGTCACAAATAATATAAAATATCTTGGCGTGACTCTAACTAAGGAAGTGAAAGATCTGTATAATAAAAACTTCAAGTCTCTGAAGAAAGAAATTATAGAAGATCTCAGAAGATGGAAAGATCTCCCATGCTCATGGATTGGCAGGATCAACATTGTAAAAATGGCTATCTTGCCAAAAGCAATCTACAGATTCAATGCAATCCCCATCAAAATTCCAAATCAATTCTTCAACGAATTAGAAAGTGCAATCTGCAAATTCATCTGGAATAACAAAAAACCTAGGATAGCAAAAACTCTTCTCAAGGATAAAAGAACCTCTGGTGGAATCACCATGCCGGACCTAAAGCTCTACTACAGAGCAATTGTGATAAAAACTGCATGGTACTGGTATAGTGACAGACAAATAGACCAATGGAATAGAATTGAAGACCCAGAAATGAACCCACACACCTATGGTCACTTGATCTTCGACAAGGGAGCTAAAAACATCCAGTGGAAGAAAGACAGCATTTTCAACAAATGGTGCTGGCACAACTGGTTGTTAACATGTAGAAGAATGCGAATAGATCCATTCCTATCTCCTTGTACTAAGGTCAAGTCTAAGTGGATCAAGGAACTTCACATAAAACCAGAGACACTGAAACTTATAGAGGAGAAAGTGGGGAAAAGCCTTGAAGATATGGGCACAGGGGAAAAATTCCTGAATAGAACAGTAATGGCTTGTGCTGTAAGATCGAGAATTGACAAGTGGGACCTCATGAAACTACAAAGCTTCTGCAAGGCTAAAGACACCATCAATAAGACAAAAAAACCACCAACAGATTGGGAAAGGATCTTCACCTATCCTAAATCAGATAAGGGACTAATATCCAATATATATAAAGAACTCAAGAAGGTGGACTCCAGAAAGTCAAATAACCCCATTAAAAAATGGGGCTCAGAACTGAACAAAGAATTCTCACCTGAGGAATACCGAATGGCAGAGAAGCACCTGAAAAAATGTTCAACATCCTTAATCATCAGGGAAATGCAAATCAAAACAACCCTGAGATTCCACCTCACACCAGTCAGAATGGCTAAGATCAAAAATTCAGGTGACAGCAGATGCTGGCGAGGATGTGGAGAAAGAGGAACACTCCTCCATTGTTGGTGGGATTGCAAGCTTGTACAACCACTCTGGAAATCAGTCTGGCGGTTCCTCAGAAAATTGGACATAGTACTACCGGAGGATCCAGCAATACCTCTCCTGGGCATATATCCAGAAGATGTCCCAACCGGTAAAAAGGACACATGCTCCACTATGTTCATAGCAGCCCTATTTATAATAGCCAGAAGCTGGAAAGAACCCAGATGTCCCTCAACAGAGGAATGGATACAAAAATTATGGTACATTTACACAATGGAGTACTACTCAGCTATTAAAAAGAATGAATTTATGAAATTCCTAGCCAAATGGATGGACCTGGAGGGCATCATCCTGAGTGAAGTAACACAATCACAAAAGAACTCACACAATATGTATTCATTGATAAGTGGATATTAGCCCAAAACTTAGGATACCCAAGATATAAGATACAATTTGCTAAACGCATGAAACTCAAGAAGAATGAAGACCAAAGTGTGGACACTGTGCACCTTCTTAGAATTGGGAACAAAACACCCAGGGAAGGAGCTACAGAGACAAAGTTCGTAGCTGTGATGAAAGGATGGACCATTTAGAGACTGCTGTATCCAGGGATCCGTCCCATAATCAGCTTCTAAACGCTGACACCATTGCATACACTAGCAAGATCTTGCTGAAAGGACCCAAATATAGCTGTCTCTTGTGAGACGATGCCGGGGCCTAGCAAACACAGGAGTGGATGTTCACAGTCAGCTATTGGATGTATCACAGGGCTCCCAATGGAGAAGCTAGAGAAAGTACCCAAGGAGCTAAAGGGATCTGCAACCCTATTGTTGGAACAACATGATGTACTAACCGGAACCCTGGAGCTCTTGTCTCTAGCTGCATATGTATCGAAAGATGGCCTAGTCGGCCATCAATGGAAAGAGAGGCCCATTGGACTTGCAAACTTTATATGCCCCAATATAGGGGAATGCCAGGGCCAAAAGAATGGGAATGGGTGGGTAGGGAAGTGGGGGGCGCTATGGGGGACTTTTGGGATAGTATTGGAAATGTAATTGAGGAAATTATGTAATAAAAATATTAAAAAAAAAAAAAAAAAAAAAAAAAAGACATACACTAACAAACTGGCGACACAAACAAGACCCAACATTTTGCTGCTTACAGGAAACTCATCTCAGAGAAAAAGATAGACACTACCTCAGAATGAAAGGCTGGAAAACAATTTTCCAAGCAAATGGTATGAAGAAACAAGCTGGAGTAGCCATTCTAATATCTGAAAAGATTGACTTCCAACCCAAAGTCATCAAAAAAGACAGAGAGGGGCACTTCATACTCATCAAAGGTAAAATCCTCCAAGAGGAACTATCAATCCTGAATATCTACGCTCCAAATACAAAGGCAACCTCATTCATTAAAGAAACTTTAGTAAATCTCAAAGCACACATTGCACCTCACACAATAATAGTGGGAGACTTCAACACACCACTTTCATCAATGGACAGATCATGGAAACAGAAACTAAACAGGGACACAGTGAAACTAACAGAAGTTAGGGATCAAATGGATCTGGCAGATATCTACAGAACATTTTACCCTAAAACAAAAGGATATACCTTCTTCTCAGCACCTCATGGTACCTTCTCCAAAATTGACCACGTAATTGGGCACAAAACAGGACTCAATATATACAAAAATATTGAAATTGTCCCATGCATCCTATCAGATCACCATGGACTAAGGCTGATCTTCAATAACAAAATAAATAATAGAAAGCCAACATTCACGTGGAAACTGAACAACACTCTTCTCAATGATACCTTGGTCAAGGAAGGAATAAAGAAAGAAATTAAGGACTTTTTAGAGTTCAATGAAAATGAAGCCACAACATACCCAAACATATGGGACACAATGAAAGCATTTCTAAGAGGAAAACTCATAGCTCTGAGTGCCTCCAAAAAGAAACTAGAGAGAGCACACATTAGCAGCTTAACAACACACCTAAAAGCACTAGAACAAAAGGAAGCAAATTCACCCAAGAGGAGTAGATGGCAGGAAATAATCAAACTCAGGGGCGAAATCAATCAAGTGGAAACAAGAAGAACTATTCAAAGAATCAACCAATCAAGGAGCTGGTTCTTTGAGAAAATCAACAAGATAGATAAACCCTTAGCCAGACTCACTAGAGGGCACAGGGAAAGCATTCTAATTAACAAAATAAAAATGAAAAAGGAGACATAACAACAGATCCTGAAGACATCCAAAACACCATCAGATCCTTCTACCAAAGGCTATACTCAACAAAACTGGAGAACCTGGATGAAATGGAGAAGTTCCTAGACAGATACCAGGTACCAAAGTTGAACCAAGATCAGGTTAATGATCTAAACAGCCCTATATCCCCCAAAGAAATAGAAGCAGTCATTAATAGTCTCCCAAGCAAAAAAAGCCCAGGACCAGATGGGTTTAGTGCAGAGTTCTATCAGACCTTCAAAGAAGATCTAATTCCAGTTCTTCACAAACTACTCCACAAAATAGAAACAGAAGGTACTCTACCCAACTCATTCTATGAAGCCACAATTACTCTGATACCTAAACCACAAAAAGACCCAACAAAGATAGAAAACTTCAGACCAATTTCCCTTATGAATATTGATGCAAAAATCCTCAATAAAGTTCTTGCTAACCGAATCCAAGAACACATCAAAACAATCATCCATCCTGACCAAGTAGGTTTCATCCCAGGGATGCAGGGATGGTTCAATATATGGAAATCCATCAACGTAATCCAGTATATAAACAAACTCAAAGACAAAAACCACATGGTCATCTCGTTAGATGCGGAAAAAGCATTTGACAAGATCCAACACCCATTCATGATAAAAGTCTTAGAAAGATCAGGAATTCAAGGCCCATACCTAAACATGATAAAAGCAATCTACAGCAAACCAGTAGCCAACATCAAAGTAAATGGTGAGAAGCTTGAAGCAATCCCTCTAAAATCAGGGACTAGACAAGGCTGTCCACTTTCTCCATACCTATTCAACATAGTACTTGAAGTCCTAGCCAGAGCAATTCGACAACAAAAGGAGATCAAAGGGATACAAATTGGAAAAGATGAAGTCAAAATATCACTTTTTGCAGATGATATGATAGTATATATAAGTGACCCTAAAAATTCCACCAGAGAACTCCTAAACCTGATAAACAGCTTCGGTGAAGTAGCTGGATATAAAATTAACTCAAACAAATCAATGGCCTTTCTCTACACAAAGAATAAACAGGCTGAGAAAGAAATTAGGGAAACAACACCCTTCTCAATAGTCACAAATAATATAAAATATCTTGGTGTGACTCTATTTAAGGGTGTGAAAGATCTGTATAATAAAAACTTCAAGTCTCTGAAGAAAGAAATTCTAGAATATCTCAGAAGATGGAAAGATCTCCCATGCTCATGGATTGGCAGGATCAACATTGTAAAAATGGCTATCTTGCCAAAAGCAATCTACAGATTCAATGCAATCCCCATCAAAATTCCAAATCAATTCTTCAACGAATTAGAAAGTGCAATCTGCAAATTCATCTGGAATAACAAAAAACCTAGGATAGCAAAAACTCTTCTCAAGGATAAAAGAACCTCTGGTGGAATCACCATGCCAGACCTAAAGCTTTACTACAGAGCAATTGTGATTAAAAACTGCGTGGTACTGGTATAGTGACAGACAAATAGACCAATGGAATAGAATTGAAGACCCAGAAATGAACCCACACACGTACAGTCACTTGATCTTTGACAAGGGAGTTAAAACCATCCAGTGGAAGAAAGACAGCATTTTCAACAAATGGTGCTGGCACAACACCTTCTACATGGTTGTTATCATGTAGAAGAATGCAAATCAATCCATTCCTATCTCCTTGTACTAAGGTCAAGTCTAAGTGGATCAAGGAACTTCACATAAAACCAGAGACACTGAAACTTATAGAGGAGAAAGTGGGGAAAAGCCTTGAAGATATGGGCACAGGGGAAAAATTCTTGAATAGAACAGCAATGGCTTGTCCTGTAAGATCGAGAATTGACAAGTGGGACCTCATGAAACTGCAAAGCTTCTGCAAGGCAAAAGACACCATCAGTAAGACAAAAAAACCACCAACAGATTGGGAATGGATCTTTACCTATCCTAAATCAGATAAGGGTCTAATATCCAATATATATAAGGAACTCAAGAAGGTGGACTCCAGAAAGTCAAATAACCCCATTAAAAAATGGGGCTCAGAACTGAACAAAGAATTCTTACCTGAAGAATACCAAATGGCAGAGAAGCACCTGAAAAAATGTTCAACATCCTTAATCATCAGGGAAATGCAAATCAAAACAACCCTGAGATTCCACCTCACACCAGTCAGAATGGCTAAGATCAAAAATTCAGGTGACAGCAGATGCTGGCGAGGATGTGGAGAAAGAGGAACACTCCTCCATTGTTGGTGGGATTGCAAGCTTGTACAACCACTCTGGAAATCAGTCTGGCAGTTCCTCAGAAAATTGGACATAGTACTACCGGAGGATCCCGCAATACCTCTCCTGGGCATATATCCAGAAGATGTCCCAACCGGTAAGAAGGACACATGCTCCACTATGTTCATAGCAGCCCTATTTATATAGCCAGAAGCTCGAAAGAACCCAGTTGTCCCTCAACAGAGGAATGGATACAGAAATTATGATACATTTACACAATGGAGTACTACTCAGCTATTAAAAAGAATGAATTTATGAAATTCCTAGCCAAATGGATGGACCTGGAGGGCATCATCTTGAGTGAGGTAACACAATCACAAAGGAACTCACACAATATGTATTCACTGATAAGTGGATATTAGCCCAAAACTTAGGATATCCAAGATATAAGATACAATTTGCTAAACACATGAAACTCAAGAAGAATGAAGACCAAAATGTGGACACTGTGCCCCTTCTTAGAATTGGGAACAAAACACCCATGGAAGGAGTTACAGAGACAAATCTTGGAGCTGTGATGAAAGTATGGACCATCTAGTGACTGCCGTATCCAGGGATCCATCCCATTATCAGCTTCTAAACGTGGACACCATTGCATACACTAGCAAGATTTTGCTGAAAGGACCCAAAGATAGCTGTCTCTTGTGAGACTGTGCAGGGGCCTAGCAAACACAGGAGTGGATGCTCACATTCAGTTATTGGATGTATCACAGGGCTCCCAATGGAGAAGCTAGAGAAAGTACCCAAGGAGCTAAAGGGATCTGCAACCCTATAGTTGGAACAACACAATGAACTAACCATTACCCTGGAGCTCTTGTCTCTAGCTGCATATGTATCGAAAGATGGCCTAGTCGGCCATCACTGGAAAGAGAGGCCCATTGGACTTGCAAACTTTATATGCCCCAATATAGGGGAATGCCAGAGCCAAAAGAATGGGAATGGGTGGGTAGGGAAGTGGGGGGCGCTATGGGGGACTTTTGGGATAGCATTGGAAATGTAATTGAGGAAAATATGTAATAAAAATATTAAAAATTTAAAAAAAAACATAAATTTATATGTTTACAACATATATGCTGTACTTTTTGTTATACCTAAACAGAACTTAAAATATTTATCCTATTTCTATACAAAATCACTAACATAGATGTACATCTACCTTTCCCACTCAACAGAACTAGTGAAAAATGAGGTGAAGGGTACAGGTTTACACTGAAACAAAGCTACATTAAACTTGAAAAAGTAACTAAATTTCTTTTCAAACTCTAATAATTGAATGGTATTATTTGATTCCCCCGGCACTGTCTTCTGTTAGATTTTACTTAGATTTCTCAGGCTTTTACTATTTCTCATATATTTACTATATGTATTACTATATGTATATTATAGTAAATGTATGAGAAATACATTTATTATAACATGCTAAAGTAAAATACTTTATAGCAAAAATATAAAAATAATGGATCAATGGCTTATAGTAATGTGAAACATCCTAGACTATATATATATGTATATATATACATATATATACAGTGTGTGTGTATGTATGCATAATTTTAGCCACACTATAATGTTTACTAATTCTTGTTCAGTTTATAAGAAATACAAATAAATGAAAGTAAATATTGTTAGAAAACTCAGGATACTTGTATTATAACTCAACAAAGTGTATGGAAATACTGAGACTCTATGTATGAAATGTTTTAGAGTCTAACTGGGGTCAATAACTTGCTTTGTTTTGAACATTTTCTCATCTGTGTGCTTCAGTAATATTGTATACGCTAAAGGAAAATTTTAATTTACTAAAATGCTTTATTGCACATTTAAATAAAAAAAGAGAAATAGATGTAGATATTCATGCAAGGTAAATGCAGGAATACAAATTAGGATATTCTATTATGCACATGAATATTGAATACTGCAGACAAGGATAATTCATAGTATGGCAAGTAATTCTCCCCCCCTTTTTTTTTGACTACATCAAATCACAAACAGAACTTAACAAATAAAAAATACATTCCCAATTTTTCTACCACTACAAAATATTCTAGTCAATGTTTAATGGAATTGTTGGTTCTGTGTTCAAAATGTTCTAGACCAGTGAGTGCTGAAGTACATTTATCTACTACAGTGGTTGCCAACTCTACCTGCAAAATAAAATGAACTGGCTATTGAAGATGAAAAACCAAAATCATTGTCTGAATCTAGTTTAATTAATTAATAAATTAATTTCACCACTAATACTCTAGAGGTATTAGTGGTGAAAGCTATATCATCAGGCTCCTGTCCACAAGCTCTTGTTGGCAATGGCGATAATGTCTGGGATTGGTGGTTGTTTATGGTATGGCCCCAGGTGGGGCAGTCTCTGGATGGTCATTCCTTCAGTCTTTGCTCCAAACATTTTCTCTACAGTTCCTTCCATGGGGATTTTCTTCCCCCTTCTAAGAAGGATTTTGAGCTTCTGGACTAATATCCACTTATCAGTGAGTGCATATCATGTGTGTTCTTTTCTGAGCTGCTAGTCAGGCCAGGGTCCTGTGTCCCTGCTCCTGTTGGCCCCAGGATCTCCCAGTTGTGTTGGGACAGATGTTGTATTCCACTTACCAGTGATCCTAAGATCCTTGGCATTCTAGGGCACCTGGGGAATGGAGAGTCCTCTGGGGACTGTGGGACTGTCCTCTGAGTTCGTGCCCAAGGTGGCCTGGAGCTGGTGCAGGCTGGAAGGAACCTGAGTGGCTGGTTGCTGGTCGGGCTGGTTTCCTGTGTCCCTTTTTCTGCTGCTATAGACCCCTCACCATTGTTTTGGAACAGATGTGTCGTTCCACTCACCAGTGATTCTAAGATCCTAAGGGCATGCTAGGGTGCCTGGGTCATAGAGAATCCTCTGGGGACCGTGGGACCATCTGCTGAGTTCAAGCCTGGGGCTTGAAGTTCAACGTTCAAGTTCAACGTGGCCTGGGGCTGGCGCAGACCAGGCTTCTATGTTTTCTTTAAATTATTTTATTTATGTACATTCCAGAGGTTTCCCCCTCCCCCTTCCCAGTCCCTTCCCCAGTTGCTCACCTTATACCCCCTCCCCTTGCCTCCCAGAGGGTGCTCCCCTCAATATCCCCCTTCTCTATGGCCTACAGTCCCTCAAGGTTAGGTGCATCTACTCCCACTGAGGCCAGGCCAAGCAGTCTTCTGCTATAATATGAGCAGGGCCAGTGGGGCTCAGACCAGCCTATGTATGCTGCCTGGTTGGTAGCTCAGTCTCTGGGATCTCCTAGTGGTCTGGGATAATTGGGACTGCTGGTCTTCCTATGGAGTTTCCCTACCCTTCAGCTTTTCAATCTTTCCCACAATTCCACCATAGAATGGGGAACCCACCTTTTATATGACCATTGGAATTGGGAATTCTGAGGTTTGGTCCTAAGTAGATTTACCTTAAATTTCTCATGGAATCTTTAATCATGAATCTTGATAATGTGTCTTTAGATATAATTTAGGTGTTAACTCTCTGATTAAAGCTAATGTTATTTATAGAGGGAGATAAGAATGGATCAATTTACATTCTTGTACATGATGACCACCACTTGAGCCAGCAGCATTTGTTGAATATGCTGCATTTTTTCCACTAGATGGTTTTGGCTTCTTTGTCAAAGATCAGGTAACCTTAGGTGTGGGTTTAATTCAGGTACTTCAATTCTATTCCACTGATCTAACTGACTGTCTCTGTATCAATACCATGTTGTTTTTTTCCACTATTGCTCTGTAGTACAACTTGAGGTCAGGGATGGTGATTCTCCCAGAAGTTCTTTTATTGTTGAGAATGGTTTTTGCTATCCTGGGTTTTTGGTTATTCCAGATTTATTTGAGAATTGCTCTCTCTCTCTCTCTCTCTCTCTCTATATATATATATATATATATATATATATATATATATATATATATATATATATGGAGAATTGTGCTGGAATTTTAATGGGAATTGAATTGAATCTGTAGATTGCTTTTCATAAGACAGCCATATTTATTATGTTAATCCTGCTGATGCATGAGCATGGGAAATATTTCCATCTTCTGAGATCTTCTTTGATTTCTTTCTTCAGAGACTTGAAGTTCCTGCCATACAGATCATTCACTTGCTTGGTTAGAGTCACACAAATATATTTTATATTATTTGTGTCAGTTGTGAAGGGTGTCATTTCCCTAATTTCTTTCTCAGCCTATTTATCCTTTGAGTAGAGGACGAATACTGGTTTGAGTTAATTTCATATCCATCCACTTTGTTGAAGTTGTTTCTCAGGTTTAGGAGTGCTCTTGTAGAATTTTTGGGGTCACTTAATCTGCAAATAGTGATATTTTGATTTCTTCCTTTCTAATTTGTATCCCTTTGACCTCCTTTTGTTGTTAATTGCTCTGGCTAGAACTTTGAATACTCTATTGACTAGAAAGGGAGATAGTGTGCAAGCTTGTCTGATCCCTGATTTTAGTGGGATTGCTTCAAGTTTCTCTCCATTTTGTTTGATGTGGGCTACTGGTTTATTATATATTGCTTTTACTATATTTAGGTATGGGCCTTGAATTCATGATAATTCCAAGACTTTTATCATGAAAAGTTGTTATGTTTTGTTAAATGCCTTTCCAGCATCTAATGAGATGATCATGTCAGGTGTTTTTTCTTTGAGGTTTTTTTTTTTTTTAATATTGTGGATTACTTTGATGGATTTACATATATTGAACCCTCATAGAAACATGGGGCAGGGGGATGGAATAGGAGGTTTCCAGGGGGGAAAACTGGAGAAAAAGATAACATTTGAAATGTATATAAAGAAAATATCCAGAAAAAAGGATCATTACAATTATTCTTAATATACACATTAGAATTATATTGATGAATATGTCATATAATTGTGCCAGGCACATGAATTAATTCATCCATTTTCTAGGCCCTATGGGGTCTCAGAAAGTGTATTGTGAATATGGTCAGTTGATCCTCCTATAGAAAAGGTCATTAAGCACGTATAACATTCATTTCAGTTTTTCAGAACTTATTAACACAAAGTTCTAGGTTCCTGAGCCAAGATGACATATTTGTCTATGAAGATCAATGATGAATGACTGCTTTAAAATAAAAAAAAAACTTTAAAATTTTGAACTCACTCTTATTTTCTATGTAAATTTTCTGCTGCCTTCCTGTGGGAGATACCAGCACCACGTTCCAGAGGTGAACAATCTGATTTCCCTTCACACCTAGTTCTAATGCTGCAGCATGCCAGGTAGCTGTTCTTTCATTTCTGTCTCTTCCAGTTCTTAACAATCTCTGGCCTGCATCACTAAAACACACTGTCTATTAGCAGAGGCTTCCAGGTCTTCCTTCATCAATTAAGGGAAAAGGATATGGCTGAAGTCACAGGTAGCTCTTTTGGTGGTATTTCATTAAAAGGCCACCTAATTAGATCTTACCACCAGTCAACCACACTCTTCTTCAAATCCAGTGAGCAAGAATTTCCCAAACCTCAATCATTCCATTGTATCTTCTCTCAATCTCTAACACAGCCTATCTTTCAAAAACTATTCATATTTCTGGATTATTTGTCTGTTACTCATATTCCTTTTAATGGTCACAACACATCATGAGATATACAGTTTCAATGAGACTTGAAACATACTTCTAATTTCCTGTTAAATTAGATAAAGTTTAGAGAGTAAATCAATAATATTTTTTGTGTATATGACATGTCCAAATCCAGAGTGGCAGGGAAGTTACCTGAAATGATAAGTTCTTGAGAAAGGAGGTTCTTTCTGTTTTGTTTGCTACTGTAACCCCTAAATGAGCCCAGTTACTCAATAAATGTACATGGACATCACTACATGAGTACAACAGAATTTATTCTTGCAGGACTAAATAATATCTATTATAGAGATACTCTACAGAATTCATGAGAGTATTTTCAGTATGAAATATAACCACTTTTCTGTGATGCAATATATGAACTATTCAGCTAAACACTTCTGCATTCCATATATACATTTCCTTTTTATACAGAAATTTAATCAAGAAAAGACTATAACTACCTGTAAGTGATTTGAGGACAATTGTCCAAAAGGCTTGAGGAAAAATGTAATTCTACATCACAACACACAGTATTTAATGTTTATTAAGCTTGGGGTGGCTTTGTAAGTCTTAAGGTTATAAATAACAGTGAGAGAGAATATGCCTAATCCTGAATAGACTTGATGCACCAGAGTAGGAGGATACTGGGACAGGAGTACTCTTAGTGGTGAAGGGGATGAAATCTGTGCAGGGGTGATTGGGAGGGGACAGCATTTAGGATGTGAATAAAATAAATTAAAAAAAAAAGAAATCATAGAAAGCCTAGTTTCTAGGTATAAGTCAAATATAAAGAGTTTATTAAACAAAAGGAGAAAAAATGTATTACACATGTAAAATTCAACAACTGGCACAATTTCACATATTTTTTGTCTTGAGTTTTAATAATGCAAGAAGCATTATTAAACTAGAAGCTAGAATGTTATTAGAACAGGTGAGAACATTACCCTTCTGGCATAGCAAAATAGGAGCATGTTCAGATTTTAAGCACTAAAATATTTTTCAGGGAGGCATAAGACATTTTCTAGTTACTTTGTATTATTTTATGACTTATTGTTGTTTCATTTTGAATAACATACTGAAGAGGCAATATACATCATTTAAATGATAGTTTACTGAAATGCCATATTCTAGATTTCCAGAAATAGATCAGAAAAACTTGACTGATGTTCATAAATTTTAAGGTCAAACTACTATTCTTCTCCCTCATTCAAAAAAGCCATCCTGGGCAGTCAAGCATTGTTCTTTTGGGATGTGATCATGTCTACCTTCCTATCATTTCTCTATATATCTACCTTCCTACTTATCCTATATTTATCAGTCATCTGTCTATTATACAGCTATTCACATTTTGGTCTTCTATTTATTCTACTTTTCTGGAGATCTCTGACTAACTCAAGGATGCTTATGATTTGAAGGTTATGCTTTCTCTTTCTCTTTCCTAGCTTGCAATATGATGCTGCTATAAGAAGACAAGAAGCAAAATAATTGGTAAGTGTTGCTTATAAAACTCCTTTAAGAGCATACAAGCTATGGAGGATATAACTATGTCATTTTACAGATGATATTATGGGTCATGATTTCATCATGTAGTGTGCTCATAGTTGTACAAGATGATGGATCATTTCTTTAAGAGAGACAGAGACAGAGATAGGGAGAGAGAAGAGAGAGGGGAGCAAGGAAGAAGACAAAGGAGGAGAAGGAGGAGAAAAGAAAAAAGGAAAGGAAAGGAAAGAAAAAAAAGTGAAAAGAAAAGAAATCTGCATAGCCTACATCTGGTCTTGAAATTAGACAATATAAGTGTCATTCCCAGAACATAATGCCTAATTCTCTGTGAATTCTTTCAGCTTTGAGAGTTTCTAGGATGACATATAACTTTATGTACCAGAGAGCATCTGAACTATTAAATGCAGAAAATCTAGCCTGAGTTATTCTTTTGTTACCCACATTTTGTCTTACTTAAGTCAACTGACTTCATATTTTCTTGCCTTGTTATCTTCACTTGTAGGATTGTATGGTGATGACTATATAAAATGATAAAACCTTCCAAGTGGTAGAAAAGGGGCAAAAAAATATAGTTTGTATTGTAAGAAAGCACACACATTTGTACTTTATGTATCTCTATGTGGCTGAAACTATGCTCCAAGATACAACTTAGAATGCTTGGGTGTAAAGAATTCAGAGTTGGGGTTGGAAATGGACATATGCCTTCTTACCAGGAAGACACTTTTTGTATGAAGAATTATGATGTTTATTAAACTATGTTTATGAAAATTAATGTGTGTAGTTGGCCTTTTCTTGATATTTTATCTTCATTGAAACAATCCAACTACTGTGAATAAACAGACATTAATATTCAGTTAGGATAAAAGAGTTCGTAGATCATGAACTGGAACCTCATGATGACCCCTTCCTTTAATTTCTTACAGTAACAGGAAGCACTGCAGTTTTCAGGGCTTATTTTAGTAATGTTCTGTCACTGTTTGCTTGGATTTTATAAAGTAACCTGTTACTTTAGAGAGGACACTGATTTGCATAAGTCATAACTTTAAAAGAAGACCAGTCAATATTGTGATCCAGGCCTCCTGTTTCTGATTCTCCCCACCACCTCTTTTTTTATGGCTCAGGTTTCTTAATATATAAATCACATTATACGAGGCAATTTCTGTACTCAAGCAAAGGTTTCTATTTGGAGCATGAAGAATCATTCTAATTAGCTTACAGTTCCACTTCATGTACTGAACCCGTGTACGACAATGATGCTAATGAATATCACTACAGTTTTAGTTAAAGGTTAATTCGATATACCTTGAATATTCAAGTTCTTTCTCTTGATCAAGTAAATCTAACTAACCATGATTTCAATTTTATAAGTATCATTATTTTTCTCTTAGCTTACTAAACATTGCACAGTCCCTCATTTTATTTATATATTGACAATATACAATATACAGAATGCCAGATTCAAATGAAGAGTGACACACATTCAACTTTGAAGAGAACAAGGGGATGGGAAAAGGCCAGGTAAATGGTCTCAGGCCTGAGAACCTACATTGCATAAGATGACACCTCTAACTTTGGAGTGAATAATTTATGAAGGCCTCAGATTTTCCACTGTTGCTGATATTAGACTAAATTTTAAATTGTTTTCCCCTTTAAAAATCAATAGAAGGGAGAATTTCATTTTCTTTTATCATAAATATGAACATGGAATATAGCCATGAAGTGACCAGCTGCCTTTCCAAAGATGGCTACACTTAGCAATCCTTTTCTAACACCAGGCCAACCTTCTAAAGGAAAAGCACTCTTCTGACTTGCATAATAGAAAATTAATCTCAACTTTTTATGTTTTGAAATCATATTTAATGGTAATTTCTGAACAATCCATTTTTTTCTGTCCCTACTAAAATACAATAGAGCATTGTAAGCATATTCAAAGTGTATTTGCTACCTTAGCCTAGACTAATAGCATATTTTATTAATATACCTTAGTTTGTACTAGGTACTATAGAAAACAGTAGATATTGCATGAGCAGTTATTTTTTAAAAATCAGTCATCCTGAATCCAGTATTATAATAATAATAAATCAATTCTAGAGCCAACAGACATCAAAGTATATTTTCAGCTTTGCAAGGACATTCAAACCCAGTCAAAAGATAGCAATCACTATGTTTTAAAAGGACATATAAATACCATTGAAAGAGTGAATGCAGCCATTGCTGAATGTTTATTCAAGGGAGCTGTTCTGAAAGATCCTATTTCTACCATGTTGAGGCAGTTGATCTGCATAAGTACACTAATGCTATGATGTTTGTGCAATGATAAAATTAGCTAATATTTAATTTCTAAAGACCTTTGTTATTGTTTATCAGAATATGCCTCTACATTGTCCTGCTTCTGTCTGCATGAAGAATAAAGATATAAACTCTTTGTCAAAATAAAAGTGAATAATTTTTTACCTTGGTATTATAGCTTCATAGAAGCAATCTAAACTAATATGAGCAAACAGATGTTAATATACAGTTAGAATTAAAGAGTTCATAAGAGCATAAACACTGCAACCTTTGGCTGTGCTTCAATGCTCATAAAAATAATTTATAAAGACATCCAGTATTTTTTCTCCTTTTCATGGTCATTTAATAGCCTTGGTCATTTAATAGCCTTGGGAGTAGGGAAGAACTGAAATTAAGAACTCGGAATCCCACATTACATCTTTAATAAATGCTATTCAACTTTATACTTAGTAAGCAGAGGAGAGCCTTGCCTTATGTAAAGTCCTTTCTGTGTGCTTTGATTAGTATTTGAAGAGGCCTGAATTGAGTGATTTCAGTAAGCCTGGCAGTGCTGCTACTGCATTCAGACAGATCCTCAATTGTTTGAGGCCTCTTGTTTACTAAACAAATATTTGTTGAGTAGCTACTCTTTGTCAGGCATTAGTGGACAAGACAAGTGGGGTCCCAAACTTTAAAAGGTCACATCATGCCAAATTGTTACTGACAAATTAAGAAAACAAAAGGCCAGGAGGCCATTGTGACTACTGACACTTATTAACCCCTTCTCGATACATATAAACAGCACATCACCAGGTGACAGGTAAGTCTGTGGCAAGAATAATTTCCCAAATGTCAGTTGTCACTGTAGGCTTTCCAGAACTTGGAGCTGTAGATGGTACTACTCAGAGAGCATGCATGTTTGCATAGTTTTACCCTAGACAACACAGTTTCACTGTCTAATGAATATTTGTTGCTCACTAATCCTATGTACCATAGTGCTATGGCTTCAGAACATACCTATTCATCTCACGTAAAGCAATGCTAACAAGCGAACATTTTCTTCAACATATTACATCACTTAGGAGGAAGTATTATTAAAAATGCTCAAGTGATGCTAGAAATGTGGTCTTTTAATATTCAGAAACTAACTTTGTTTCCTTAGTCCCCATTAGAGTTGCTAATTCCACTGGCTGTTAGGAGAGCCCAATAGTAGATCTAGGACTACCTCTTATTCATCTTGTAGACTTATGTTTTCAATTACCAATTATCATGTTGTCCTTTATTCCTCCAGTTCTGTGTTTGTGCTTGCTCCCATTAGTGCTCAAATGGGCACTGAGGTGGACAGTTGAGAAAACCAGTTTTCTAGGAAAGAAAAGATTTTAAAAAGCTCCTGATAGAATCGACTATATGTACTTTCATTGAAAATCACACACATTTAACATTTCCTAGAGTAAATGTTTACCTAATGGAGGAATCAGGAGAGAAGAGATGAAACATGTTCTAGTGGACAGAAGATCTGTCTTCTCATTGTAGATATTCACGTTTGGCCAACTTTCTAAATATTAACCCAGAGCAATATTCTGATTAAGTGAATTTATTTCAAAGCCAATTTTTAACTATTTGCATCAGCGTAATTGCCATATTGATGTTCTTCCCAAATGGTCAGTAAACTGCCTGGTTTCAAGTTCCCTGAGTGCTGTCTTCTTCCACCCAACCATTGGACTAAGCAGTGGGTCCCCAATGGAGAAGTTGGAAAGAGAACTGGAGGAGCTGAAGGCATTTGCAGCCCCATAGGAGGAACAACAATAGCAACCAACCAGACCCTCCAAAGCTCCCAGGGACTAAACCACTAATCAGAGTATCCATGGAGCTACCCATGGCTCCAGCCACTTATGTAGCAGAGGATGACCTTGTCAGGCATCAATGGGAGAAGAGGCCCTTGGTCCTGTGAAGGCTCGATGTGTGAGTGTAGGGAAATGCTAGGCCACGGAAGAGGGAGTGGGTGGGTGTGTAGAAGAACACCTTCATAGAAGAGGGGATAGGGGGATGGTATAGAGTTTTGTGGAGGGGAAACCAAGAAAGGTGTTAACATTTGAAATGTAATTAGAGAAAATATCTAATAAAAAGTAGTTTTAAAAAAAGAAAGCAGGTTGAGCATGCCAATATGCACAATTCCTCTATGATCTCTGCTTTGGTTCCTGAATCAAGATTCCTGCCTTGGCTTCTGTCCATAATGTATTATAATATGTAGGCCAAAATAAAACCTTTTCTCTTATAAAATAGATTAAATTTTAATTTTGTGTATAAAATATAGAATTCATTTCATAAAAAAATTGAATCTTATTTTTTTCAGGCCTTTGTATGCATGGAAGATAATACCAATTCACATCTATGTTTTGATAGGAGGGTTTTTGTAGGAAGTGAAAAAAATAAAAACAAAAACAAAACTCTGGTGCCAACGATGAGATAAAATTCCACACTTGAAGAGCTTTAGGATACCTACCATGGGCATTGTCACCAATCTTGCAGCCATATTGAATAACTAAGGTTGGAAAAATGGAAACAGGCATACTCAGTGTATACACCTATAAACACAGATATTTAGGATGCTAAACTCAGAGGATCACAGTAGAAGGCCAGCATGGACAATGTAATTAACTCCAGGCCGATCAGGGGCAGTTTAGCAAGATGCTATACCAAATACGAAATGGCAATGAACAACTTCAGATGTAGTTCAGTGCTAGAGGACTTGGCCTAAGATATAACATGTAAAATTTCTGGGCTCAATCATCAGTTTCACAAGAAAGAGGTGAACTAAGGAGAAAAGAGCTATATCTAGCTTGAGTATGACCTGTAGGATAGACTTCTTTAATCACCATTACCATAATAGCATGTGGAAACAATGGTAGGAATTCCAACATATATATTATCCCTGCCTCCTTTGACATTTTAGTAAATGTTTATTTTATTATTTTATTTTTTACTCACTGGCTCACATGTATGTGTGTAGTATGTGGGTCTATACACAATATGAATATGAGAGGATTAAGAGAATTATTTTTATATGGTTTAAAAAGTCATTTTATCTTTTCACCAGTCTCATCACAGACTTGTGAAGAAGCCTGTCTCCCCAGGATTTCATTAGGTTACAAAGTATAATTAAACTATTCTATCCTAACATTGAAATGCCCCTCCATGGAGATAATAAATTTGTATTTGCATTAATTTATTTGGTAATATTTTGTATATACTCATTAAGTAACCATAGCTTTGTGTAACAACAGTGTAATCATAAATATAAAATATCAATCCAGCCCAGGAGCCTCTAACAAAATAACAGCAGTGTTACTGAAGGATTTTTTAAAAAATTGTTTCTAATATTATCTCATGGGTCTTGGAGACAAGAGGAAACATCTGGATGCAGTACAAAGAAATCATTGTGAGGACAGGGCAGTATGGAAAGAGAATTTACTTGTAGAACTCAAGATTTACCAAACCAAGGCAACCCCTTAATGTGTGATTAATGTAGCTTTGCTTCTGGGAGAAATTGTAACAACTCCGTGAATCTGGCAACATACTTACTAACACAGGATCTATCTTTCCTATTTGTACTGCTCTATTTGAAGACATCTACTTAGCACACATTGAATACTAACATCAAACTCTATGACTTAATGAAGATTCTTTAGTAAGTTTCCTTTGAAATGTACATGACTACTTTTCTGTACTCTGGGACCCTAATCAGCATTTTAGCAACATGCTTTGAGGTTGTCTTAATTAGCAAAATCACCAACACAAAGTTAGACAATAAAAGGGACAAAGCAGTAAATTAAAACATAATATTAGTTCACATTGTGTGACAGAAAATAAGAAGACAAGATTATCCTTTCTCAGCTCCAGGTCACAATGTGCTCCCAGGGTGCCTCGAGATTTTCATCATATTGCACACTTGTTTAGAGCCTAAACCATTGCCAGTAGAAGTGACACTGTGTTAATATGGAAATTAAATAAGCAGAGGAATTTGACACTCAGATGCAAGAACAATAAAATTTCCTTAGAAAGGCAAACAAAGTAGTTCTTAAACATAATCTGGAAAAAATGAGACATACAGTATTATTTGGAATGACTGAAGATGTGGGTCATGCTGTTTTATATTTATTTTTTTAGAGGGACTCCTAGATCAGGAAACTTTGAAGATATTGTGAGAAATAAAAATTCTCTGTCCTCAACAAACCTGTGAAATCAGACTCTCCAAAGAACTAAAATTCTGGGTTTATTTGGACTTCTGGATTAACTGTGATACAGAGGTCTAGAACATTTAAGGTTGAAGCTGAAGCCTATGACTAAACAATAAGGTGTTCTTTATTAAAGTTACAACATCCTTCAATTATATCAGTAAACTAGTATTTATCTAGTAGAAATATGACATTTTTATTTTGCTTCATGGTGGAAATCAGTTTATAAATGTGATGACTTAGTTTAGATATTTGGAAGCAGTTATTCATAATAGCCAGAAATTGGAAACAGCCAAGATCTCCATCAGTGGCTAAAGGGATAAAAGATGTGGGTTCCTTTACACAATGAAATATTGCTCAGCCACTAAAAATGAAATTAAATTAGCAGGTAAATGTATATAGTTCTAGAAAAAAAAATCCTGACTCAGGTAACCCAGACCTAGAAAGGCAAATGTGAAATGTATTCACTTATGTGAATGGATGTTAGCTCTTAAGTCATTAATAAGAAACCTACAATCTATATAATTACAGAGTTGTATATAATAATAACCTAGGGAGCAAAGGTGGAGATACCTAAGAAAGAGAAATAGAATAAACAGACCTTTAAAGGATAGACAGACAGATAGGTGGTGATGGAAATGGGAGGATCAAATGTGAAGGTGAGAAGGAGAAAAGATGTGGACAAGAGAGGAAATACAGAGAGGGACAGCCACTACGGGTTATTTGAGGGGTTATATAAAAAAACTAATATAATAGAGTCTTCCTAAAATATATGCATGCATGAAAACAATCTAAATAGAATTGCAAAACTGAGAGAAAAATACCTAATCTACAAGTTATCTTCAGTTGATAACCATTTGTAAATAAAAATCTTTCTTTTATTCAAGGGAGTCTCACTGGAAATACAAACAACTTTTAAGGGTAGGCTACATAATAGGAGCAGATAGCCAACACCAAACAAGCTAATGGTATCTTTAGAGATTCTGTCACATAATGAGGCAATGTAATTTTATTTAAGCTTACAGATCCTTTGCATATGTATTTTCGCTTCTGATTTTGTGTTTTCATGGGATTCTTGGGTATTCAAACATAGGCACATGTTGTATCCGGCCAGCAGATCACAGGTTTGGGTTCTACCTGGAAAGGCATCTTGGAAACCTGGAAGAGAAGAAGGGCCGGGCTACGCGAGATAAGGAAGGAACCAAGACAAAGCTCTCTGCTCAGGGTTCAATTTTTACTATTCCGGCACTCAGTTATGAAGGAAGGGGGAGGGGCCCGAATCCCGCTAAATAATCTTGGGGTCCAGTAGCAGGGTGACCTAGTGTATGGCTCCAAACAGCAAAGCGGCAGGTTCCAGCAGTGGGCCTGGCAAAACGATTGAGCGGCAAGCTCCATCCAGGTGTAAACAGTAGAACCATTGAGGCTGGGGTAGGGGAGGCTATATCTCCTCCCTGTTGTTAATAAAAATAAAAAGAAAAAGAAAAGAAAAGGCTGGCCTGAGGCAAAAAATTTATCTATACTCAATAGTTCTGCCTGAATTCTTGGGGCTAAAGAAAAAAAAACCAGTCTCCCTGGGATTCCCTAACTTTTCTTATGGTAAACCATATCTGGATAAGACTGTCCTTTCTATCCTAGTAAACAACTAACAGAAAAGCCCTAAGCAGTAGGCTCTGACTTTATAATGCTAATTAGTGCTGAATAGGTAACTTCCTAGTTGAATTTTAAGTAGGGCGCTGGAACCCTGGCGGAAGTTTGACTGAACAAATTTGAAATGCAGTTCATTAAGAATAACACTGAGTTGATATTTCTCCGCATTTTTGGATGAGAGGCGGGAAACAGGGAGGAGGGGTATGACCGGCTCCACAAGGCCAATTGGCTTTTTTAGGGTGGGAGGCTGTGAAGGGCTTATCCTTCCAACACTATGGTCTCCAACCTTTCTCCCCCCATATAATTAAGTTTAATAAGGCCACGCTTAACTGAGGTATCAAATGATTTTCTCATCCGTAGATGAGTGGGCTTTTAACCTTGGCTTGGATGGACATTGACTTGATTCCTCCTGTGGGTGCTGACACGACCCACACCTGTGGCTCTTGGTATATTTTGGGGAGGGGAGGCAGAGCCTTAGATATTTTTGGTTTTTAGCTGGAATTAGATACCAACTTCTATCAAACCGGGTATATCGCACAGGGAACTCAGAAATGGTCAGACTGGACCTCCCCCTGCAGTAATTCTCTGCACCAAGCGGTAGCCATACTGTATTTGTATGATCACGAACTAGTATGCACAGTTCTGAGTACTGTGCAGCTCCTAAAGGAGAATTGTCAACCTCAGATTTAGCAAGGCCTAGGCAAGAATTATGTCATTAGTAACACCACGATTTGTGGCTGAAATAGGAGCTGGAAGTCCTGATTTGTATAGACTGAGACATATACATGTACATTTAGTTGGTTCCATTCTGGATGTGAGAAAAATCCAATTTTGAAACCATAGAGTTTCCCACAAATAGCCTGGGTTTTTGATATTTGTATGTTTAATCAGCAGATTGTTTAATGCTTTTAATCTGTGCCTAATACCATGACTAGTGATGAAGTAATGTGTTAATGGGATGAGATATGTTGAAGCACTACACTAAGACTATTCCTTCTCTTTGATCCAGAGGTCTTTTTTTGAGGTTGATTGTTCAATAATCTGGCTGGAGTGATTGATCAGTAGTTATGAGTCTTTCAGAAGACCTAAAACTGGTTCCGAGCACTAATATGGAAGCACGAAATTTCTTGTCACTTCAGTTCTGAGGGTTCTGACAACCTCTCTTTGCATTTGTGCCCTGCACATGTTCAGTATGCTTATATATACACGGGGAAAATGCAAATATACATAGAATAAAAATAAATAAAACCTTAATAAAATCATTATGAAGTGGACAGTTAGTGTAACTGGAATAAGGAGGTTCTTGCATGTACAAGATGAAAATAGTTAAAATTCTAGCATGAGAGAGATTCACTCCTAATAGGGTAACTACAGGAAGTTGATGGCTATAAAGAAGAAGAGCCATTTTGCTTTGGAAGTGTTGCCATTTGTAGATGACCTGTGCCTCAGTGAATGGCCCTGTTCATGTAGAAGTATTAATATACTCAATGGGCCATATAGAAAAAAAGATAATATGAAGAAAACAGGGAAGGCTATATGGGAGGGGTTTAAAGGAGAAAAGGGAAGGGATTATCAAATAAAAATGTAAACTCTAAAAAAAAAAACAACAGAAATGATTAAACTGTTGAGAAATTGAGGCAAGATCTGGAGTGGGAAAGTAAGTGGTACAGATGATTAAGATACATTGAAAATGTGCATGAAGTTCTCAAAAATATATTAAAATGTTATAAAAATAAAAGATGATAAATGAAAATTATATAAAATAGTGGCTTGAAAACAATAATAATAATTGATAATAATAAAACAGTAAATTTCTAAAAGGAAGTTTCATTTTATAAAAAATACAAAGATATTGCAATTAATTTATCCTTTACCCATTGTGAAATCTAAGTACAAAAGTTATATGTATGTATGTACATGATTTGATATTATCCAAGTGGGTGAGAAGTGCTGTGTGTATGTAAATATGTAAATGAATGTACATGTATACACACACACACACACACACATATATATATACTTACTAATGTATAATTTGCCAGAATCTACCTAAATATGGTTCATAAATATGACAAACAATGGTAAGATGTGGGGCTTGAGTCTGTCTACTCATCAGGACCATCTATAACTAAAGAACAAACATGAACTTCTTAAATTGTTAGCTGCATTGAAACAGGAAAACAAGAGGCAGATTACACTGGGAAATTGGGCCAACACCTATATACACATACATTCTAAACATAGAGAAATAAAATATTCAAATTCCAGTTTCAGGAAGTATCAAGTCAGTGGGCCTGAATCCTACAAACAGCTATGCTTAAAAATATCTAGAGGTGGGTGGTTAGAATTGTGTATTTCCTCAGCAGAAATAGGCTGCATTAGCAAAGAATTGGAAAGGTATCCCCAGATGTCAGCCAGCCATCTGTGAGAATAAGCAGACTGTAGCTGCTACCCATTTTCTCTTTCTTCTTTCATGGCCCCTCAAACCATGCTCGTATTTTACTCTAGCCATATGATGCTCTTACCCTAGGATCAGCTTTTAAAAATGTAAAAACATCCAGCCGATCTTTTAATATCTCAGCTGGCTATAAGAAAATATAAACGGGTATTGAGACTTTTTCTATTTGTGACACATGACTGACTTGATGAGGCTTTTGGAAATATGCAATTACTTTCTACAGTCTTTTTTTTTTCTCATTTGAACTCTGTTCTTGCAATTTCAGAAGTATTATTTTATGTGGTCAGCAAAAGCAAAATGAATGAGTCTTCATAATTTAGTAATTTCAATGGCATATAGTTAGAAATCAAGTTAAAGGAAATAGGCTAATTTAAAAACAGTAAAAGACAAAAAACTGTAAGCAATTGTATATCACAAGCAAATAAAAAAGCCTGAACAAAACAGCCCAACTTAAATAAGCTACTCAATGACATTTGTGACCCACCCATGATGCCTGACAAAGATGCACAGGATTTAATGGCTTAATGCTATCAACACAATTGTGGTGGCTTAAAGGAGCAATGTCTTCTTCAGTCTCTTGCATTTATAAACATGGTTCTCAGTTAATGACATTATTTAAGTAGGAATAGAGACCAAAAGTATCCTACTTAAATTCAAATTAACTTCAAACTCCAAATTCTTGCTGTTATAAATTGCTTTAGAATGCTGCTATGATCTCTTATTTTATTCATTTTTTCAGTCATTCATGAAATGCATATTGTCTCCCTTAATGTGCTAGGTGATAAGGATACAGCAATGAAGAAGTTTATCAAGTTTGTTGTTGTGGGTTTTACTTCCTTCATCTGCAAAGACATCAACATATTCAATCAACCTATCTCAGAGGGCAAGTGATATCCTGTAGTGAGAACTCACTGGGATGAATATTCTATTGTGTTTTCAGAGACTAGCCAATACTGATGTTTAATATTTACTGATTGCTTAAACTGTATGAACTAAGGATGCTACTATCTCACCTAAGTTTATTTCTGCATTGAATCTCTGATACAAGCATAACTATGAAAGTCTTACTTTCCTAAAGGGATGATAACCTATTTAGAACAATATGAAAGAAATAACTGAGTGGTAACTACGTGATCAATGCAGAAGGAAGGGTGAAAATGAGAGATGAGCCAAAAGCCACTTGGGAACCAACATGGGAGCTGCATGTCCGGTGGATTTTAGTAATGAGAATTAGTAAGGAAAGGACCTCTAAGTAAAAGGGACTGCATCAGACCCTGTAAGACGTCGTATAAGAATGAGGATTTACATGAAGGAGGGTAATGATGGCAGAACAAAGGTTATTGGTGAGGGTTCTGTACACCGTACCAGAGTGTTTGAATTTATTCCAGAACTAACAGGGAGTGATTGAATTGTTCAAGCAGGTAAATGGGTTACCCTGTTTCCATAGTTGAAAATAGATCAAAGTTAAGCACGAAGCCAACCAAGCTGTTTAAAAAGGTATGTCGAGTCTAAGCAGGGCTGATCATCCTTGCAAGGCAGAAGTTTTGAGCTGCATATGGAAACTGTTTCCAGTAAGGTGATAAAATAGAATTAATATGCCTCCGTGACTGTGAAGGGAGAGGGACCTTGTAGAAGAAACTCCTGGAAGATCTCCCAGCTCCTGGCCTAAATGACTGGGGAAATCATGGCACTAAAAGGAAATGGAAGTAAGGTGACATACAGACAATGGCTGATGCTTGTCCTTTGATTTTGTTGTTTTGTTTTTGCTTTCCTTGCTGATTGTGTTAGTGACTAACACAATCTGGCTGTGTTAGTAGCCAGGAGAACATAGAAGCCACCTAGAAGCTGTCCAGGAGTACTAATCATCAATGCCTGTGCTTCCATCTTACCTGATCTTGCTGACCAGGCTGCCTTTCTTTCAGCTTTAAAGATATCTTTAAACATAACAACAGTATTTACCACTATAACTTCAAATAAATCAGGACCTTGAACAATATTTTCCCCTTAATTCATGTGATATTTTTCTTTTGTTTATTTTCTTTATAGAATATAGTCAATGATATACATTCCAAAGTTCTAAAAATTGTGGTTTTGAGATTTGGAACTGTCAAGTATCTAGTATGAAGGTCTGCCAAAGTCAGATGTGTGAGATGCCTCATTTCTTGGAGCTTGTGTAGGCCCTAAAAGAAGCAGCCATGGAACTATATAAATTGCACAAGCAATGAATGTGTGTTTGGAGCTCAACTGGAATGAGCCTAGGCCTATGTGATAAATCAGAGTTTCAGTTTGTATTTCTTTCCATTTGTTCAGAGGCCTAGACACTGATAATTCCAGTTATTGCTCAGAGAAAAAGAAAAGTTGGAAAATAAATAAAATATGATTTCCCATAAATTAATATTTCCTTTTGTTTCTATGCATCTTGTGTAGAAACAGCACTTCCCTATTTTTAGTCAATTTCTTTAAAATAATATATCGATTAGATATGTGATTGGAACAAAACTTTTCTCTTCCATTTTTATATGAATGCAAAAAAAAAGTAATTGTATTACCTCAGTCATGAATCTGACAAAGACTGAAAAAGAAATACCATCTCTCAACACCATCTACCATCCAAAATACCTATAATTCAAATGCACTGTTCAGGTTGCACTGTTTACTCTTATAAGTAAAGTGATATATTAATTTCATATTACTGAAAACAGAGAGTTCATGTTGTGTTTGTTGCCATACAGGCAATAAGCACAAGATATGTGCTTTCAGAATAAAGCCCTCCAAAGCTTAGAATCACATCATGCAAATATTAGCAAATGCAAATGCCACCACCAGGCCTGGGAGTAACATTTACAAATGATGATCGGCCAGTGCTTAGAAGAAATTAAATCATGTTTTACTTCTAAAGAATACAAATAACTAGTGGTTTGGAGGTTCTCAATAACCTTTTTTTCATGGCTGCTCTTCATTATTCACTCACTGTTGACTTTCACCTCCAGGTAGTACATGTGAAGACAGCTGCAGGAAAGCTCAATGGTGCCTGCCCATTGGGTAAGAGAGGTAACAAAATATGAGTAATTTTTTCTGACTCTTTCTGATGTCTGGCCTCATGGAAGACAAGGGGATTTTGTATGTGTTTCTTCATTTAATCTTCCATATACTCTGTGGTGGTTGGACAGGTTAAGTATTCATAATATGTATGCCTGAAATGCAAAGTACTCCCACATCCAAAATATGGGAGTACCAACATGATACTTCAAGTAAAATTGTCAACATTATCTTATACTGTACAAAATTACCTTCAGTTTCCACTTTCAGGGTGTTTTATTATGTATGTTCCTTTTTTACCAACTCTGAAAAATTCAAACATCTAAAACATTTATATCCCAATCATCTCAGACAAGAGGTTTTCAGCTTCCCCAGTCTTTCTGCCTGTTTGTCCATCTGTTTGTCTGCTTGCCACTCTCTCTTTCACTCTCTTTTTGTGTGTGTGTTTAAAAGTTTGTCTACAATTAAAACAACTGAAGATTGGGAAGAATAATTTCAATTTCTCTATACTTTTTGATAGTTAGGATATTTCCCATTCAAATGCAGATTCCCACTAATTCGGAAACCTGCTTTTTAAAAGTTTACTGGATTATGGAATCTGAATCATGTTATTAAACACCTCAGTCATTTATAATATAATCTACTGGTGTACATTTAGATAATATCAGTTCTCCTATTTACACAGAACTCTCAAATATAGTTATTGTTAACTTTACAAGATCCTAGGTTCTCACTAAATTTTCATCATTATGAAAATACTTGACATCACCGACATTTTGAAAAGTTCTCATGAACCTCCAGGAGTTTCCAGATAATACTTACTACCCCCTGACTCATAACATAACCAGGGGTTAGTTTTCTTCTGATTTTACCTTGTGTCCTTCAGAACTCTTCACAAATTTCCGTTTCTATTCAATTGTAGGATCAAGTCTAGACATCACAATTGCTTCCTAGAAATCAATTTTGTTGAAAGAACAAACACTATTTCTTCTTACATCCCGTTAGTGAGAGCAATTTATATGAACATGTCTCACATGAGAGAGAAGAGAGGTACAGGAAATGCAGTCCCAAGGAAACATCATCTTGTTTTAAAGCATTCTTACATCATAAATGCAGATGCATTGAGTTGAACACTATATTACTTGATGGCACCACTGCTACTTTTTAAGGCATTCCTAAGGCTAGATGAGGCAAGCAAAGGCATACTCTTACAAATGAGAGGCAGCCATACTGAATTGCTGAATACTAGGAAAGTACCTGGTACTGTCCTCTATTGATTTGTTCCAATTAATCAATAACATAGCAAACTTGCTTCTTGTACCTTTATCAAATGCAAGTCCATATAAAACGGTATGTAAAAATGCTTCTAATGATGTATTAAGAGTAAGCACCTTTCTAATATTAGTCCTCTCCTTAACAAACTCAAATTCAATTCTACCACATTCTTCAAGGTCATTTTTCATGTCCTTGAACATGAAATGACTATGCTTGGGCAATTTGCCATTTTATAAAACAGTAGACCTCTAACCATATTTCAAATGGTAAGCCAAAACTCTGTAAAATGAGTTTCCTGATGTGTGAAAGGCACCATAGTTTGGGTTTCATGACAGTGCTTTTTTTGTATTTTTGTTTTTCAAATATCACATTCAATATCCTTTCTTTTTTTTAGAGACTGTTTTTCGATTTAGAAATAGTAACTAAATGTAATCCTTCCAGTGCAATTCATTAAGCATCTAGACTCTTACACCATTTATAAAGCTCTTTGCTGTGCAGAGCTGTTAGTTGACTTTATCTCCCATATTTACACAGCTGGAGATCAAACCCAGGGACTTCTATGCACTAGCAAAAATTAGCACTGAGCTACAGTCTCTTCTGAATTGAAAACTTGTGAATGTAGGAGAGAGGCAGAGAGAGAGAGAGACAGAGAGACAGAGAGAGAGAGAGAGAGAGACAGAGAGAGAGAGAGAGAGACACAGAGACAGAGACAGAGACAGACAGAGACAGAGAGACAGAGACAGAGACAGAGACAGAGACAGAAAGACAGACAGAGAGACAGAGAGACAGAGACAGAAAGAGAGACAGAGAGACAGAGACAGAGAGAGAGAGAGAGAGAGAGAGAGAGAGAGAATGTGCTCAATGTTTTAGAAACTGATGGATGGAATTAGTTAATTAATCAATAAAGAAATAAGAACCCACTATCAATCAGCTACTCTCATCCAAGAGCTGAAGATTAAGAGGGTAGAGGCAAGATGGGTAGATCTCATAGCACGAACATATCTGGTACTTTCAACAGAACTTACAGAGAAACAGTTTATTGTAGATAGCACTGGTGCATAGACAGAGAAGTCTATATGTAAACTTCTTTCTCCCAATATTATTAAATGTTAACAATACCTAGCCTTGGCTAAAGAAGAAAAAGCTCCACATTTCAAACTTTAGCATTTAACCTTCCATTGTCCTCCATCTAGGAGGGAACCAATGCTGGCAGAAGGTGTTCAGGGAATAAAAACAGGGTTTACAGGCTAAGGAGATGATTCACTCACCAAGTTCAGGGACACAAGCCTGTATTGTCAGGACTGATTTTATTTTAAAACCCAGGCACTGGGATTGACATTATACTTCTTGTACTGAAGAGTGAGAAGCAGATGGATGCCTGAAGCAACTTGCCCGGGAAGCCTAACTTAATCAATAACCTCTGGGTTCAGAAAGATGATCTTAAAAACTACAGTAGAGAGCAGCTCTGGAAGTCATTTGATACTGATTTCTGGCTTTTAAATGAGGGCACATGTACTTATATGCATGTACCCTCAGTCACATACACATGTAGTTAAATGCACATACATCACTCAATGCACACATAGCTGTTAGATAGATGATAGATATGTACATGGTAAATAGACAATAGATAAATAGATGGCAGATAAATAAATGATAGATGATAGAGGACGATGGATATGGAGAGAGAGAGAGAGAGAGAGAGAGAGAGAGAGAGAGAGAGAGAGAGAGAGAGAGAGAGAGAGAGGATAGCATGGTAGTTCTGACAATATGCTTCAGTGCTTAAGGATGATTCCCTGGGTGTTGTTGTATTGATCCATTTCTTCTATCTTTGCTGCTTGTTTTTGTTTGTTTTGTTTGTTTGTTTTATTAGTCTATAATGTGTCAAGATGTCAGGAAGAACTGGCAAGAAATTCCAGGTTTGGTTCCAGATGATGTCTAATATTTTATCCCAGCATGTCATGTGCCCCCTGTGTATAACATCCAGTGCTGGCTACCTTTTGGGTTCTCTCATCTGTGTATAAACAGAATTTGGACAGATGAGATTGAAGCTGTTATTGACAGCTTTTCTGAGCCTTGTATAACAGCTTTAGGAGTTCTCTGGTGGAATTTTTGGGGTCACTTAAGCATACTAACATGTCATCTGGAAATGGTGATAATATGATTTCGTTCTTTCCAATTTGTATCTATTTGATCTCCATTTGTTGTTTAATTGCTCTGGCTAAGACTTTGAGCCCTATATTAAATAAGTAGGGAGAAAGTGGACAGCCTTGTCTAGTCCATAATTTTAGTGAGATTGCTTCAAGTTTCTCTCCATTTAGCTTGCTGTTGGCTACTGGTGTGCTGTATATTTCTTTTACTATGTTTAGATATGGGCCTTGAATTCCTGATCTTTCCATGACTTTTATCATGAAGGGGTGTTGGATTTTGTCAAATGCTTTCTCAGCATCTAATAAGATGATTATATGTTTTTTTCTTTGAGTTTCTTTATATAGTGGATTACATTGATGGATTTCCATATATTGAAGCATTCCTGCATTACTGGGATAAAGTCTACTTAATCATGATGGGTGATCGTTTGATGTATTCTTGCATTCTGTTTGTGAGAATTTTATTGAGTATTTTTGCATCAATATTCATAAGGGAAATTGGTCTGTAGTTCTCTTACTTTGTTTGGTCTTTATGTGATTTAGGTATCAGAGTAAGTGTGGCTTCATAGAATGATTTGGATAGAGTACCTTCTGTTTCTATTTTGTGGAATAGTTTGAAGGTTTGATAGAACTCTGCACTAAACCCATCTGGTCCTGGATTTTTTTTTTTTTTTTGGTTGGGAGACTATTAATGACTGTTTCTTATTTTTTTTTTTTTAGGGGATATGGGACTGTTTGAATCACTAATCTGATCCTGATTTAACTTTGGTACCTGGTATCTGTATGAAAATTTTCAGTTACATCCAGATTTTGCACTTTTATTGAGTATAGGCTTTTGTAGTATGGTCTGATGATTGTTTTGGATTTCCACAGTTTCTGTTGGTCTCACTTTTTATTTCTGACTTTGCAAATTAGGATACTGTCTCTGTGTCCTCTAGTGAGTCTGGCTAAGGGTTTATCTATTTTGTTCATTTTCTCAAAGAACGATCTCCTTGTTTGATTGATTCTTTGTATAGTTCTTTTTGTTTCCACTTGGTAGTTTTCAGCCCTGAATTTGATTATTTCCTGTTGTCTACTCCTCTTGGGTGAATTTGCTTCCTTTTATTCTAGACTGTCAAGCTGCTAGTGTATGCTCTCTCCAGTTTCTTTTTGGAGGTAATCAGAACTATGAGTTTTCCTCTTAGAACTGCTTTCAGTGAGTCCCAGAGGTTTGGATATGTTGTGGCTTCATTTTCATTAATCTCTAAAAATAAAGAAAGAAATCTTTCGTTCTTTATTTCTTCCTTGACCAAGTTGTCATCGAGTAGACTGTTGTTCAGCTTTCCATGTGTATGTGGGCTTTCTATTATTTATGTTATTATTGAAGACCAGCCTTAGACAGTGGTGATCTGATAGCATTCATGGGATTATTTCAATCTTCCTGTGTCTGTTGATGCCTGTTTGTTCAATTTTGGAGAAGGTACCATGAGATGCTGAGAAGAAGGTATATTCTTTTGTTGTGGGATAAAATGTTATAAAGGTATAAATCCATTTGTTTCATATCTTCTCCTAGTTTCAAAGTATGTTTGTTTAGTTTCTGTTTCCATGACCTTTCCAGTGCTGAGAATGGATTGTTGAAGTCTTCCACAATTATTGTGTGTGGTACAATGTATGCTTGGAGCTTTAGTAAAATTTCTTTTATGAATTTGGGTGCCTTGTTTAGAAGCATAGATATTCAGAATAGAGAGTTCTTCTTGGTAGAATATTCATTTGATGAGTATGAAGTGTCCTTCCTTATCTTTTTGATAAGTTTAGTTTGGAAGTCTATTTTATTTGATATTATTGTGGCTGCTCCAGCTTGGTTCTTGGGATCACTTACTTGGAGAATTGTTTTTCAGCTTTTTATTCTGAGGTAGTAGCTGTGTCTATCACTGAGGTGTGTTTCCTGTATGTAGCTAAATTTTGGGTCCTGTTTACATATTCAGTTTATTAATTTATGACTTTTTGTTGGGGCAAATTAGTCCATTGCTATTAAGAGATATTAAGGAAAAAAGATTGTTGCTTCTTGTTATTTTTGTTGCTAGAATTGGAATTCTGGTTTGTTTTGTTTTGTTTTGTTCTTTTTTGTTTGTTTGTTTGTTTTGTGGCTATCTTCTTTTTGGTCTGTTAAAAGTTTTGTTTTGTTTTTTGTTTGTTTGTTTGTTTTTTTGCTTTTTTTCTATGGTGTAGTTTCCCTCCTTTTCTTGGAATTTTCCATTTATTATCCTTTGTAGGGCTGGATTTGTGGAGAGATCTTGTGTATATTTGTTTTTGTCATGGAATATCTTGGTTTCTCCATCTATGGTTATTGAGAGTTTTACTGGGTATAGTAGTCTGGGTTAGCATTTGTGATCTCTTAGGGTCTGTTTCATATCTGCCCAGGATCTTCTGGCTTTCATAGTGAGAAGTCTGGTGTAATTCTAATTGCTCTGCTTTCCTAAGTTACTTGAAACTTTTCCCTTACTGCTTTTAATATTCTTTCTTTGTCTTTTTTTTTTTTAATTTGGTACTTTGATTATTATGTGACAGGAGGAATTTCTTTTCTGATCCAATCTATTTGGTGTTTTGTAGGCTTCTTGTATGTTCATGGGCATATGTTTCTTTAGATTAGGGAAGTTTTCTTCTATAATTTTGTTGAAGATTTTTACTGGCCCTTTAACTTAGGAATCTCTACTTTCTTCTATACATATTATCCTTAGGTTTGGTCTTTTCATTGCATCCTGGATTTCCTGGATGTTTTGAGTTAGGATCTCTTTACATTTTGCATTTTATTTGATTATTGTGTTAATGTTTTCTATAGTAACTTCTGTGCCTGAGATTCTCCCTTCCATATCTTGTATTCTGTTGATGATGCTTGCATCTATGACTTCTGATCTCTTTCCTAGGTTTTCTATCTTCAGAATTGTCTCCCCTTATGATTTATTTATCATTTCTACTTCCATTTTTGGATCCTGGATGGTTTTGTACAATTCCTTCAATGGTTTGGATTGTTTCCCTGTAATTCTTTAAAGGATCTTTGTTTTTCCTCTTTAAGGCCTTCTACCTGTTTACCTGTGTTCTCCTTTATTTCTTTAAGGAAGGTATTTATGTCCTTCTTAAAATCCTCTATCAGAATCATGAGATACAATTTTTAAGTCCATATCTTGCTTTTCTGGTGTGTTGGGGAATCCAGGACTTGCTGTGGTGGGAGATCTTGGTTCTTATGGTGCCACATAATTTTGGTTTCTTTTGGTAAGATACTTGTATTTGCCTTTCACCATCTAGTTATCTCTGGTGTTAGACGTTCTTGCTGTCTCTGGCTGGAGCTTGTTCCTTCTGTGGCTCTGTAAACCTGTGTCAGCACTCATAGGAGACGAGTTCTTTCATGGTGGAACTTGTGTATAGAAGGCTTTGGAAGAGCCCAAGCTCTGGGTCCAGATGGTGGACCAGAAAAATCCTGGCCCAGCTGCTCCACTGATCTTGCACCCCATGTGCTCCTGGGTGGCCCAGTTATTGGAGAAAAAGTGTCTGTCTCAATCCTGAGCCCAGGAGTAAAAATACTCATGGGGAGAACAGGCGGGACGTATACACAGCAGGCTGTGGAAGAACCTCAGCTAGTGGGTGCAGATTGTGGAACCCATTGGTAGTTTTGTTTTGTTTTGTTTTGTTTTGTTTTGTTTTGTTTTTATTATTATCTAAAAGAAAATTCAAATGCAACCATGTTTTCTATTCTTAGTAAACATGGGGTTAGTTGCAGACTTAGAGAGCTTATCCTTCCAGGACTCAAAGAATGCAGTCCTACTCCATCTTCATCATTACATAAAAAATTAATAGTTTTTTATGTAGCATGTATTATTATTTCAGTTGGTTAACATTCAGTTTCCTTTGCTTTCAAATCAATGTTTCTAGGTTTACATGACTTATGGGATAACTTAAAGAGAAAAATGTTGCACAGCAGCACTAATAATTTGGCTACTTGGCATTATTGAACTTAGCTATCATTTCTCCCCTTCTTCATTGAGAATAAAGGAGACAGGAAGCCAACAAGACAAGAAGAATTGAATTCATTATACAACGCGTTATGACACTGATATTAATATACTGTATAACTGCATTAAAAACTAAATAATAGGTGGAAACTTTGAGTGTGAAACTGCCTAGTGTATTAATTGTATTCATAAAATCAGAGTGCAGAAACTCAAGTGCATCTGTTCTGCAGGCTCCTGATAAACCTGGCTTAGCAGGTTCTCCCCTAGGTGGCTCACACTTCCTCAGAGTGTCTGGATGGCTGCAGATATGATTAGGAAGAATGTCAGAGCACACCAAAGTGTGTAATATTGGCATTTCTCTCAGGACTAATTGAGTGTACTGCATTTAGTTTCACTGGTGATTCAAATAAAAGGTTTTAAGACCTGTCACTAGAGATTACCTATCGGCACTCAGAAGGAAAAGTGTTCCCATGGTATGAATGCAGCCACACTGCTACAGATCAACTAGTTTTTATACAAGGAAGAGATGACAATTCTTCAAATACCCCAGATTATTTAAGTGTTACTTATTACAAAGTGAAATACCCTGGAGTCCTGCAATAATCATCACCCTCATTCCTTTAGCAGGTTATATGTGCTAATGAAAGAAAAATGAAAAACTAATTATATCCCATAAAGAACTGTTTATTGCTAAGTTGCTAAGTTGCCCTCCTCATTTTACTCTTCAAAATTTTACATCTAATTTTAATGGGCTGCATATACATTTATTTCCTTCATTGTTAAAACATAAACCTTGAGGAGGATGTGGGAGATTATACTATAAGCATTTTGCTTAAACATAAAATAGCTTAAATATTTCAAAGTATTTTTGTGCAATGCTCAACTATCAAAGAGTTAAATATGCTATTTTCCTTGTATTGCTTTGGGTCTAATAACAACATTTACTAAACATTGCTCCCTGGCTACTTTTGCTGCCCAGAGCTACGAGTACAAAGTTTTAACTGCATTTTCAATGTGAATTTTAAGTACAGGGCAAAGCAGAGTACGAGTTTATTTCTATATTGAAAGACTGCAAAACAGTCACTTATTCAGGTGTTCTTTGTCAGATGTTCTTTGTGGATGGCCACAACGGGGAGTGATTCTGGTCTTTACTGTTCCTTCAGTTGTGCTTTTGTTTAATTCTTCCAAGTTCATGAAAAGCTGTTGCATCTGTACATAGAGAGTGGCATTCTGCCCTCCAAGTTAATTGCACACCTGCCTATTAGAATTAGTTCTCCATGTGATTTAGTTTCAACCTCATGTTTGGGTGACAGTTTATAATGAGCATGGTCATCTTTGCTAGTTTTCACAGACTGAGTGCACACTAGGAAAATGAATGGGCCACATTGCTGGATATGATTGTAGGATAAATCAAGGAGCTATTTAAATATCTCAAGGCTCATAGAGGCCACACTAGAGAAGATAATTATCACAGAGACTAGGCATCTTGGTGTTTTCAAATTTGAAAAAAATATAATAATTTTTCGTTCATTTATCTCAAATATTTTTCAATTTAAGTATGGAATTTCCCCTCATACACACACAACAATGAAGGATTTCAGGAACATACATGAAGTTATGTACCCAAGTATTTTATATGATCTCTAAAGTCTCAACAAGCTGTCTCATTAGGTAAAGAAACTTTCCTCACATGTCAGGGATCCTGATTTCAAACTCTTGAATGCATACTAAATGAAGGAGAAGTAGATTCCATGGGTGCTTATTAGTAAGAGCACTGGGCACAAGCCTGAGGACCCAGCATGAGTGAAATACCTTTGTACCTATAGAGATGGTCTGTAGATTAAACTCAAACCCATGTTTGCAGACAAAGTGCTCTTAACTACTGAACTGTCTCCCCAAACCCTAAAGCATAGAATTTTTGGTGCAAATGTATCCTTACAAATTTATTCATATATTATCCCATATCCTTGTAAACAGTAAACTTATAAAAACTTAGCTTTTAATTTGTACCTATGGTGAAACTGAGCATTCTGTATAATCTTTATAAAGTACGCTTCTGAGGCAAAAAGAGTTGGTAAGTAAAAATCATTTAGGTCAGTTTTCTTTTCATTTTGAATAAGTCTATCTCAGAAATGTAATGACTATAATTTTTTCATACTACATTTACAAATGTTTCTTTGTGGGTGAATGAAATTTTCATCACTTAATAGACAACTGATGTTTCAGAAAAGACATCAAAATATATAGTAGAGGTTTGGAAAAAAAATCTTCTCAAAGTCTAAACAATAAATAATAGCTTTGAAGTCAAAGTATTTGAACTATAAGAGAAAATAAAGGTTTAATAATGACAGAATTGAAAGAACAGGTCAAACCGCCCAAGGCCACTTCCAGAGAGACAGAGGAGCTAGGAGGAGTAGTATTGAGATAAGGATTGTTATTTGTTCATTCAATTTTGCTATTTTGAGAAAGGTCTTGAGAAGTGCAATGCAACCTTCAGTTTCCTTTACAGCTGAGTCTGGCCATGAAGCCATAATCTATTGCCTCTACTTTCAAAGTATGGAGAGTACAGGCATGAATAAGGATGCTTAGATAGGTCATGGTTTTGAATGAACAAAACAGCAGCTTTCAGAAGCAGCTGATTCAGTGTTCTGAAGCATCATATTGAGGTGTACTACCTCACAGAATGAAAAACCATGAGAGTCAAGTCTACACCTGGAGACCATTCTACATTTCTTTTCTAGAATCTCATGTTGTCTTTATTTCTCTTAGAAAAAAGGTTACAGCAATGTTGGTCATATGGGATATATCAGAGCCATTTTCAAGAAAATGTTTTGAAGGTCACAAGACTTTGCAAAGGAGATCACTAGCTGGACTGCTCCTCTGAAGACCTCACAGAATGAAGGCTTCCCAGGAGTTCTGCTGCAGGCATGGCAACAGGTAAGAGACCCTCACAAACAACCAACTGAAGCAGCTGGGAACCCCAAGGAACTCAGTGAACTCAGTACCCATCACCCCATCCCCCACCCCAAATTTTACTCCCCTTCTGGCCTGTGCTTTCCACAGGGGCAGATCACCAGCTTCTTTGCTCCTCTGAAGACCAAACAGTCTGAAGGCCTCCCAGGAGTTTTGCTGTATGCAGGGCAGGAGACCCCACAGTCTGAAGGCCTACCGGGAAAACAGCTAAACACAGGGCAACAGGTTGTTTGTTCTTCTGAAGACAGCACAGTTTGAAGGTCTCCCAGGGGATCTGCTACAGCCAGGGACACAGGTCTCCTAGTAGACCTGTAGCAACCCAAGGACACAGGAGGCAGGCTTCAGACTAAGACACCAAGGACAGCTAACACCAGAGATAACTGTATATTGAAAGGCAAAAACAAGACCATAAGCAACAGAAGCCAGTATTCTTTGGAATCATCCAAACCCAGTTCTTTCACCAGAGCAAGCCCTTGCTATACCAACACACCTGAAAATGAGGATGCTGACCTAAAATTATCTCTCATGAAGAGTCTTTTAAAGGGGATATAAACAACTCATTGAAAGAAATACAGGAAAACACAGGTAACAGGTATGTCCCCAAAGAGGAAACAAATGAATCCCTTGAAGAAATACAGGAAAACACAATCAAATGGGTGAAGGAATTGAACAAAGTGGGACAAGATCTAAAGGTGGAAGTAGAAATAATAAAGAAAACACAAATGGAGGCAACACTGGAAATGGAAAAACCTATGAGAGAAGTCAGGACATATAGATGTAATCATCATCACCAAAAATCAATAGATAGAAGAGACAATTTCAGGTATAAAAGATACCTTGGAAGATATTGACAGAACAGTCAAAGGAAATTCAAAACAAAACAAAACAACTCCTAACCCAAAACATGCAGGAAATCCAGGACACAATGAAAAGACCAAAAACTAAGAGTAATAGGAATAGAAGAGACTGAAGATTCCCAGCTAAAAGGATGAAAAAACATCTTGAAAAAAAAATCATAGGTTCTTCTCAGCCATTCAATATTTCTTAGTTGAGAATTCATGGTTTAGCACCCCATTTTGAATAGGGTTATTTGATTCTCTTGAGTCTAACTTCTTGAGTTCTTTGTACATATTGGATATTAGCACTCTATGGGATGTAGGATTGGTAAAGATCTTTTCCCAATCTGTTGGTTGCCATTTTGTCCCATTGACAGTGTCCTTTGCCTTACAAAGCTTTGTAATTTTATGAGGTCCCATTTGCCTATTTTTCATCACAGAGCATAAGCCATTGGTGTTCTGTTCAGGAAAATTTCCCCTGTGCCCATGTGTTCGAGGCTCTTTCCCACTTTCTTTTTCTATTAGTTTCAGTGTATCTTGTTTTATGTGGAGGTCCTTGATCCACTTGGACTTGAGCTTTGTAAAAGGAGATAAGAATGGATCTATGATTTGCATTCTTCGACATTCTGACAACCAGTTGAAACAGCACCATTTGTTGAAAATTATGTCTTTTTTCCACTAGACAGTTTTAGCTCCTTTACCAAGGATCAAGTGACCATAGGTGTGTGCATTCATTTCTGGGTCTTCAATTCTATTCCATTGATTTTCCTGCCTGTCTCTGTACCAGTACCATATAGTTTTTTTGTTTGTTTGTTTGTTTGTTTGTTGTTTATCACTATTGCTCTGTAATACAGCTTGAGATCAGGGAGGGTGATTCCCTCAGACGTTCTTTTACTGTTGAGAATAATTTTTGCTATCCTGAGACTAACCTTAGTCATCAGAGAAATGCAAATTAAAACAACTCTGAGATTCCTCATACCTGTCAGAATTGCTAAGATAAAAAACTCAGGTGACAACCAATGCTGGTAAGGATGTGGAGAAAGAGGAACATTCTTCCATTATTGGTGGAATTGCAAACAGGTATAATCACTCTGGAAATCAGTCTGGCAGTTTCTCAGAAAATTGGACATAGTATTACTTGAGGATCTAGATACACCATTGCCGGGCATATATTTAAAAGATGCTCCAACATATAACAAGGACACATGCTCCACTATATTCATAACAGCCTTATTTATAAAAGTGAGAAGCTAGAAGGAGCCCAGATGTCCTTCAAAAGGGGAATGGATTTAGAAAATGTGGTACATTTATACAATGGAGTATTATTTAGCTATTAAAAACAATGACTTCTTTCCCAATCTGTTGGTGGCCTTTTTTGGCTTATTGATAGTGTCTTTTGCCTTACAGAAGCTTTGCAATTTTATGAGGTCCCATTTGTAAATTCTCGATCTTACAGCACAAGCCATTGCTGTAGTATTCAGGAATTTTCCCCTGTGCCCAAATCTTCAAGGCTTTTCCCTACTTTTTCCTCTATAAGTTTCAGTGTCTCAGGTTTCATGTGGAGTTCCTTGATCCACTTAGACTTGAGCTTTTTACAAGGAGATAAGAATGGATCAATTCCCATTCTTCTACATGATAACCGCCAGTTGTGCCAGCACCATTTGTTGAAAATGCTGTCTTTTTTTCCATTAGATGGTTTTAGCTCCCTTGTCAAAGATAAGAGAAGGGATTAATATACAATATATATAAAGAACTCAAGAAGATTGACTCCAGGAAACCAAATAACCCCATTAAAAATGGGGCACAGAGCTAAACAAAGAATTCTCAACTGAGGAATATCGAATGGCTTAGAAGCACTTGAAAAAAGTTCATCATCCTTAATCATCAGAAAAATGCAAATCAAAACAACCCTGAGATTCTACCTCACACCAGTCAGAATGGTTAAGATCAAAAATTCAGGTGACAGCAGATGCTGGCAAGGATGTGGAGAAAGAGGAACACTTCTCCATTGTTGGTGGGACTGCAAACTTGTACTACCACTCTGGAAATCAGTCTGTTGGTTCCTCAGAAAATTAGACATAGTATTACTATAGGATCCAGCAATACCTCTCCTGGGCATATATCCAGAAGATGTTCCAACTGGTAATAAGAACACATGCTCCACTATGTTCATAGAAGCCTTATTTATAATAGCCAGAAGCAGGAAAGAACCCAGATGTCCCTCAACAGAGGAATGGATACAGAAAATGTGGTACATTTACACAATGGAGTACTACTCAGCAATTAAAAACAATGAATTTATGAAATTCCTAGGCAAATGGATGGATCTGGGGGGTATCATCCTGAGTGAGGTAACCCAATCAAAAAAGAACTCACATGGTATGGACTCACTGATAAGTGAATATTAGCACTGAAACTTAGAATACCCAAGATGCAATTTGCACAACACATGAAACTCAAGAAGAATGAAGACCAAAGTGTGGACACTTCCACCCTTTTTAGAATTTGGAACAAAACACTCATGAAGGAGTTACAGAGACAAAGTTTGGAGCTGAGATGAAAGGATGGACCATCCAGAGACTGCCCCACCCAGGGGTCCATCACATAATCAGCCACCAAAGGCAGACACTATTGCATATGCCAGCAAGATTTTGCTGAAAAGACCCTGATATAGCTGTCTCACCTGAGGCTATGCCAGTGCCTGGCAAACACAGAAGTGGATGCTCATAGTCAGCTATTAGATGGAACACAGGACCCCCAATGGAGGAGCTAGAGAAAGTACACAAGAGCTGAAGGGGTCTGCAATACTGTAGGTGGAATAACAATATGAACTAACCAGTACCCCCAGAGCTTGTGTCTCTAGCTACATATGTAGAAGAAATGGCCTAGTCAGCCATTACTACATCATAGTAGGACGAGAGGCTCCTTGGTCTTGCAAACCTTATATACCAAAGCACAGGGGAACACCAGGGTCAAGAAGTGGGAGTGGGTAGGTAGGGGAGTTGGGAGGAGGGTATAGGGGACTTTCGGATATCATTTGAAATGCAAATGAAGTAAATACCTAATAAAAAATTGGAAGAAAAAAGAAACAATGACTTCATGAAATTCGAAGGTAAATAGATGGAACCAGAAGATATCATCCTGACAGAGGTAACAGAATCAGAGTAGAACACACATGGCATGCACTCACTGATAAGTAGATATTAGCCCAAAGGCTTGGAATACCCAATTTACAGTTCACTGACAACATGACATTCAAGAAGAAGGATGAAGGAAATGCAGAGGCTTCGGTCCTCCTTAGGAGGGGGAACAAAATACTCACAGGAGCAAATATACAGACCAAGCATGGAGCAGAGACTGAAGAAAAAGGTATCTAGAAACAGCTCTACCAGGAGAATTCATCCCATATACAGTCACAGAACACAGAACGCAGACACTATTGTGGATACCGAGAAGTGCATGCTGATAGTAGTCTGATATAGCTGTCTCCTGATAGGCTCTGCCAGATCCTTACATATACAGAGGTGAATGCTCACAGCCAGTTGTTTAACTGATCACAGAGTCCCCAATGGAGGAGTTGAATGGGGTTTGCAACCCCATAGGAAGAACAACAATATTAACCAAGCAGACCAATCTAGAGTTCACAGGGACTAAGTAGTACATATGGAGGGACCCTTGGCCTCAGCTGCATATGTAGCAGAGGATGGCCTTGCTGGGCATTAATGGGAGAAGGCGCCATAGGTTCTGTGAAGGCTCAATGCCTTAGTGTAGAGGAAAGTGTGGGCGGGGTGGTGGGAGTGGGTGAATGGGTGAGGAGACACCCTCACAGAATCATGGGGAGTGGGGATTGGATAGGAGATTTTGGGGCGTGGGACTGGGAAAAGGGATAACATTAAAGAGAACAAAAACAAACAAACAAACAAACAAAAAAGCATAGAAGAATCTCCCCAATCTAAAGAAAGAGATGGCCATAAATGTACAAGAAGCCTATAAAACAACAAATAGATTTGACCAGAAAAGAAACCTTGTCACATAATAATCAAAATTCTAAATGCATAGAACAAAAAAATAATATTAAGAGTTATAAGGGAAAAAGGCCAAGTAAGGCAGACCTATCAGAATTACAATAGACTTCTCACCAAAGACTATGAAAGCAAGAAGTGCCTGGAGAGAGGTCATGTAGACACTAAAGGAATACAAATGTCAGCCCAGGCTACTATACCCAGCAAAACTCTCAATTATCATAGATATAGAAATCAAATTATTCCAGGACAAAGCCAAATTTAAAGAATATCAATCGACAAAACCAGTGCTATAGAGGATTCTAGAAGGAAAAATTGAACACAAGGAGGGTACATCAGAGAAAAAACAAGAAATTAATCATCTCACAACAAAGGCAAAAGGAGAGAACAACATACACATCAAGCCACCTACAACAACAAATGTAACAGGAACTAACAACTATCTCTTTAATACCTCTCAACATCAATGGAATCAGTTCCTCTATAAAAGTTATAAGCTAAGAGACTGGAAAAGCAAACTGGATCCAGCATTTTGCTAAATACAAGAAATAGATTTTAATAACATATCAGAAAAAAACTCAGAGTAAAAAGCTTCCAAGCAAATGGTCCCAAGAAAAAAGCTGGAGTTGCCATCCTAATATCCAATAAAATATATTTTCAACCAAAAGTTTTCAAGTAAAATGGAGAAGGACACTTCATATTCATCAAAGGAAAAATCCACCAAGAGAAAGTCTCAATCCTGGACAACAATGCCCCAAATGCAAGGGTACCACATTCATAAAAGAAACTTTACTAAAGTTCAAAACACACATTGAACCCCACACAATAATAGTGGGAGAATTCAACAACACTTCACTCTCACTAATAGGGCAGGTTATTAAAACAAAAACTGAAGAGAGATACACTAAAACTAATTGAGGTTAATGACCAAATGGATTTAAGAGAAACCTACAGAACATTTCACCCTAAAACACAATATACCTTCTTCTTAGGACCTCATGGTACCTTCTCCAAAGTTAACCATTTAATCAATCACAAAACAAGCCTCAACAGATACAAGCGGATTGAAATAATCTCATGATTCCAATCAGATCACCATAGACTTAAGTAAGTCTGGTCTTCAATAACAACAAAAAACAACAGAAAACTGATAGACTCATGTAAAATGAACAACTCCCTACTCATGAGAACTTGTGTGGGGGAGAAATTAAAAAAAAAATAAAGACTTTCTGGAATTCAATGACAATGAAGGCACAACATACCCAAATTTATGGGACATAATGAAAGCAGTGCTAAGAGAAAAATTCATAGCACTAAGTGTCCTGGTAAAGGAATTGGAGAAATCCTACACTTGCAACTTAGTAACACACCTAAGAGCTCTAGACAAAAAGAAGCAAACACACCCAGGAAGAGTAGAAGGCAGGAAATAGTCAAATTCAGAGCTGAAATCACCCAAATAGAAACCAAGAGAAGTATACCAAGACCTAACAAAATCAAAAGCTGTGTGTTTGAGAAAATCAACAAGCTAGATAAACCCCATAGCAAAACTTACTAATGGGCTCAGAGACAGTTTCCAAATTAATGAAATCAGTAATAAAAGGGGAGACATAACAACAGAACAGGAGGAAATTTAAACAAAATCTTCATATCCTACTGTAAAATCCTATACACAACAAAACTTGAAAATCTAGATGAAATGGGCGATTTTCTAGACAGATAACACATACCAAAGTTAAATCAAGACCAGTTAAACTATCTAAACAGGCCCATATTCCCTAAGGAAATAGAAGTCATAAAAATCTCCCAGCCCCAAACAGCCCAGGGCCAGATTGCTTTAGTGCAGAATTTTACCAGACCTTCAAAGAAGTGCTAATATCAGCACTTGCACTGGCTGGTTTTATGTGTCAACTTGACACAGGCTGGAGTTATCACAGAAAGGAGCTTCAGTTGAGGAAATGCCTCCATGAGATCCAACTGTAAGGCGTTTTCTCAATTAGTGATCAAGGTGGAAAGGCCCCTTTGTGGGTGGTGCCATCTCTGGGCTGGTAGTCTGGGGTTCTATAGAGAGCAGGCTGAGCAAGCCAGGGGAAGCAAGTCAGTAAAGAACATCCCTCCATGGCCTCTGGATCAGCTCTTGCTCCCTGCTTGAGTTCCAGTCCTGACTTCTTCAGGGATGGCAGTAATGTGGAAATGTAAGCTGAATAAACTCTTTCCTCCCCATCTGCTTCTTGGTCATGACTTTTGTGCAGGAATAGAAACCCTGACTAAGACAACACTCCTCAAAGTATTCCATAAAATAGAAACAGAAGGCACACTACCTAATACATTCTATGATGCCACAATTACTCTAATACCTAAACCAAACAAGGACCCAACCAAAAAAGAGAACGTCAGATTAATTTCACTTATGAAAATTGATGCAAAAATACTCGATAAAATCTAGCAATCTGAATACAAGAACACATCGAAGTCATCATTCATCACAATCAATTAGGCTTCATCCCAGGGATGCAAAGTTGGTTCAGTAAACTAAAGCCCATTAACATAATTCACTATATAAAGAAACTCAAAGAAAAAAAATTACATGATTATCTCATTAGATGCTGGAAAAACATTTGACACAAGACAACAGCCCTTTATGTTAAATGTATTGGAGAGAACCCAATGCCACAGCTCTCCACACCCAAATCCTACCCTGAGAGAGCTGGTCTCCCAAAAGGGCTGACACACCTAAGGTCACAGGTAAGACCAACACCAGTGGGACCCTCTAGGAGCCTTCCTGGAAATCCATCCCATACACAAACACCAAACCCAGACACTATTGCTGATGTCTAGAATTACGTTCTGACAGGAGCCTGATAGAGCTGTCTCCTGAGGTCCTCTGCCAGAACCTGACCAATACAGATGTAGATGCACGAAGCATATATATTTAACATTGGACTAAGCAAGGGGACCCCAATAGAGGTGTAAGGGAAAGACTGAAGGAGCTGAAGGGGTTTGTAACAATATGGGAAGAATTGAAATATCAATGAACCAGGAACACCGCTCCCCACCCCTGCCTGGAGCTCTCAGGGACTAAACCAGCAGCTAAAGGGATTTGTATGTGGAGAGAACCATGGCTCCAGCTGCATATATAGCCGGAAACAGACTTTCAATTCATTGTATTTGGTAACTTTACTTGAAGTTGCCTTTGAACATTTAATGTGATGCAAACCATTCTGTTAATGGTTTTGAGAAGATTTCATGTGTAGTTTTCTTATTTTATAAAGTGTAGAAGACAATTATTATTCTCTTATCATATTTCAAATAGAAATGAAAACTCATCCGAACCATCGACTAAGTTGAATTATTGCAAAAAGACGAAAGATATATCATTTAATCTGTTGTATGTTTTAGGTTCAAAGTACATTTAAAAAAAACAAAAACTACATGTACTATGGTGATTCATTTATTCATTTAATCACATGGGATGAGAATATAACTTTCATAGTAATACACTCAGAAGATCTTATTATCTGCTCACATTTTGCCAAAATGAAATTTTAAGATGTGAAAAATTATAATCATCTCCAGTTGCAGTTGTGTGTTACCACACATTCTCAAATGTCTGCTTTCAGGTTCCCATTCATGCCTTCTTTGCGGAGAATCATTGGTCAATGGTGGTCATGTGTCTTAGTCAGGGTTTCTGTTTCTACACTAATATCATGACCAAGAAGCAAGTTGGGGAGGAAAGGGTTTATTTAGCTTACACTTCCATACTCTTTTTCATCACCAAAGGAAGTCAGGACTGCAACTCAAGCAGGTCAGGAAGCAGGAGCTGATGCAGAGGCCATGGAGGGATGTTCTTTACTGGCTTGCTTCTCCTGGCTTGCTCAGCTTGCTTTCTTATAGAAGCCAAGACTACCAGCCCAGAGATAGTACCACCCACAAGGGGCAGGCAGATTTCTGTCTGAGTTTGAGGTCAGCTTGGTCTACAGAGCGAATTCCAGGACAGCCAGAACTACACAGAGAAACCCTGTCTCAACAAACAAACAAACAAACAAATAAACGAAAAACAGCAACAACAACAAAAGACTAAGGATGCAGAAACATTGCTATTAGGTTTCACTCAATATTAGAACTTTAGCTGATGATGCCTGGGCAACAATATGTAATTACATCTAATGTTTTCTGTGTGTTTCAGAAGTAGCTTCCAGCTACTTCTGTAAAGCTGTCATTTTTAAGATCTTTTGTAGTTGTTTCTAGGATACATAAGTAATTTGTTATTAAATGCTGCCATATGAAACAGCCAGGTAATAGTACACCCAATTCAATCTTTGGGGAATAAAACTGTTCTATTTTGTAATGGGCAGAAAGAAGTTAAAACCTGCCACACCCTGGGTAACAACAGAAATGAGTGGTATACAAAAAAATGGAATATTAGAAAAGTTGCAGATTTCTATTTCTATAATGAATGAATTATTCAATTAAAGAGATTTCAGTGTTTGTACATATTTATGCCCAATAAAATCAGTGCTTATATCAAATTTGTTTTCTATAACCTTATGGCATAATTTTCTCCTTTCCTTTTTACATGTATTATGGAAATTTTACTTAGATTAATGTTTCTTCAAAAACTAATACTCATCTTTAAGCAAGACATGACTATACACACCTCTAATCCCAGATCCAAGAGAGACATTCAGAACAGCAGCAATATCAAGGCTTGCCTACATTTGCAATGAGTTCAAGACTATCCTGGGTAATAGGAACATATGCTCCACTATGTTCATAGCAGTATTATTTATAATAGCCAGAAGCTGGAAAGAACCCAGATGTCCCTCAACAGAGGAATGGATACAGAAAATGTGGTATATTACATAATGGAGTACTACTCAGGTATTAAAAACAATGAATTTATGAAATTCCTAGGCAAATGGATGGATCTGGAGGGTATCATCCTGAGTGAGGTAACCCAATCAAAAAAGAACTCACATGATACGCACTCATTGATAAGTGGATATTAGCTCAGAAACTTAGAATATCCAAGATACAATTTGCAAAACACATGAAACTCAAGAAGAAGGAAGACCAAAGTGTGGATACTTCACCCCTTCTTAGAACTGGAAACAAAATACCCATGGAAGGAGTTACAGAGACAGAGTTTGGAGCTGAGATGAAAGGATGGACAATCCAGAGACTGCCCCACCTGGGGATCCATCCCATAATCAGCCACCAAATGCAGACACTATTGCATATGCCAACAAGATTTTGCTGAAAGGACCCTGATATATCTGTATCCAGCTGCATATATAGCAAAAGATGGCCAAGTCAGCCCTCATTGGGAAGAGAGGCTCCTTGGTCTTGCAAACTTTATACGCCTCAGTACAGGGTAACACCAGGGCCAAGAAGTGGGAGTGGATGGGTAGGGGAGCAGGGTGCGGAGAGGGTATAGGGGACTTTCAGGATAGCATTTGAAGTGTAAATGAAATGAAATGTAAATACCTAATAAAAAATTGAAAAAAGAAAAAAAAGTCTTTTTCCTCTAAGTTTCCTAACAAGATATCTCTTTCAACTATAACTCAAAGAAAACCCCATTATATGTAACTTGTTGATATTTCAATTAAGCACTATCATGTTAGCTACTAATATAAATAATTTAGTTATAGTTATTGTGGCATGGGTATGTTATTGCTATGGCAACATATATTCCTATTATATGTCAAATTAACAGAAAATTTAGAAAACAGTTTATTTTATATAAATAAAACTTGAGTCCTTTAAAGATGCATTTTATAACATACTCATATAAATTTTAGAGATATTGCTATATTTTTATACCATTATCTATTTATCCAAAGATCACCAAAGATCAGAGAGCTTTAGTCTCACATAACATATTATTGTAATCAAGTAATTACTGATTGTAGACACTGAATTGGTTCATGATTATATGTAGTTCATAACCATATAGAAAAATTTTTACTTAGATAAGTTAACTGAAATGCACTATATAAAATGCAACCCATTTTTTCATTTCTACAAAAATAACTAATATTTATGTTTCATTATTTCTTACCAATGTTTGTTGTAGCACAATTGCCTATTTTCATAATTTATAGAAAAAAATCTGACCTCTCTTATGTGAACCTGTCATTATATAAAAAGAATTCTATCTTTTATTCTATTTCTTGTATTTATTTATAACATTCAAACAATGGAACATTCAAATGGTGTGTATACACATCTTAGTGTTTAGAGTGTTGAAAAAGACAATGGTTCAGGTGCTATAGACTGCATCCTAGAAGCAGTTTTAACAGAGCCATTTCTGTTTTTTCATGAACCTGTACATTTTAATCTTCCTTCTCCCAGCATACTCTTCACAACATGTGAGGTACTTCTGAAATTCCCCAATCAGAAAAGAAATCCCATAGCAGTTAACTATAGAATTTAGCCCTTTATGGTTGTATTTTTAGATTGTTGGTTAGGAGTAGATGATTAAATTTTCATGTGTTCTGATGTCTTGGTGTACAAGGAAAAAAAGTAAAGAAAATACTGCTAACTGCTTCATTGATAAGTGGATTAACCCTTCAAGAATAAGATCTCCCAGTCCTTTGGATTCTATTCACGCGGGCTATAGAGTTTTAGGATGTGTCCTCACAAAGGTTTATGCTCTCATACAAAATAATGAGATCCTAATTTCTCTGTCTCTGAAGATACACATGGAAAGTTTGGTACTTACAGTGAACTTTGTGTGCTCAGTTTCTTCCTGAACTCAACTCTCTCTCTGTTTTATTTTAAACAAATTCTGGTCTGCTGAGTCATTTCATTCTGTCAACACTCCTCACACTTGGCTTAAATTTTAAGGTGATTATTTTAAATAGAGAATACTGTTAAACATCATGATAGTGTGGAATTACAGAAAGTGAATTACAGAACCATAGAGATGTATAAACGGAAATATAATCCAGGTCGCAGGGAAGGCATGCTGCTAGGTCCCTGGGAAGACTTGATCAGTGTTTCACTAGAGCAGCCCAAACGATTTTTCTCCATTGGCCATAGCCCCCTCCCAAATAGGCTGGCTGCTGCCACAGCATGCAGAGTGACTATCTGGACAAACCACAGAGTGGTCCTTCAGCAGACTGACTGAGGAACAAGCACCAATGTGATCATGGAAGATCCCTGTAGGTTCTCTCTCATCTCTCCCTTTCACACTCTTATTTTCTCTCTATCTTTGGTCATTGAACCAAAATAAATCAAATCAATATCTACTTGATATAAAACCACAGCACAGATTAAATAATAATTGAACACCATTGAGAATATTGAGTGTTTTGGTGAAATACTAAATAGAAATTACAAAGCCCCATTCCAACCCTCTTTCACTAGCCTGACCATATATGTAGATCTGGGGAAGTGTTGTCTAGAGACTTTTTCTTCAGAGTCGTTGGTGTACATATGACAGTATCTTGCAGAGATTTTCTAATGTGATAGTCATAGCAAAGAAAATACCCTTTTTTCTGTGTTCCAACAATAGCAATAAGAAAAAAAAAGCTGGAAATTCTCTCCAGAGTCAAAAGTTACTTAAAATTACCATATTTGACCTATTTGATAACTATACTCCAATAGTTATTCAAACTTCATTATTTCAATAATCAATAAATTCATGTTAGATTACAATGGTGCTTCTCACACACATTGAACATAGATATCACAATGAAAACAGTGAGAACATTATATCTTCTAGACTATGTCAGAATAATGTGTTTATTTCTATTCATTTCTGTTATGTTATTTCTGATAATAGTTTATGGATTTCTTAATTATTGTACTATTTGAGTTCAATCAGGAAAAATATTGTTGAATACAAGAAAATGAAGTGATTTTTAACTTAAAGGTATTTGTCTCTTAAAAAATATCCCATTAGGCCTTAGAAATCTCTCATGGCCTTCTAGATGAGTAGTGTTGTGATTTAAATCTCACATTAGTTTTCCTAAAAAGCACAAATCACAACTTTGTGATGTACCAAATGTAGCTTTAATTATTGAAGCATAGAGGTAAAAATGCGTACACCCTTCACTTTACCTTCACCCAAACCATCTAGAAAACAAATGCCATTTGAGATTGGTCTTATTTAAGAAGATTCATTAGCATAGGAATGCTGACTCAGGAAATCAGAGGGTAAATTACCTTTGAGAGATCTCCAGCCTCCAAGTAGAAGCAGATAACAAACACATTCCAGGTCACCCAGAGGACTAGCCAGACAGCATACTGTAAAAAAGCAAGGAAAAAACCAGAATTATTTGAATTAGCTTAGGCAGGGGTAAGTAGAACTTGAATTTCTGAACATTCAAATAATAAAATTAGTGTAAAAATAACTAGATATGTTCCCATCTAAAGAGCAGGCTTAGATATTTCTCACTCTCTTAGTTTCTTATGAGGTTTTATGGTCTCAGAGCCCATACAATATTGAAAGACAATTTTTAAGTTTTTATAACAGAGGAAATACAATCCCCCATTTCTAGGTAATGGGTTTTTGGTTTATAAACATAGAGGGAAGTAGATGATCCAATAGAAAATCCAAATATGTAAAAAGAAAACACTATGACAGTTGCTTCTGCAAGCTTTCTTCAAGTTATTACATTTATTTCCAATGTAGAGGTCTTCATATCTGTGTGTATAGAATTTCTTGTGTATTATATGGATGCATCACCTGTCAATTAAAAAACCTATGGCCTATAGGAAAGGGTAGAATAGAAGGTGGGACATCCAGGAGGCAAAAAGAATTCTGGGAGATTTAACAGGAAATATGACAAGATGTGTGCATGGAACCTGAGCACAGGTAACCCTCTACATGGCAGAATATAGGTTAAAATAAATGGGTTATATTAGTTATGATCTAATAAGAGAAAATCATAGCAATATGGCCGAGGTACTTTTACATATATTTTGAGTCTGAGTCTTACTTCTGGGAGCATGGGATTGCGAAGAGAGAACAAGACATAACATGTGTCCCATGTTTTCAGCTCATTCTTTCTCTATTTCATTCTCTTCTTTTCACTTTTGTTCATCTTCTTATGTTATCCTCTCACAATTCCTATGACAAAGCAGTAACCATCTAACAATTATGCCTAACTTCATTTTCTTGTTTACTTGGATTATATTTTGCAATAGTGATGTATATTCTTAAGAAGTTCTGATCATCCCATCAAACAAATTATTTTAAACATCTAGAAGTCAATAGCCAAGAGTAACTTGGGAAATAACAAAGGCCAGAAACAAATTACTCATGAATTCATGTCAAAGGAAGGAGATGGTTGCTGCAGGATATTTGATCACACTGTGAACCTGGAGATTATGCTATTTACTGGAAAAATCTGTTTTAGTTGTGTTGTGGCTCACCCTAGCACACACCTTTAATTCACGTACTGTTTGTTGTAGACAGGATTAAACAAAGCAAACCATAGTTCAAGAGGCAGAGCAACCAACCAGCTGACAGGGAACAAACATAGGAAAAAAACAGAGAGAGGAAGAGGACGTCAGAAGGACAGATAGACACACAGGAAATAGAAAGAAGGGACACTGAGTTTGAGGGGTTTTGAGATGCTGTGGAGGAGAGCTTCCTATTGTGTGTGTGAGGTGTATATTTTTTATTGGACATTTTATTTATTTACATTTCAAATTTATCCTTTACAAGATTTCCCCCCAAGAAACCACCTATCCCACTCCCTCCTGCTTCTATGAGGGTGTGCCCCCACCCATGAACCTACTCCTGCCTCCTTGCCCTTGCATCCCCTTACACTGGGGCATCAAGCCTTCACGGGACCAAGGGCCTCTTGCTCCCATTGATGCAAGGCCATTCTCTGCTACATATGTGGCTGGATCCCTGGCTCCCTCCATGTATACTCTTTGGTTGGTGGTTTAGACTCTGGGATGTCTGGTTGGTTGATATTGTTCTTCTTCCTATGTGGTTGCAAATCCCTTCAGGTCCCACAGTCCTTTCTCTAACTCTGACAGATAGCTTCCTTTTGGGACATGGGCTGAGAAGGAAGGACAACTTGGTGCTTTCTTTGCTTCTCTGTGCTTTCAGGCTTTCACCCCAGCATCTGGCTTCTCAGTCTTCGTTAGTAAAATTGAATGATTGGATTTTTCTTAAAAACAACAGATGTGCTTTAAAAGATAGTTATCACATTGGAATCATTAAAGTTTATGTAACAGGATTACAAAGAAGGAAAATGGAAATTAAGCATAGCTTATCTTTAGAAACAAAATATATAATATTTTAAAAAAAGAGGTGGGTAGCTGGAGCGCAGGGTTGCCTGACACCCGCCAGCTACCCACGACCCCCGCCGCAGGATTTTGGGACTGCTGGTGAGTGGAACACAGCTTCTGCTCCAGTCCAATCACGCGGGACCTAAGACTGCTCTGGTTGGGGAGAGAGAAATCCGGCCTACATAGAGCCACAAGCCTCTTCCTGTCAGAAAAGCACCGGGGCAGCTGGGGCGCAGGGTCGGCTGACACTCGCCAGCTACCCACAACACCCGCCACAGGATCTTAAGACTTCTGGAGAGTGGAACACAACTTCTGCTCCAATCCAATTGCGCGCGGGACCTGAGACTGCATTAGTTAGGGAAGCAGAAACCGGCCTGAGTAGGGCCACAGGCCTCATCCGGCCGGATCAGCGCCGGGGTAGCTGGAGCGCAGGGTTGCCTGACACCCGCCAGCTACCCACGACCACCGCCGCAGGATTTTGGGACTGCTGGTGAGTGGAACACAGTTTCTGCTCCAGTCCAATCATGCGGGACCTGAGACTGCTCTGGTTGGGGAGAGAGAAACCCGGCCTACATAGGGCCACAAGCCTCTTCCGGTCAGAAAAGCACCAGGGCAGCTGGGGCGCAGGGTCGGCTGACACTCCCCAGCTACCCACAACACCCGCCACAGGATCTTAAGACTTCTGGAGAGTGGAACACAGCTTCTGCTCCAATCCAATTGCACGCGGGACCAGAGACTGCATTAGTTAGGGAAGCAGAAAACCGGCCTGAGTAGGACCACAGGCCTCTTCCGGCTGGACCAGCACCTGGGTACCATCAGCTACCCACGAACCCCGCCACAGGATTTAGAGACTGCTGGTGAGTGGAACACAGCTTTTGCTCCAATCTTTAAACAGTGACAACGATAACAACTAACCCCAGAGATTACCAGATGGCGAAAGGTAAACTTAATAATCTTACTAACAGAAACCAAGACCACTCACCATCATCAGAACCCAGCACCCCCACTTCGCCCAGTCCAGGGCACCCCAACACACCGGAAAAGCTAGACACGGATCTAAAAGCATATCTCCTGATGATGGTAGAGGACTTCAAGAAGGACTTTAATAACACACTTAAAGAAATACAGGAGAACAATGCTAAACAGGCAGAAGACACTAAAGAGGAAGCACAAAAATCCCTTAAAGAATTGCAGGAGAACACTGCTAAAGAGTTACAAATCCTTAAAGAAAAACAGGATAACATAATCAAACAGGTAGAAGTCCTTACAGAAAAACAGGAAAACACATCCAAACAGATGATGGAAATGAACAAAACCATACTAGACCTAAAAAGGGAAGTAGACACAATAAAGAAAACCCAAAATGAGGCAACACTGGAGATAGAAACCCTAGGAAAGAAATCTGGAACCATAGATACCAGCATCAGCAACAGAATACAAGAGATGGAAGAGAGAATCTCAGGTGCAGAAGATTCCATAGAGAACATCGGCACAACAATCAAGGAAAATGTAAAATGCAAAAAGATCCTAACTCAAAACATCCAAGAAATACAGGACAAAATGAGAAGACCAAACCTACGGATAATAGGAGTGGATGAGAATGAAGATTTTCAACTCAAAGGACCAGCAAACATCTTCAACAAAATTATAGAAGAAAACTTCCCAAATCTAAAGAAAGAGATGCCCATGAACATACAAGAAGCCTACAGAACTCCAAATAGACTGGACCAGAAAAGAAATACCTCCCGACACATAATAATCAGAACAACAAATGCACTAAATAAAGATAGAATACTAAAAGCAGTAAGAGAAAAAGGCCAAGTAACATATAAAGGCAAGCCTATCAGAATTACACCAGATTTTTTCACCAGAGACTATGAAAGCCAGAAGATCCTGGACGGATGTTATACAGACACTAAAAGAACACAAATTCCAGCCCAGGCTACTATACCCAGCCAAACTCTCAATTAACATAGATGGAGAAACCAAAGTATTCCATGACAAAACCAAATTCACACATTATCTCTCCACGAATCCAGCCCTTCAAAGGATAATAACAGAAAAAAACCAATACAAGGACAGGAACCACGCCCTAGAAACAACAAGAAGGTAATCCCTCAACAAACCTAAAAGAAGACAGCCACAAGAACAAAATGCCAACTTTAACAACAAAAATAACAGGAAACAACAATTACTTTTCCTTAATATCTCTTAATATCAATGGACTCAACTCCCCGATAAAAAGACATAGACTAACAAACTGGCTACACAAACAAGACCCAACATTTTGCTGCTTACAGGAAACTCATCTCAGAGAAAAGGATAGACACTACCTCAGAATGAAAGGCTGGTGTGATGGTTTGTATATCCTTGGACCAGGGAGTGGCACCATCTGAAAGTGTGGCCTTGTTGGAATAGGTGTGACCTGGTTGGAATGGGTGTGTCACTGTGGGTGTGGGTATAAGATCCTCACCCTAGTTGCCTGGATGTCAGTCTTCCACTAGCAGCCTTTGGATGAAGACATAGAACTCTCAGCTCCTCCTGCACCATGCCTGCCTGGATACTGCCATGCTCCCACCTTGATGATAATGGACTGAACCTCTGAACCTGTAAGCCAGCCCCAATTAAATGTTGTTTTTTTTTTATAAGACTTGCCTTGGTCATGGTGTCTGTTCACAGCAGTAAAACCCAAACTAAGACAGAAGTTGGTACCAGAAGTGGGGTATTGCTGTGATAGGCCTGACCATGCTTTTATTTGAAAGAATGTGGATTTTGGGACTTTGGATTTGGAAAGCAGTGGAATGCTTTAAATGGGGCTTAATGGGTCATCCTAGTAGGAATATGGAAGATTTTGTTGCTGGGAGTGATTTGAACTGTGTTGACCTGGCCCAAGAGATTTCAAAGGAGAAGAATTTCAGAATGTGGCATAAGGACTGGTTTTGTGGTATTTTGGTGAAGAATGTGGCTACTTTTTGCCCTTGTCTGAAAAGTTTGCCTGAGGCTAAGGTGAAGAGACTTGGATTAATTGCATTGACAAAAGAAGTTTCAAAAAAGCCCAGCAGAGACTTTGTTCTCTGGTTAAGTCTTATGAAGAAAAGTTTGAACAAGCATAGCAAGCTTAGAAAGGAAAAATATAAAATATATGAGTATTAAAGGAGTACCAGGAAGTGAATGGAGCAAAATCTTGTGTTCTAGGAGATAAAGATTAAGGGAGTGGGACCTTGGGGCAAGATCCTACCCAGCTAAATTAGATCCAGGCATGGTGGTACACACCTTTAATCCCATGAGACAAGCATGCTGATCTCTACATTCAAGCTCAATCTACAGAGCAAGAACCAGGATAGCCAAGCTTAGGCAGTGAAGGATTTAGAAAACATAAAGCTAGTGATAATGTAATAATACAAGGGGATCATGTTCTAGTTCCTGTAGGCAGCAGAACTCAGCAGCTTCAGCCATGTGCCTCTGGCTCTAGAGTTAAGAATGGAAGGAACTACTGGGAAAATTGATGCTGGTTAGCTGGAGCTAGGGAATTAGCGGTGATTAAGAAGAGACCAACATCGTTGAGGTGAAATCTTCTGGAAATTGTTTTCTGGGAGCACAAAGAAGCTGTGTTCCAGAGATACCCAAGGTTGTGCCTCATGCTGCGGCTGGACTTGGTAATGTGTAAGAGTCACTCAGGTGGTACTTTTTAGTGAAGGAATGAAGGGATCATGGAGAGAAGCTGAGGCTTAGCACTGTGAGAGGCCAGGGAAGCCCATTGGAGAAGGTGAAGCCTCAGCTGTAGTTGATGGCCCAGGATTGAAGGGGTCATGCAAAGGATTTGAGGCTTGGCACCCTGAAGAGAGCCTATGAGAGGCTATTGGTGAAGCCTAGTTGGAGTGGAACACCCCAGTGTATTGGAGATGTCAGTACCATGGGATGATCACCAAGAACAGCAGCCGTAATGGAGTGGATCAACCTGAGCATAGAGTGCTACAGAGGACAGAGATGGAGAAGTGATGCCAGCCCTTAGGAGGAGTCCAAAAGATCAAGTGGAATCCCAGACATTGAAAGAAGAAGCTGTAACATTGAAATTGCCTTGGAGACTCAAAGATGTTAAAGATGCCAGAGCCATGGGATACATGCTGAAGAAAGCTGCTAACAGGGAGTGGAACCAGCCCAGGAGGAAGCAGTTTGTTGCAGTCAAAAAAGATGAAAAAGGAGTGAAGATCTGAAGATCACTTTGACATCAGCCATGGTGATGCAGAGTTTGGAGTTTGCCCAGCTGGTTTCCTGCCTTGCTTTGGGGATTACAGTTAATTAAGTTGAATGAATCTCAGAAGAGACCTTGAACTTTGGACTTTTAACATTGTTGCAACTGCTATAGACTATGAGGACTTTGAAAGTTGGACTAAATGCATTCTGCATTATGCTATGTTTAAGTATGGCCCCCATAGACTCATGTTTTTGAACAAGTCTATGGGGACCAGGGAGTGGAATGTGATGGTTTGTATATCCTTGGACCAGGGAGTGGCACCATCTGAAGGTGTGGCCTTGTTGGAATAGGTGTGACCTGGTTGGAATGGGTGTGTCACTGTGGGTGTGGGTATAAGATCCTCACCCTAGTTGCCTGGATGTCAGTCTTCCACTAGCAGCCTTTGGATGAAGACATAGAACTCTCAGCTCCTCCTGCACCATGCCTGCCTGGATACTGCCATGCTCCCACCTTGATGATAATGGACTGAACCTCTGAACCTGTAAGCCAGCCCCAATTAAATGTTGTTTTTTTTTTTTTATAAGACTTGCCTTGGTCATGGTGTCTGTTCACAGCAGTAAAACCCAAACTAAGACAGCTGGAAAACAATTTTCCAAGCAAATGGCATGAAGAAACAAGCTGGAGTAGCCATTCTAATATCTGATAAGATTGACTTCCAACCCAAAGTCATTAAAAAAGACAGGGAGGGACACTTCATACTCATCAAAGGTAAAATCCTCCAAGAGGAACTATCAATCCTGAATATCTATGCTCCAAATACAAAGGCAGCCACATTCATTAAATAAACTTTAGTAAATCTCAAAGCCCACATTGCACCTCATACAATAATAGTGGGAGACTTCAACACACCACTTTCACCAATGGACAGATCATGGAAACAGAAACTAAACAGGGACACAGAGAAACTAAGAGAAATTATGAATCAAATGGATCTGGCAGATATCTACAGAACATTCTATCCTAAAACAAAAGGATATACCTTCTTCTCAGCACCTCATGGTACCTTCTCCAAAATTGACCACATAATTGGTCACAAAACAGGCCTCAACAGATACAAAAATATTGAAATTGTCCCATGCATCCTATCAGATCACCATGGACTAAGGCTGATCTTCAATAACAAAATAAAGAATAGAAAGCCAACCTTCACGTGGAAACTGAACAAAACTCTTCTCAATGATACCTTGGTCAAGGAAGGAATAAAGAAAGAAATTAAGGACTTTTTAGAGTTCAATGAAAATGAAGCCACAACATACCCAAACTTATGGGACGCAATGAAAGCATTTCTAAGAGGAAAACTCATAGCTCTGAGTGCCTCCAAAAGGAAACTAGAGAGAGCACACATTAGCAGCTTGACAACATACCTAAAAGCACTAGAACAAAAGGAAGCAAATTCACCCAAGAGGAGTAGACGGCAGGAAATAATCAAACTCATGGGCGAAATCAACCAAGTGGAAACAAGAAGAACTATTCAAAGAATCAACCAATCAAGGAGCTGGTTCTTTGAGAAAATCAACAAGATAGATAAACCCTTAGCCAGACTCACTAGAGGGCACAGGGAAAGCATCCTAATTAACAAAATCAGAAATGAAAAAGGAGACATAACAACAGATCCTGAAGACATCCAAAACACCATCAGATCCTTCTACCAAAGGCTATACTCAACAAAACTGGAGAACCTGGATGAAATGGAGAAGTTCCTAGACAGATACCAGGTACCAAAGTTGAATCAAGATCAGGTTAATGATCTAAACAGCCCTATATCCCCCAAAGAAATAGAAGCAGTCATTAATAGTCTCCCAACTAAAAAAAGCCCAGGACCAGATGGGTTTAGTGCAGAGTTCTATCAGACCTTCAAAGAAGATCTAATCCCAGTTCTTCACAAACTATTCCACAAAATAGAAACAGAAGGTACTCTACCCAACTCATTCTATGAAGCCACAATTACTCTGATACCTAAACCACAAAAAGACCCAACAAAGATAGAAAACTTCAGACCAATATCCCTTATGAATATTGATGCAAAAATCCTCAATAAAGTTCTTGCTAACCGAATCCAAGAACACATCAAAACAATCATCCATCCTGACCAAGTAGGTTTCATCCCAGGGATGCAGGGATGGTTCAATATACGGAAATCCATCAAAGTAATCCAGTATATAAACAAACTCAAAGACAAAAACCACATGGTCATCTCGTTAGATGCGGAAAAAGCATTTGACAAGATCCAACACCCATTCATGATAAAAGTCTTGGAAAGATCAGGAATTCAAGGCCCATACCTAAACATGATAAAAGCAATCTACAGCAAACCAGTAGCCAACATCAAAGTAAATGGTGAGAAGCTTGAAGCAATCCCTCTAAAATCAGGAACTAGACAAGGCTGTCCACTTTCTCCATACCTATTCAACATTGTACTTGAAGTCCTAGCCAGAGCAATTCGACAACAAAAGGAGATCAAAGGGATACAAATTGGAAAAGATGAAGTCAAAATATCACTTTTTGCAGATGATATGATAGTATATATAAGTGACCCTAAAAATTCCACCAGAGAACTCCTAAGCCTGATAAACAGCTTCGGTGAAGTAGCTGGATATAAAATTAACTCAAACAAATCAATGGCCTTTCTCTACACAAAGAATAAACAGGCTGAGAAAGAAATTAGGGAAACAACACCCTTCTCAATAGTCACAAATAATATAAAATATCTTGGCGTGACTCTAACTAAGGAAGTGAAAGATCTGTATAATAAAAACTTCAAGTCTCTGAAGAAAGAAATTATAGAAGATCTCAGAAGATGGAAAGATCTCCCATGCTCATGGATTGGCAGGATCAACATTGTAAAAATGGCTATCTTGCCAAAAGCAATCTACAGATTCAATGCAATCCCCATCAAAATTCCAAATCAATTCTTCAACGAATTAGAAAGTGCAATCTGCAAATTCATCTGGAATAACAAAAAACCTAGGATAGCAAAAACTCTTCTCAAGGATAAAAGAACCTCTGGTGGAATCACCATGCCGGACCTAAAGCTCTACTACAGAGCAATTGTGATAAAAACTGCATGGTACTGGTATAGTGACAGACAAATAGACCAATGGAATAGAATTGAAGACCCAGAAATGAACCCACACACCTATGGTCACTTGATCTTCGACAAGGGAGCTAAAAACATCCAGTGGAAGAAAGACAGCATTTTCAACAAATGGTGCTGGCACAACTGGTTGTTAACATGTAGAAGAATGCGAATCAATCCATTCCTATCTCCTTGTACTAAGGTCAAGTCTAAGTGGATCAAGGAACTTCACATAAAACCAGAGACACTGAAACTTATAGAGGAGAAAGTGGGGAAAAGCCTTGAAGATATGGGCACAGGGGAAAAATTCCTGAATAGAACAGTAATGGCTTGTGCTGTAAGATCGAGAATTGACAAGTGGGACCTCATGAAACTACAAAGCTTCTGCAAGGCTAAAGACACCATCAATAAGACAAAAAAACCACCAACAGATTGGGAAAGGATCTTCACCTATCCTAAATCAGATAAGGGACTAATATCTAATATATATAAAGAACTCAAGAAGGTGGACTCCAGAAAGTCAAATAACCCCATTAAAAAATGGGGCTCAGAACTGAACAAAGAATTCTCACCTGAGGAATACCGAATGGCAGAGAAACACCTGAAAAAATGTTCAACATCCTTAATCATCAGGGAAATGCAAATCAAAACAACCCTGAGATTCCACCTCACACCAGTCAGAATGGCTAAGATCAAAAATTCAGGTGACAGCAGATGCTGGCGAGGATGTGGAGAAAGAGGAACACTCCTCCATTGTTGGTGGGATTGCAAGCTTGTACAACCACTCTGGAAATCAGTCTGGCGGTTCCTCAGAAAATTGGACATAGTACTACTGGAGGATCCCGCAATACCTCTCCTGGGCATATATCCAGAAGATGTCCCAACCGGTAAAAAGGACACATGCTCCACTATGTTCATAGCAGCCCTATTTATAATAGCCAGAAGCTGGAAAGAAACCAGATGTCCCTCAACAGAGGAATGGATACAGAAATTATGGTACATTTACACAATGGAGTACTACTCAGCTATTAAAAAGAATGAATTTATGAAATTCCTAGCCAAATGGATGGACCTGGAGGGCATCATCTTGAGTGAAGTAACACAATCACAAAAGACCTCACACAATATGTATTCATTGATAAGTGGATATTAGCCCAAAACTTAGGATACCCAAGATATAAGATACAATTTGATAAACGCATGAAACTCAAGAAGAATGAAGACCAAAGTGTGGACACTGTGCACCTTCTTAGAATTGGGAACAAAACACCCAGGGAAGGAGGTACAGAGACAAAGTTTTAGCTGTGATTAAAGGATGGACCATTTAGAGACTGCTGTATCCAGGGATCCGTCCCATAATCAGCTTCTAAACGCTGACACCATTGCATACACTAGCAAGATTTTGCTGAAAGGACCCAAATATAGCTGTCTCTTGTGAGACGATGCCGGGGCCTAGCAAACACAGGAGTGGATGTTCACAGTCAGCTATTGGATGTATCACAGGGCTCCCAATGGAGAAGCTAGAGAAAGTACCCAAGGAGCTAAAGGGATCTGCAACCCTATTGTTGGAACAACATGATGTACTAACCAGAACTCCGGAGCTCTTGTCTCTAGCTGCATATGTATCGAAAGATGGCCTAGTCGGCCATCAATGGAAAGAGAGGCCCATTGGACTTGCAAACTTTATATGCCCCAATATAGGGGAATGCCAGGGCCAAAAGAATGGGAATGGGTGGGTAGGGAAGTGGGGGGCGCTATGGGGGACTTTTGGGATAGCATTGGAAATGTAATTGAGGAAAATATGTAATAAAAATATTAAAAATCAAAAAAAAAGAGGTGAAGCTTCTTTAAGAAGGGAATCGAACTGACTTTCAGATTTAATAAGTCAAAATGTGGTAATTGACTGGAATGGTGGTATCAAGAAGTAAACAGCAGGTGTGGGTTTGCTTTGACAATTGAAATCACAGGATATTATGATATTTCTAGTTAAGTAAACCCCCTGACTCACATCCCTTTGACAGGGAGTTTCATATCTTTGTACTACAATTCAAGATTCCCCATGGTTTTGAACCATTCTACCTGTGACTCACTCATTTGAGCTCATCCCTATTGACATCCCGGATTCCAAACACAGATGGCTTTCTGCTCTATAGATTTAAACTCCATTATTCTTCTCAGGCTCTTTTACCTTGTGATTTTTTCATCATTGATCTTTTTTTTTTCCTCTACACATTACTCCTTAGATCCATCAATATTATATTTTTCTTTAAAGGTCACATAAAATATCACTTGCTGACAGTCACGCAGATATATCTGGCTGAGGCTTTCATAGTGTTTCAGTTGATTCTACTTGTCTTTATTTAACCTCTAATTTCACCTTCAATTTTTTATATATGTTTGTAATATACAAACAATAATATGTTTAGGAAATAATATTTTGTGTATGTTTATCTTCCTAAATTCTTAACAATACCTTGGCTAAAATAGGCATTTAGAAAATATTTTTATTTGATATTTTCTTTATTTACATTTCAAATGTTATCCCCTCTCCTGGTTTCCCCTCTGAAGACCTACTCCCCATTCCCTCCCCCTCCCCTCCCCCTGATCACCAACCCATCCACTCCCACTTCCTGGCCCTGGCATTACCCTACACTGGGGCATAGAGCCTTCACAGGACCAAGGGCTTCTCCTCCCATTGGTGTCTGAATAGGCCATCCTCTTCTACATATGCAGCTGGAGCCATGACTCCGACCATGATTGTTGGTGATTTGGTTGGTGATTTAGTCCTTGGGAGCTCTGGTGGTACTGGTTAGTTCATATTGTTGTTCCGCCTATGGGGCTGCAAACCCCTTCAACTCCTGAGGTCCTTTCTCTAGCTCCTTCATTGGGGACCCTGTGCTTAGTCCAATGGATGGCTATGAGCATTCACTTCTGTATTTGTCAGGCACTGGCAGAGCCTCTCAGGAGACAGCTATTATTTTTAAATCTGTGAGTAAATGAAGTGAAACTGAGAGCAAATGTTATTCTCAGTTGCAGAATGCAGACCCTCCTCACAGACTTAGTTTTTGCAGGCATCCTATGACCATTATGTAATTTGAAGAATGATAAATTTTGGAATGCAAGTAGTGATTCCAGACCTCTTTAAAGATGTTCCAAATGCTATATAAGGGTTTTATTCTATAGACCACAGAGTAAAGAAGGTCAAATCACATGGCCCAAGAATGAAGAGATTTGAGATGCTACATGAAATGTGGGCTGATGGTGGGACTTAGCAATGGAGGAGCTGAAGCAAAGGAGGATCTTGATCTGTAGAACATGGATTCTATGAAATGTTTGAGTTTGATCCATGTATGTATTTAGCTACCTTACTTTAGTGTTAAACTAAAATAGAAAGTTGTTATCAGGCTTCAAATTACATTTTGGTAGTTGATAAATATGATTGCGTTTAGTTATAAATTGTCAGTGATTTTTTTTCCAATAAACTATATGGCTAAGTCTTTAACTTGTTCAAATAATAACAATTATAAGGGTCTGCACTAACCTGTTTCCTCTTGCTACACTGAATGGATTGGCAATAGTTGTCCTTAGCTCAGCCTCGATGTAATTGGAAAGGACATTTTGCCCAGAAGAGCTCCCCTAACAAGATGACAAAGTATCACCTATCCTGTAGTTTTCTTCAGTAAAAGGAATCTTAATTCAGTCTCTCTCTCTCTCTCTCTCTCTCTCTCTCTCTCTCTCTCTCTCTCTCTCTCCCCCTCCCCTTTCTCTTTCTGTGAAAAAGCTTGTATTTTACTTTTTCAGATAAAAGCTTAAATGTGTTGATGTATTATCTGTGATAAGAGAAAGATTCTATTTTTTGATGAAATTCTCTTTTCAAGAACTGATGCCTGAAGCATCCAATAGAACACTGGAGAGACGAGAGACTAATGCAATTTGAGTCTTACAAAAATGCTGAAAATGCTAGCTATAAAGGAATTAATGATTCATCACGAGTTCCCTGTTATGCTGTGTCTCTAAATCCAAAATCAAATTAGCTAAATAAAGCATAGTTAAATCTTTTAATTGTGGTAGGCCAGTGTCTAGGTACTTGTATGTCTGTGTGTATGTATGTCTGTGTGCAGGCACACATATGCCATGACACACGTGTGGAGGTCAGATGACATCTTTCAGAGTCTGCTTCTCCCCTTTAAGTAGCATCCATTGTCATCAGAGTTTCTGGCAACCATTTTTATCATTTAAGTCATCTAACTGGCCTGCATATTAGGTAGGGATGGAGATTGTGTTATGCAAGGCTAAAATGCCAATATGTGTTTTATTAGAAAAATATACCAATCACATCTCAATGATAGCACCTCTACCTTGTCAGTTCTCTCATTCACAGTAAAAATGCCTAGAACTAAATTCTAGATTTTTCTTTTAAGTTAACATATATTTAGCAGGGTTTGTACGTAACTTTAGCATAGTTTGTCAGGTTAACATGCCCATATATACATATAACTGTACAAATTTTTAATATAAAATTAAATTTATAAAGAATGTTCATGGAGCTGTAAAATATAGTATTACTTTCCAAAGCAGTCTCTTTTGAAAAATTAAGGGAGAACAAAAGTACTTAAGACAGTATTTTCCTTATTATTTCCGGAAATAGAATTTTCTCTTATGACCTTAAAAGAAAAAAGCATTATTTGGAATAGAGTTTCAAGTTTACAGTTTGTCTGACATTCTAATTTTATATTTTATTTTCTCTAAAGGAACCAAGTTTAGAAAATTATTGTTTAGTGTAATTTTATCATAATAGTAATTATTACGAGAAGAAAGAAAAAAAGATGAAGTGAATCACTTGCCATCTGAAATCAAAAGTGATTTATTAGCAAAGGAATTGGTCATGAAACACTTCATTACATACAAGCTGCATGAATGAGATCTCAGTAGATGTGTTAAAGAAACATTATAGGACATTACCAAATTTATCTACTGCTTTGACTTCTACTTCCTAGTGCAATGCTATCTATTATTAATAGCCAATCAAGGCAATCTGCAGAAATGTTTTTCAGTTTGAATCTTTCCCCGAGGCTACAAAATATAGTACCAGAGACTAATATCACTGAGACCACACTGGTAATATAAACACAATGATACATCAACTCTAATGAACTTCCTTAAAGCAAAACATGCAGAGCTTGGGATCATTAACAAGTAGGTGTTTGTAATAAAAAGGAATGTTTTTGAAAAATTGAAACATCTGCCTTCAAAAACAAATGTTTATGCTGAGTATCTTTTGAATACTTTGCTCAATGATCAGCATATCTTAGGTTAAGTGTCTCTTCTCTAAAAGTTGGGTAACTTGACCTGTTGAGGTAACAGCATCACTTTCTTACTTGTTGCTATGATAAGGAGAAAAATAACCTAAACAATCCATATGTTTTTCGATTCTTGATTATTTTATGACCAAGAACAGTGTACATTACAACAAAAATCTGTAAGTCCTGTTAAACTTAATCCATGCCATAAAACACTTTCTCATTAATTGGAATAATGAGAAAAACACTGTTGCTAAATAAATACACTGTTGGGCAGGAAAAATGGCGAAGCGGTTAAAAGCACTGACTGCTCTTCCAGAGGTCCTGAGTTCAATTTCCAGCAACCACATGGGGGCTCACAATCATCTGTAATGGGATCTGATTCCCTTTTCTGGTGTGCCCATAGATACCTATATTGTACTCATAAAATAAATAGATAGATAGATAGATAGATAGATAGATAGATAGATAGATAGATAGATCTTTTAAAAAAGACACTGTTATTATAAGTCATAATGCCCTCATGGGAGAAATCTCTGGTATAATTATCATACAAATTTTCTTTAAAATCTATTTTTTAAAGAAATGGTGATACATTCCTTTATTTTATTTCATTTTTTTTGTGGATATAAAATATTGGAATAGATTATATTCTTTTTCAAAATTAACTTATTTATTTATTTATTTATTTATATCCCAAACACTAACCTCCCTCCCAGTGTCTCCCTCACAGAGTGCCTTTTGGGTCAAAAGGTGCATAGGTGGGTTGGTGTCCTTATATCTGCACTGGTGGTCCTGCCTGGCTACAGGAGATTGCCTCTTCAGGCTCCATGTCCCAACTATTAGACAACTCTGTGAAAGTCACCCTCATTGACTCCTGGGAGTCTACCCTATATCATGTCTCTGGGAATTCTTACATGCCTTTAATCCCAGCACTTGGAGAGGCATTGGCAGGCAGATACCAGTGAGTTAGAGGCCATCGTAGTCTACACAGTAAGATCCAGTACTACATAGCCTATTTTACTCTCTCCCAACAAAAAGAAACCCAATGTTAATCATTAGTGCTGCCATAGAGATGAAGAAATGAATTTCTTCTCAGTTAACTAAACTCAAATCTTTTATCAGATGATCAAACTTGCTTGTGATTTATATCTGCAAAGGCATTTATAAAAGATTATACAACTTCAGCTCTTTTTAAAAAATTTCCCCCATTATTAGGCCTTTCTTTCAATATAGATTGCTCAAATTTCTTTATGTAAAGCAAGAGAAGTTGAAGAACTATCATACATTGAAACTATTACATTTAATATTTTAATGTTATACCCTCATCCTCCCATCTATACATATTGCTAAAGTCCTGTCTTGTCTAAATTAAAAAGAAGTCTTGCTCTGTTTTCTATAGTTCATGGTTTTTACTTGGTTATGATGTCTCATGAATAGCTTGTAATATACATGAAATTTCAGCTATCCACAGTTATTAGGTTAAGAATCTGTGATTTAAATTTTTAATACTTTTATTATATTTGTATCAATTCTAAGAAAACTAGGTTTCCTTTAAATATTTTAGTTTAGTTTGATATCAAAATCCTTTAGACAATCATATGTAAAATGTTTTGCTAATCAACAGTCTATTTAAAATGTGAAACATTCAGTGTTTATTATTTTAGTTAATGTAAAAATTATTGAGTTTTTCAGAACTACAAATCAATACAAGATCCCAGATATCTTTTGTGTGTCTTAAAGCAAAAAGTAGAAAGCAATTTCCTTTGACCAAAATAATGAGTTTTTTTTCTTTTTTCTGGCTAAAAACAGTTATATGTGAATGTTTTCTTGGGTTTTAACTCACTTAAAATATTTAAAGGCAGAAAACATATTTCTTTGTAATTCCTGAAGCTAGAAATGTTCTATTCAGAGGCATTTGCCTATCTACAATAATTTATGTTATATAGGAACATTTTGCTTAATGTGTGGAAATAAATTTGAGATTTAAAATGTTATGACAAATACCAAAATATATTAAAAGTCTAAAAGCTACAGTTATGTGACATTAAAATTATATAGTGATTTTTATTGGTTCTTTGTATGCAAGGATGTTGAGTTGTGGATCTGCAGTATGAATGAGGAGGAAACAAACATGTATTTGCTAAACATCGAACTTACATTTCATTGCTTCATTCATATTTATCACTATTTGTACTTTGGCGTATACAAAATATTTACTGTTTCTTGCTAGTCAGCAAGTATTTAAGTGCCACATAGATATCATTTTGAATTTGATATCCTTATTTAAAGTTTCTAATAAGAATCGTTGTCCTTTTGTTGGAGGTTTTGGGATTGGCCCAAAGTCATTAATGATAATGGGTTTTCTGGACTCTTGGTATTCATAATTTAAAGATAAACCAAAATGTGTTATGAATCATTTAGAAGTTAACTGTAATGAATTTTCAAGGTGTGTGTGTGTGTGTGTGTGTGTGCACATGTGTGTAGGAAGGTGAACACCTATTATGTTGGTTTTCCTCCTCTATCACTCTTTTATTTATTTTTTTAATTAGGTATTTTCTTCATTTACATTTCAAATGCTATCCCAAGAGTCCCCCAGACCCTCCCCTCCCACTCCCCCACCCACCCACTCCCCTACCCACCCACTCCCACTTCTTGGCCCTGGCATTCCCCTGTACTGAGGCAGATAAAGTTTGCACGACCAATGGGCCTCTCTTTCCACTGATGGCTGACTAGGCCATCTTCTTTTTTTTTTTTTTTTTTTTCATTATTTTTTTTCTTTTTTTTTTTCACTGTTTTTTTTTTATTACATATTTTCCTCAATTACATTTCCAATGCTATTCCAAAAGTCCCCCATACCGCCCCCCACTTCCCTACCCTCCCATTCCCATTCTTTTGGCCCTGGCATTCCCCTATATTGGGGCATATAAAGTTTCTAGGCCATCTTCTAATTCATATGCAACTAGAGACATGAGCTCCGGGGGGTACTGGTTAGTTCATATTGTTGTTCCACCTAGAGGGTTGCAGACCCCTTTAGCTCCTTGGGTACTTTCCTCTATCACTCTGCCCTGAACCTGGGTCATTCAACTAGTTGGCTAGCAAGTCCCCAGGGTTTGCCATTATCTTCTTCCCTTCCTGTACCCAGCACTAGGCCTACATAAGCACACCCTTGTGCATAACCTTTTATATGTAAACCATTTACCCACTGAGACATCTCAGAACCTGAAGCTTTTTTTAAAAAATATTTTTTTATTACGTATTTTCCTCAATTACATTTCCAATGCTATCCCAAAAGTCCCCCATACCCTTCCCTCCACTCCCCTACCCACTCATTCCCACTTTTTGGCCCTGGCGTTCCCCTGTACTGGGGCATATAAAGTTTGCAAGTCCAACGGGCCTCTCTTTCCAGTGATGGCCTACTAGGCCATCTTTTGATACATATGCAGCTAGAGTCAAGAGCTCTGGGGTACTGGTTAGTTCATAATGTTGTTGCACCTACAGGGTTGCAGATCTCTTTAGCTTCTTGGATACTTTCTCTAGCTCCTCCATTGGGAGCCCTGTGATCCATCCAATAGCTGACTGTGAGCATCCACTTATGTGTTTGCTAGGCCCCGGCCTAGTCTCACAAGAGACAGCTATATCAGGGTCCTTTCAGCAAATGCTTGCTAGTATATGCAATGGTGTCAGCATTTGGAGGCTAATTATGGGATGGATCCCTGGATATGGCAGTCTCTAGATGGTCCATCCTTTTGTCTCAGCTCCATACTTTGTCTCTGTAACTCTTCCATGGGTGATTGCTCCCAATTCTAAGAAGGGGCAAAGTGTCCACACTTTGGTCTTCGTTCTTCTTCAGTTTCATGTGTTTTGCAAATTGTATCTTATATCTCGGGTATACTAAGTTTCTGGGCTAATATCCACTTATCAGTGAGTACATATTGTGTGAGTTCCTTTGTGATTGTGTTACCTCACTCAGGATGATGCCCTCCAGGTCCAACCATTTGCCTAGGAATTTCATAAATTCATTCCTTTTAATAGCTGAGTAGTACTCCATTGTGTAAATGTACCTCATTTTTTGTATCCATTCCTCTGTTGAGGGGTATCTGGGTTCTTTTTTATAGAATACATCTAGCACTTTTTTTATTCCATTAGTCTTTACCACCTTCCCATTATCTGTTATGTAATAGTCTTTCTAGATGTCTGCATATGTAAGTGTCCCACACCTGGAGATTTGTTTTCTTATGGAGATAAACTAGATAGAATAGATTGCATTTGATGTTGTTATTGCTCTTTTGTTTTGTTCTGTTTTGTTTTCAGAGCTGAGTAAGGAGTTGCAGGTGGGATGATGTCCTGGCAAAATTATAAAGCAATGCAAAGGTGTAAAATCAAAGAAGTAATTTGAGAATAATATGATGACAAAGGATATATATTTTGAGATACAATTTATCATTAAGTGGTAATGTTAAGTTTATTGCTTTTTATTGCTTTAAAAATTGGAATAGTGATGAAATTACAAATTTTTATACAGTAATTAGAAATTCAGTATTTATGTAAATATTTTTCATTCTCCCTTTTTAATAGTTATAAGTTATGATGATTAACTGTTGTTATATGTGGTCCAGTAGTGAATAAGAAACATCACACACATATAGATCTTGAAGGCCATTTGGAGCACTTTGATGACACTCTGATTCTAGCTGATTTTAAGTTGGTAGAAGCCATATTTTAAATTATAAGTCTACAGCTGTGTTTAATGGAAGAATCCATATCACACTTAGATAATGGTACTATTTGCAAGACAATCTCATGTAAATCAAGATAATGGCCTATGAAGTGGAAATGTCAGGTTTCTGTCCAAGCCTAATTATTCTTGAGTTGCTCAATAGTCCTACATATTTGCAAACTATTGGCTAGAGAAAGACAAGTGTAACATTCAATTTACTTGCTAGAATAGTGGACTTGATCAGCTATCAAATTGTACTCAGTCTATTTAATATGCATAGTAGGGTAACTAGTTCCCTGCATGTCCACATCTACTATAGTGGTACCTTTAGCTTCTCCTATTGACATTGTCCATGTAGTCATTTTTTTTCAGCAATTGTCATCCTTATGGACAAATCTAACAGGCAATGTTAAGCTGAATGGACACATGCAGCATGAAAATACATCTCTCCAAGTTCTGGATAGGTGACTCAGTGATTAATAATGCAGAGTGGGTTTGAGTACCTAAATTGGATTCCATAGACCAATATCAGTGACTCTCAATCATCTGTAGCTAAAGTTCCTGTAGTCTAATCTCTGACCTATTATGGTACTTGTACTCATGTGCACATACATACATAGTTAAAAATAAAATAAAGTGTATACAAATTCACCTTTCTGCTATAGAGTTTTAAGTGAGGACTTTTAAGTAAAAGTCTGTGGTAAAAATGTTCATGATGAGAATGAAATTCTAAGTTTACATAAAGGAATTGATATCATAGTTAAAAACGTGTTGTCAATAAATTAAAAGTACATAAGGTTTCATCTATGTTATTGGCATATTTTGGTATCCCCTACAGCTTTTCATTTGTAATCACAAAGTTGAATTCTAACCAACTTGAGTATAATTTACTTTACTAAGATCAATAAAAATATAAAGTTAAAAATTATTTGTCATGATTGTTTTGGGCTGCATACTTAATACTGGACTATGTTTTTTTGTTTGTTTGTTTTGTTTTGCTTTGTTTTTGAAACAGGGGTTCCCTGCATAGCCCTGGCTGTCTTGAAACTCACTCTGTAGACCAGGCTGGCCTCAAAGTCAGAAAATTGCCTGCCTCTGCCTCCCAAGTGAGGTGTTTTTTTTTAATATATATATTTTTTATTACATATTTTCCTCAATTACATTTCCAATGCTATCCCAAATGTCCCCCATACCCTTTCCCCCACTCCCCTACCCACCCATTCCCACTTTTTGGCCCTGGTGTTCCCCTGTACTGGGGCATATAAAGTTTGCAAGTCCAATGGGCCTCTCTTTCCAGTGATGGCCGACTAGGCCATCTTTCGATACATATGCAGCTAGAGTCAAGAGCTCCAGGGTACTGGTTAGTTCATATTGTCGTTCCACCTATAGGGTTGCAGATCCCTTTAGCTCCTTGGGTACTTTCTCTAGCTTCTCCATTGGGAGCCCTGTGATACATCCAATAGCTGACTGTGAACATCCACTCCTGTGTTTGCTAGGCCAAGTGAGGTGTTTAAAGGATTGTGCCACCACTCTCGGCCAATATTGAACTATGTTTTATAAAATTTATTTTTTCCCTTTAAGCCTGTGATTAAGTGATGGCATTGATCTAGACACTGGAAGTTTTTTCACACCTTCATACTGGAATATACCAGTAATCTACCATGCAATAGCTACCATCTAAGAGACTAGACAGTTAAAGTCGATCTTCCTCTAGAAATTATATCTAGAATAAGTCAGTAGGCATCCTTACTGACAGAAAAATTAACTTAATTATTCTCAGGCCACAGATTGAGCCCAAATCCAATCAACAACAAAAATATTTTGGCTGTTGTTTGGTCTGGTGCTACTATATATTCACATGCTAAATATTGAACCCCCCAAGATGTGGTTGCCCCTAGCAAGAATATCCTTTTGTACACCAACTGATGCTAAGTAAACTTTGCTGCCAACTTTAAAGTTAAGGTTAATAAAAGTCTAGAGCCTATGATTGGGTAATAGGGAGAGGAAGGCAGGATTTAGTATCAAGTGAGGTGTCAGAGAAAAGACAATGGACCATGTGCACATGGCCAAGAGAACAATAAGTAACAAGTGATATATTCGTGGGATATAAGATAGAATAGGTACAAACCTGCAGATCTAGGCTTACAGCTTGGAAACAAAACATCATGATTATGAGTCTTTTATATTAGCTAGTTAGAACAAATAATTCCTTTACTTGCAGATTATTTACAGGATATTACAAATTGTCATGGTTGTTTCTACAAAGTATATAACTCCTCCTTGGACCAAAACAACGATAGTGCATTCTGAGAGTTTGATGTCCATCTAAATCCAAGGACATCCAAAGAGAACCAAGAAAGAACTGTCTGCCATGGCAACACAAATATACCATAGTGGTTTTTATTGTTGTTGTTTGTTTGTTTGTTTTTCTTTAGGATATAAAAGTGAAGAATATTTATCATGCATTTTAATTTTTCTAGAAAAATGCCACACCCTTCATTAATAATATGCATACTCATTCAGATAAACAGGTAATTTGCTGGTTACACCCACAAAACATTAGATTTTACACCACCTACTGGGGAAGAACATGAGAAATAGAAAAAGGTAAAAATACAACATAAGATGGATTACTGTAAAAAAAAAAAAATGTATGTCCAAAACCTGCCCCACAGAAATTTAGTGAGACAATAGAAAACGGTGACACAAAGTATTAAAACCACTATGTAGTGGAAATTTCTGGTTTCTTTGGAGAGTTGATTATGTCATGTGATTTTTGGGAGACACTGTCTTTTAAGATTTATAAGAGGATGTTTTTGCTGAAGCAGACACATGATAGAATGATTCTGCTAAAGCAGATACATTGAAGGTTTTTCGAGAATAGAGATGTGGTGTTTTTCAGGAAGCTGCCTGGAGAAAGAGCATGTGATATTTTGCTAGAGCAGGCACTTGAAAGGATGTGTGATTTTTGGAAAGGTTTGAAATATAGCCCAACACACAGTGGATGATGCTGTGGCCTTGGTTTTCCTTGACATGCTTTGTTGGTCTTTGATGGGCTTTGATGACACTAGTCTTCATAGGTGGACACTGTAGCATTGGTTTGCTTTGTCTCTTCGCCAGATCAGTGTTTGGCATGACTTTATATAGAGAGAAATGCACTGAAAAACTACTAGTGTTATTTTGGCAGCTTCTTGCTGCTTCTGTGGACTCAGGTCAATTGGCAGAGCCTCCCTGTTTCTACGGTATCAAACTGCAATTGCTGATTCATGAATGGAGCTAATACTGTTGATTTGTGTGACCTGAACTTTTGATATCCTGACAATGAAGTGGCCATATCTTATCAGTTCATTCATTCATAGATGGATGCAGGTTAATTATACACTCTGGTCATTGTGAGCAGTTCTGTAGTAAATTTGGGGATGTCAATAACTGTTTTGATAAACTAATTTCTTTTCTGAAGATAAAAAGCCAAAAATAATTCTGAGAGATTTTATATTGGTGTTATTTCTAGATTTGAAAGAACCTTTATACTGTTTTCTATAATGGATGAAGAAGACTCTTAAAACTTGTTCATTGATTTCTCTCTTCACAGTCAAACAATGACAAGAGAAAAAGAAAAATCTTCCAGAAATAGTTGACACAGATGTTTTAAATTGTGTGCAATCTGGGTAGTGTCTGAAATTTAATATGAACCTCCTTTTCCTAGTTGACATTCGAGTAGTCATATGATTCCTGCCTGTTACATGTTTTATGACTGCTTTGATATCAGAATACTGACACTGCTATAGGGTTTCTGTTCAAGTAATCTTATTTGCTGTAGTGGACATCATCGATGTCTAGCAAAATAACCTTGGTAGTTTTCACATTGTTGTAATAATAGTTCAGTTTACTAGGAATCACTATTGTCCATAGTGTGCTTGATAACTATGCATATACATATACATAAATTCTTTCAATGTTGTATATAACAGCCCAAGTTGGTCTCAAATTTGCAATCTTCCTACTTAGGCCACATAAATTGAGACTAGAAGTGTGTGTTATCATGCCAGGCAACTGTGCATATTTAGCAATTAAACTGGAATGCAGGTACACAAATGACTTGTTATTATTTGTGACTTCAGTGATATTTTAGAATGGCATAAAACTCATTCCCAGTAGGTAGGCATATCCAAACAATTCATTGTCCTGACCAATGTCATGGGTATTTTTCTCTGCATCGTAAATGGCTTACAACTTCAAGATTTTAAACTCATTTTGAGGTATAGGTACATTAATTTTATATTCAAAATTGTTGATGAATTGTATTAATATATAGATAATAATATGGCAGATATGACTATACTAATAGAATAATATCTAGGAATTGCCATATTAAGAATATTTGAATTTTTTTTAGAAAGACATTTCACAATTATAGGCGTCTTGAGCGTAAATCCAAACTTCATAAGGAATATATAGACAACTTGGTAAAATATTAGCATGTAGAGTTTGATTTTTTAAATTAATATTTTTGGATATTGTTATTTTTCTTGATAAGTATAACTTTTCTGTATAACAAGTTTTAACTCTAGTGCCTGTGGGCTTGTCCAGCAACAGTGACAGTGATAAACAGTTTTACTTCTGGGTCAGGCCCTCAGACAGTCAATCATTTTTATTGAAAATAATGACAGTAGAGAGACATGAACCACAAGGATTAGCACTGGGAACCAGTATATGCATCATTCTAGGAAAGATCTCTTTAAAATGACATATTTATAATTTCTTAAAGAATATATTTTATGCAAAGCCATCAGGCCCTTAATGGCCATCAGATAACAAACCAGGAAGACAGGAACCATTTGATCAAATGTGTTTTTGGACAATGGAGACCTTAAAATATGCTAAAATTACATAAAACGTGTAAATCCACATCTATATCTATGTATAGTACAAAAATTCCCAAGTAGTTTCTAACATTTATTAAAGGAAGAAAAGAAAGCCTTGGGAATGACCTGTATATTGGTAATGGATAATTAGAATTTCAACATATACTAGTGATTTTCAATCTTCAGGTATTTTTAAAAAGCTACTGAAGGGCTAAAATTACATACTCACATATTATGTAATTCACAGATAAGAAGCTTAATAACAATTCTTTTCTTAAATTTTCTCTTCCTAATTAAGGTTAATTTTGGACTTAGAACAAAATGACATGAGAAATCGTGTTTTAAAATGTTGCCTAGAAATAGTTGTTATATGTTCATATTATTATCAAGTTATTTGCCCACTTATCCCATATGTTCAGGGTACTCTCCCACTGGTGTTATTTTGCTTGGTTACTTACATAGGATGTTTATTTCTGATCTGTGCTTATATATAAAACAATTTCAGCTCATGTCTTACAAATTCATGCGCACAATGCACAATACCTTTTTTTCTCTTATTCTTTAATCTTCTTTTTACACTCCTGACCTTATGCCCCTCCCTGTGTACCCTCCAACTTCAACATCCAACACCTCCTGTCCCAATCTCCAAGAGGATGTCCCCAAATCCCCCTCACTCCACCAGACCTCCCCACTCTCTAGGGCCTGAAGTCTCTCGAGGGTTAGGTGCATCTTCTCTAACTAAGTCCAGATCCGGCAGTCCTTTTCACTAAATCTATTGCAGGGCTTATATCAGCTGGTGTATGCTGCCTGGCTGGTGGCTCAGTGTCTGTGAGAGATTTCAGGGGTCCAGGTTAGTTTAGACTGCTGGTCTTCCTATGGGGTTGCTCTCCTCCTCAGCTTCTTCCAGCTTTTCCCTTATTCAACCACTGGGGTTAGCAACTTCTTTCTGTCCATTATTTGGGTATATATATCTACATCTGACTCTTTCAGCTGCTTGCTGGGTCTTTTGGAAGGTGGTCATGATAGGATCCCTTTGGTGAGTACACCATACCATCAGTAATAGTGTCAGGCCCTGGGGCCTTCCCTTGAGCTAGATCCCAATTTGGGCCTGTCACTGGACCTCCTTTTCCTCAGGATTTTCTCCATTTTTGTCCCTGCAGTTCTTTCAGACAGGAACAAATCTGAGTCAGAGGTTTTGACTGCGGGATGGCAAACCAAACCCTCACTTGATGCCGTCTTTCTGCTGGGGGTGGGCTCTTCAATTTTCCACTCTCCACTGTAGAGCATTTCATCTAAGATCCCTCCTTGTGAGCCTGGAAAGTCTCATACCTCCCATTTGTCTGGTATATTCTAAAAGGTACCCCCACCTCCTGATGTTTTCTGGTTCCACACTTTCCGCTGGCCATCAGGGCTTCATTCCTATTCCCCTCACTTAGTACCCGATTATGTTCCTGTCATTTTCTCTCTGTCACCGTTCCCACCCAGGTCCCTCCCACTTCCTGTGATTGATTTCTTCTCCCTTCCAAGTGAGATTGAGGCATCCTTACTTGGGATCTTCAGCTTGTTAGCCTTAATAGTTAGGTAATATAAATATTGGAGAAATTTTATTCAAACAAATTTTAAAATGATGTGTCTTGCCTGTATAGTTGCCACATCAGTACTGCCATCTTCATATGAAAAGTTTTTTTCTTCAAAATAGAACCTATTCATAAACTAAGAAAAAATAAAAAATATTTAAATAATACATTTCTATACTCAAATAAGTATTTGTGAGATTCAGAACTCTTTTACCAGCTTTTAACACTCAGCTGGATACTGTAGTTACTTTACTGGATACTGTAGTTTGGTGTGTAAGCAATATTTTAGGACAACCAACATTGTTTTCTTTCCTTGCCAGAAGTATTTCCTGTTGGCAAACCACAGCCAATTCATTTCACCATAATTATCTTTGGTCACAGTAATGTATCTTGTTCCAGGTTATGTATCCCTCCAAGGAGTCTCAACTCATACTGATTTTTGTTGAGGTATAATTTCCTTAGGTTCTCTCCCAATCCTGGAAAGAGTGCCTGGCCTCAGAACTCCATGTGAAATCCACGGAGGCTTTTATTGCTCTTGACTTGCAATTAATCCTCCCATGAATGAGCTTGCTCCCCCAATCCTTCACAGTTGTTGTTCCTGGGAACTCTAATAAATTGCCTACACACAAATCTCTATCTCAAAGTCTATTTCGAGAGGAATACAACTCATAACCACCCAAATTAGGAGTTGTGTTAGGTAATGGACACTAAAGGGTGACATTGGATGTAGATCACGACTTGGCTGGCAATAAAGATCTTGTCACTTAAAATAGATGCTATCATGATCGTCTGGGAATGGTACAATATTGAAACTTGACATTTTTACTGGGGTGAACTAAGATGACTCATTTAGACATAACTAATGATGAACCTGTCAACCAACGAGCAACAATGAACTCCTAATAGAAATCTTAACTGAGAAAACTAATAGCCAGTGAGTAACCGATGACATATTAGTCACTTTCTACTAAGAAGTAGAAAGAATAAGGTGAATCATTCTGAATGAATTTCTGTTTATTATATGTGTTGGGGGAAAAAACACTAACAGAAGGCCTAAACAATATTTAGTCTACAGTATAAGAACTTGATAAACCCAACAGACTATTGAAGATGCATTGCATGGTTAACTTGTAGAGGGTAGTTGTGAGAATCTCCTTCCCTTTGATATATGGAAAATTTCCTGTGTATATGGCTAGTACATGGTGTTTAATTCTTAGTTGGTGGAATACCTAGATTCACAGTGGAAGAGCAGAGGAGATTACTTCTATTGATCTATACTTAGACGATTTTGATTCTATTTAGAATCCAGTTTTTGAAGATCCAGAATTCCTAGGTTCCTGCTGAGAACTTGTTCCCTAGATACTAATGCAATTTTTTTAACTAAGTTTACTTCATGACTGTTAGTAATCACATTATACTCTTTGACCAAAGATATAAGAAGAGAAGAAAAGTGACCCTTCCCTGACAAAAACAGCACTGACCATCATTGAATTAAGAAAATAATAAAGTCGACAACAGGTTGAAACATGGGGCTTCTCTTGATTATTTTATAACCTGTTAGGCTCCATGTCATTTTAGAAAATAAAGTGCAAGGTTGGTAGATGTAATCTAGTGTCCTTATGTTAGTCATTATTTTGTATCTGTATCCTGACATAAACAACTTAAGAAAGGAAGGGTTTATTTGGATTATAGTCTCACAGTATAGTGCATAATGTCAGGTTGGGTGGATTACTACAGCAGCAGTATGAAGGAACTGGTCCTGTTACCCACCATCATGAGGCAGAGGGAGATGAATGTCCTGTTAGCTCACTTTTGCCATTTCATTCATACAAGATACCAGACAATGAAATATTTCTACCCATAAATAGAGTTTTAGTTCCACACTATCACTATCAACTACTACTGTTCTGAAATACAGAAAGAATGGATAGGACATAATTGGAGTGATATACATCAGTGGGTGCTTTGAGACCTACTGCAGAATAAAGTTTATATTTTTCAAACCAACACCACATATTCATCATGTAAATGGAACAAAAGATAAATGTGACATAGTTATTAATCAAGAAACAAGAATTTTGAAGTGTTATTCAAATTTCCCAAGTGGGACTAAATTATCATGATTTTAATTAATGCAAGGAATAAGTATGGTTTCAGTCTAAAGGGCACACATGGGCAACATCCTAGAGTATCCACAATAGTCTGAGATATGGAATGGTCCTCATCTTTCATATATCTATTTTCTATCTTCAAGTAATATTGAGAAATGTTTATTTTGAATGCTTTGACTTTTTATTTTCATTTTCTCTGAAAATATTATACCTTTATGGACAATAACAATTGGCTCAAGCAAAGTCACAAGCCTTATCTAAGATCTAAGTATAACCTATGTCCAGTATGAAGTCCATAAAGGAAAAAAACGTACCCAATATGCCCCTAATTCTTAATGTATTTATAAAATGCAAATGATACCATAGTATAGATCAACCCATATCATATTTATTATACTGTTTTACATTTTCATTATTAATCTGACTAGAGTCTTGTCACTGAAAACACATTTCAATAAAATTGTTCTATATTAATCTTCATCTTAGAATCTGCATCCCAATGACATATCTACATGTATACTATAGATTTTAGCAAAGAGAAAGATGGTGAATTTTCCCAGTAAAAATGAGGCTCCATAAATAACTCTGGCATAATTAACTTTTGTATAAACTGAAATCTTTAAAGTACCAGAAGAAATAAGGCAGTACAAGACTTGGTTACATGTGAAAATGTGATCAATATGTGAAACACATAAATGGTATAAAAACTTTATATGTTTACAAATCACCCTTTCAAAGAGTATATAAACACAAAACTGTAGCCATATAATCATACAATCTGTACTATACCCCAGTAACTCCGGCATCTCGAAAGTAGCATAGGCAGACTGTTCTAAAACACTATTTATGATTTTAATTCTGCATCTTCAGCTGGGTCTTTCCTTTCATTTTCACTCACTTACCTTGTTATATGCCCCAGTATACTCACTAATAAAATCATATCATGTCCCACACTAATTTAAATGTTAAAATATTGGACTTTATAAATTACTCAGGATTTTACAGTCTTGAATATTTCTAGCTTTTTGTTTTTAAAAGAAATAGTAAAGTCAATCCAAATAATTCAATAAATTACTTTATATTTCTTTTTCATTCTAAACACATTTCTCTCCTGAATGCAAAGAATCTAACAATAATATTGTTATTTGTGAGTGCATCTGAATACATATGCTTTATTTATATACATGCTCTTTAATTTATTTATGTCACATTATACCTCTGAGTTTAACTAAGAGTGAATCTTCTGGCATCTACAAATAATAAATATCATTTATTTATTGTCCAAATGTACTATATACTACTTTAATTATTTTGTGTAATTGCTTCACTTAATCTTCAAACAGCACTTTTAAATAAGTACCATTATTTTCATATAAAAATTGAATAAATATACATAAGACTGTCATGTTTGATATCCTACTATACTCAAAATTATACTAGGTGTCTTAGTGACTAAGGGAAATATGAAAAACTAAAGCTTTAGAGGAAACTAAACTTGGTTGCTCATAGATGGAATGATTATTTGCACGAGAATTGGTGAATGGCTGAGTAGAATTAGAGTTCAATAATGAATAATATCTAATAAAATAATGATAAACATGTTCCATGTACACAGGAAATATTAGAAATCTTTTTTTTTTTTTTTTTTTTTTTTTTGGTTTTTCGAGACAGGGTTTCTCTGTGTAGCGCTGGCTGACCTAGAACTCACTTTGTAGAACAGGCTGGCCTCGAACTCAGAAATCTGCCTGCCTCTGCCTCCCAAGCGCTGGGATTAAAGGTGTGAGCCACCACGCCTGGCTTAGAAGTCATTTTTTAAAAATCTGAAATTTCTGTCTTACCCTTTATAGGCAGCTGGCCATCATGTAAATATACACAAAGCAACTTTAGAAACAAACCCGGAAAGTGGTATATGTAGCTTATTTAGGTGAGATTGTATACTAAGAACCATAGTATACCCATATCCAAATATGGGCAGATGTGATCAAACTACTAAGAGGTCTGAACAGTCTTCTGAAGAATTGCTTGAGATTCACCAATACCAAGTCACATGTGACTCATTCCTAGAAGGTAAGAAGTTCATGTAGGTAGGATTTCTGGGCCTTGGTCTCCAGCAAAGATCAACAATAAGGTGTAAAGCTTGAACAAGAGTAGACAAAGGGAAAATGAGAGACATGGCAATGGTTACATGTGCCTTCCTGGTAAGATTGTGAAAGACAGCACATAAATATTAATTCCATAGACAACTAAAATGAATACTTTCAATATATATATATATGAAACTCTTACTAGGCAATTTAATTTGGTAACTAATTATATTTAATCTGTTAATTACTCCCCTGGTAGATCAGAACTTTCCAGAAGTATAGAATATTATTTTCAAGGAAAAAAGCTGGAATTCAAGAAAGAGTAAATAGAACAAGAATGCAAAATGAAGTGATTGTTCAAGAGACTTGACTCTTCTTTATTTTTGAGGAATCACACATTAAGGATTACAAAGATCCTGGCCCTAGAAGTATTCAAAAGAATCAAATAACCCTATTAAAAATGGGGTATAGAGCTAAACAAAAATTAATTTCAGCTGAGGAATATCGAATGGCTGAGAGGCACCTAAAGAAATGTCCAACATTACTAGTCATCAGGTAAATGCAAATCAAAACAGCCCTGAGCTTCTCACCTCACACCAGTCAGAATGACTAAAATCGAAAACTCAAGTGACAGTAGATGCTTATGAGGATGTGGAGAAAGAAGGACACTCCTCCATTGTTTGTGGGATTGCAAGCTGGTACAACCACTTTGGAAATCAGTTTGGCATTTCCTCAGAAAATTGGACATAGTATTACATGGACCTAGCTATACCACTCAGAAAATTGGACATAGTATTACATGGACCTAGCTATACCACTACTGAGCATATATCCAAAAGATGCTTCAACATATAGCAAGGACACATGCTCCACTATGCTCATAGCAGCATTATTTATAATAGCCAGAAGCTGGAAAGAACCCAGATGTCCTTCAACAGAGGAATGGATACAGAAAATGTGGTACATTTACACAGTGGAGTACTAATCAGCTATTAAAAACAATGATTTCATGAAATTTTTAGGCAAATTGATGGAACTAGAAAACATCGTCCTGAGTGAATTAACCCAATCACAGAAGAACACACATGGTATGTACTCACTGATAAGTGGATATTAGATCCAAAGCTCAGAATGCCCAAGATACAATTCACAAACCACATGAAACTCAAGAAGAAGGAAGACCAACGTGTGGATACTTTGGTCTTTCTTAGAAGGGGGAACAAAACACCCATGGAAGGAGTTACAGAGACAAAGTTTGGAGCAGAGCATTCATTTGAAGGGATGACCATCCATTGACTGCCCAACCTGGGGATCTATCCCATATACAATTATCAAACCCAGACACTATTGTGGATGCCAACAAGTGCTTGCTGACAGAAGCCTGATATAGCTGTCTCCTGAGAGTCTCTGCCATTGCCTGACAAATACAAAAGTAGATGCTCACAGCCATCCATTGGGCTGAACACAGGGTCCCCAACGAAGGAGATAGAGTATGGACCTAAGGAGTTGAGGGGGTTTACAGCCCCATAGGAGAAACAACAATATGAACTAACCAGTACCCCCAGAGCTCCCAGGGACTAAACCACCAACCAAATAGACTCATGGCTCCAGCTGCATATGTAGCAGAGGATGGCCTAGTCAGACATCAATGGGAGGAGAGGCCCTTTGTCCTGTGAAGGCTCTATGCCCCAGTGTAGGGGAATGTCAGGGCCATTCAGGAAGAGTGGGTCGGTTGTTGAGCAGAGGGAGGGGTGAGAGAATAGGGGGAAGGGGATTTTGGAAGAGAAACCAGGAAAGGGGATAAAATTTTAAATGTAAATAAAGAAAATATCAAAAAAAATTGAAAAAATATTAAAGTCATTTATGTATACTATCATATCACTTGCAAATTATGTATGATACTTTGATTTCTTTATTTCCAATATGGTTGAGATTCCATCTTATAACAGTCAGAATGACTGAGCCCAATAACACAAGAGAAGAAGTGGAACAATGGAAATACCCCTCCATTGCTGGTAGGAGTGCAAACTTGTACAACCACTTTGGAAATCAATGTGGTGATTCCTCAGAAAGTTAAGAAATGTATCTACCTTAAGATCCAGATACACCATTCTTTGGCATATATGCTAATGATGCTTCATCATACCACAAGGATACTTTTTCTACCATGTTTATTGCATATTTATTCATAATAGCCAGACACTGGAAATAAGATAGATGGACTTTTAAAAAAAGATGCAGTATATGTACACAATATAATTTTCCTTAGCTCTTAAAAATTGATATAAAGGTTTTAGACAAATGCATGGAAAAAAGAAAAAAATCAGCCTGAGTGAGGTAACCCATACTCAGAGAGACAAATATGATACACATCCATTTATACATAAATGTTAGATATTAAGAAAATGATCCGGAGAAGTTTGGTATACAGAAGTAGTCTGAGTGAAAGAAGTGACCTTCCTGGACAGAGGAAGCATAATAGATTGTACAAGCAGACTGGGGAGAAGAAATGCTGGAATTGGGGGGGGGGGCACATTTGGAAGGTGTTGTGGAAACATAGTGCAATGAAAACTTGCTGAAACCTATGAAGGTGATCCTAATGAGGACTCCTAATAATGGGGTATATGGAGCTTCAACTGGCCATCTCTTATAGCTTCCAGTGAGTTTTTGGGTGAGGGTGTCCCAGAGAAACTACCATAAACCCAGTTTCCCTGTACAAACTGTCAGTGGGGACCTGCTAATGACAACACTGAGAATACATAACTGATTGGACATAGAAAAATTGAGTTATTGCTTACATGTTGCCCTCAGCCCTATGTTCTATTATAGTCTCTTGCTGTAGGAAGGTACTTAGGAAGCTACTGAAAGAGGAAAGATGCATAAAAACTGTTTAAAAATCTTTGACGTAAAATTTGTTCAGTCTTTAAGGACTTCTACCTGTTTGATTGTGATGGAAGGAGTTACAGAGACAAAGTTTGGAGCTGTGATGAAAGGATGGACCATCTAAAGACTGCCATATCCAGGGATCCATCCCATAATCAGCTTCCAAACGCTGACACCATTGCATACACTAGCAAGATTTTGCTGAAAGGACCCAGATATAGCTCTCTCTTGTGAAACTATGCCGGGCCAAACAAACACAGAAGTGGATGCTCACTGTCAGCTATTGGATGGATCACAGGGCTCCCAATGGAGAAGCTAGAGAAAGTACCCAAGGAGCCAAAGGGATCTGCAACCCTATTGTTGGAACAACATGATGTACTAACCAGAACCCCGGAGCTCTTGTCTCTAGCTGCATATGTATCGAAAGATGGCCTAGTCGGCCATCACTGGAAAGAGAGGCCCATTGGACTTGCAAATTTTATATGCCCCAATACAGGGGAATGCCAGGGCCAAAAGAATGGGAATGGGTGGGTAGGGAAGTGGGGGGGGGTATGGGGGACTTTTGGGATAGCATTGGAAATGTAATTGAGGAAAATACGTAATAAAAAAAATAAAAAATAAATAAATTTGTCCAGTCTGCAAAATATGCTATGGCACTATTGTCACAGAAACTATGGGGGTAACCAAGCAATGTCTGATTGGACTTAAGGCCCACTCCACTGGAAGAAAACCATACCTGACTCTGGTTGGGTAACCAAGTACCAAGACTAGGTAGTCCAGAGACCTAGAGTAAAACCAAACACTATTGGTCCAAAAAATTATATCAATACAACGACTCAAATTGGTATTGTGATATACTTATTGGTCATTACCATATCCAGTCATCATCAGAGAGGCTTCTGGTAGCAGATGGAAACAACTGTATATTGCCATAATCAGACAGTACAAGGAAAAATGTCTAACGTCTCCATCAAATCTCTCCCCTCAGAGCACAGGTAAAATAAAAGATAATATAAAAGAAGGCAGAAAGGTTGTAAGAGTCAGCAGAGATGGAGGACAACAGGAAAACAAGGCCATGTGAATCAACTAAACAAGGTGCAAACAACCTCACTTGTTCTGAAGCAGGTAGAACAGAGCCTATCTGGGTCTGGAGCCAGTCCTCTGTTTTATATTCTAGCTATTAGCTTAGTATTTTTCTGAGACTCCTGAATGTGAGAACAAGTAGGTGTCTGACTCTGTTGTTCTGGGGATACTTTTCCACCTGTTTGGTTGTCATGACCAACTTTGATATGACCATTTTGGCTTCATCATATTATATTTTATTTTGCCATGTTTGTCTGTTCCTTTCCAATGAGAGACAAAAAGGGAATAGATCTGGAGGGAAGGGGAGGTATAGAGTAACTGGGTAGAATAGAGGGAGCGAAAATTATAATCAGATTATACTGTATGAGAAAAACCTGTTTTCAATAAAAGGAAACTACAGTGCAATTTATCATCTCTATGAAGGCAAACTTTGAATAGCAAAGTTAGAAACACTTTAGAACACATGCTGCTCACCTGATAAGCTGCAGTACAAGAGTTTGTTGAGTTAAAGAGAAAAAAAAAAAACTTAATCTAGTTAAATTGCCAATATCTCCCAAACAGATTTTTGGATTCAATGTAATCCTTATCAAAATACTAATAAACTCCTTCATAAAACACGGTAAAAAATTTAAAGTTCACAAGAAATAAGAAAATAAAGCATAAATAGGGAAAGTGTATGTTTACAATGAACAAAGTTGTTGCTATCACAATAACTGACCCTCAAGCCTTTGCAAGAGTATAATAAGAATGACAGTGTGAAACTGGCATAAATATCTACATATATTCTAGTGCAACCAACATTGAGCTCAGAAATAAATCCATTATCTAAAGCCACCAAATACATATATTGGAGAAATGAGTCTCTTAAATAAACACATCTGTAGGAAAATGGAATATTTAAAACAGAAAGTTGAAACGTGATTGCTTTTCTGTTCCCTGTCAAAATTTAATCCAACATAAATAGAAAAGGTAAAAATAAGAGACAGGATAGAAGAAAAATATATGTCAAACATCATTATAAGAAATTTGTTGCTGGGCGTGGTGGCGCACGCCTTTAATCCCAGCACTCGGGAGGCAGAGGCAGGCGGATTTCTGAGTTCAAGGCCAGCCTGGTCTACAGAGTGAGTTCCAGGACAGCCAAGGCAACACAGAGAAACCCTGTCTCAAAAAACCAAAAAAAAAAAAAATGAAATTTGTTTGGAAGGGGACCTAAAATGCACCCACACACACACACACAAAACCCAAAACCAAAAACAGAATGAGAAAAATGTGGTGATATCAAACTGAAAACTCTGCATAAAAATGAATAGTTAACCATAAAGGGATGAAGGAAATATTTTTAAGTATATATTGTGTATCTACATAGAGTATATAGAATATTTAAAATTCTGTAATAATTAAAAATTATATAACATTCAAATAATTAAATAAAATTAAACTGAATGGATACTCCTTTTTCATAATTTTTATTGGATATTTTATTTATATTTCAAATGTTATCTCCTTTTCCGATTTATCCCCTATAAACTACCTATCCCATCCCCCCTCCTGCTTCTATGAGAGTGTGCCCTCACCCACCCACCCACTCCTTATAAAAGAAATGCAGGATGATTACAAATGTATAAAAATATAGTTAACATGTTTGGTTTCTATACTAACTAATGTTATGTCAACTTGACACAAGTCGGAGTCATCTGAGAGGATTTGCCATTTACTCTAAGATAAGGATAGAGGCAAGTGTGTAGAGCATTTTTTTTAATCTTGGTGATGGATGGGAATGAGTATTAACCCTGCTGTATTTGGTGTAACCCCTAGGATAATGGTCCTGGGTCCTATGAGAAAGCAAACAGTAAAACATGAGAAGTAAGCCACACATTCTTCATCAGCTCCTGTATCCATGTTCCTAACCTCTTTGAGTTCCTGCCTTGAGTTCTTTCAATGATAAACAGTGATGTAGATGTGTAAGTCAAATAAACTCTTTCTACCCAAGTTGCTCTGGTCACGATATTTCATCACAGTAATAGTAACCTTAACTAGGGCAGTTGCCAAGAAAATGTAAAACAATATCTTAAGAAAATTTGTCCCAATTTAAAAAAAAATAAAAAAATAAAGAAAACTGTTATAAGAAATAGCCCTCTGTCTTTAATCAATGCTTTCAAAGATGTGGGGAAAACACACACACATGTAAAACAAAACAAAACCAAAACCTCTCATATATCTTGGATTATTTATATTAATGAATCTTTATAGATAATTGTTTGCTTTACCCCCAAAACAAACCACAAGAAAAGAAACAAACAAAAAGAGAATGACCATAATGTAGTTACCCTTCTTCTGGATACACTGTCAGGGAAATAAAGTCAACATATCAAACAGCTAGTCACATTCCATGTTTCTTTTAGCACTAGTCCCAATAGCTAAAACATGCATGCAAGCTATATGGCATAAAGTCAATAATAGTGTGGTATGCATATATGATGGAATGTTACATAGCCATTAAAGACTGATGTCAGAAATTTTTCAGCATGTATGTGTCCCTTGATAAAATGCCCAGCATATCTATCATCTATCTGTCTATCTATCTATCTGTCTGTCTATCTATCTATCTATCTATCTATCTATCTATCTATCTATCTATTTAACTAACTATCTATGTATCTATCTATCTATGTATCGATCATCTATCTGTCTGTCTATCTATCTATCTATCTATATATCATTTATCTGTCTATTTTGAGAAAATTGATAGAATTGCAGGACACTCTGATAAATAATTTAAGTCAGGCCCTGACATAACGTGCACATACTGTTTCATGCATAGAACATAAATTTATTTGTGTTGATGTAGAATGGTATTTACTAGAGGTTAGGAATGGTAGAGAAGTGAGAGAAATTGTGTAGGAGGTTGACAATGAGCACAAGCATACGTGAGGATGGAAAACAGAAATCCAAGTGATGTTTTGCACAGTGGGATGACCATGCATATATGGGAATTTATCTTTTACTCATCTTATGTGTCTGAGAGGATCTTGACATTTTCATACATAAAGAAATGACAACATAATGACCATGATATGATCCATATAATTTATTGATATCATAAACATTGCATATTATCTAAAATTAATACAAACATAGCAATACGAATAAAGTATATATTATGTACTGAATGTCAACTAGAATAAAATTTTAAATTAAAAAAAACTTATAGGATAAGAATCTATTAGGTATGAGAACAAACATCTGACATGCTAGTAAAATGGGAATATATCCAAATGTTAGGGCAGTATTGGTGATTTATAGCAATTAAAAGAGTAATAGCCTTCCACACACTTCTCAAAGGAGCCAGTGAAGTTTTGCCTCAATTAACCCAGCTTTCAACTTAAAGTCAGGCTGCTCCTGAGGCTAATGGAACTTCTGCAAATCTGACAGTGATAATATAACATAGTTGATCTGGTCACCTGTCAAGATTCTTTTAAAGTTCATTTCTTAAATGATGTCTTAATTTATAGCTGCTAATTTCTCTACTGTATAACCTGTAATTTCTTAGTTAAACTTAAAATATAAATGTGAAAATAGAATTACCCTTGCAGAAATTTGGAGATAAAATGGTTGTTGTTAAAAAAAAAAAAAACAACAACAAAGTAGAGAATAAAAATAAATTTATTTTGTCTTCCACCTAAACACATAATGAGAGACTGAGAGGACAAATGTACTGATATTAAGAAACAGGATATTTGAAAAGATTGGTGCAATCTTTTACTCGTCAAGCATAATTACATTTGAGTATTCACAGCTACAAGAAGTCATGGGAAACTACTAAAAATACAGAATAAATTAATAAATAGTGAAAATATTTCTCTTAATATTTTCTAGCAATTTCTAGAGGACAATTGTATGTTTTTGTATTTCAGAGAATAGAAATCAATAACTTGCACAAAACTCAACTCATTCCTTGTGACGTGACTATAATATTTTCATATTTTCTATTGTTGAAAGAAGAGATCACTGGGTTTCTTGTTATTTGACAAAAACACAGGCATACTGTTATTCTTAGGGCTAGAGTAGGTCAGGAGACAGTGTTTTCAATTTCTCAAAATTTGAATAACATTGATGTTGATACTTTTTTGGGTATACTGTGGCCTCTCCCTCTATAAAACTGGACAGAGAGATCACTCTTTCTTTCCTATTTTTCTTTTTTTTTCTGTTTCAATAAAACACACATATAAACCAGGCAGTAGAACATGTCTTTACTTGCAGCACTCTGCAGACAGAGGCAGGGAGATCTCTGAGTTCCAGTCTACCCTGGTCTATAGAGTGTGTTTCAGGACCAAGGCTATTCTGAGAAACACTGTCTCAAACAAACAAACAAACAAAAAAAAAAAAAAAACAGCAACAACAACAAAAACCAGAACAACACCAACAAAAACCAGGTGAGTAGCCCTTTTAAATTCCTAAAAATGTACATTGACCCCTTTTGCTCAAAGTGAAAAAGGAGAGTATTGGTGGTTTCAATCCTGTGTTAAAGCATATTTATAATAGAGAAAAACAAATATAAAGACAGAAATGTTCCTGTGTGCTTCTTGGAAACTTGTACCCGCCAAAGTCTGTTTTCTAAATTTAAGAATCCTCTTTGGAGTCTGAGAAGGAAAGGAAACTTGACCTGTCCTCTGACTTTCAGGATCATCTGCTGTCTTCTGGATAAACTCCCCACTCTCTGACTTTAAGCATGCTTATTTAATATCGTGGTTCTTGATTTTACTTGTTTCACTAGGTATTGAGATACGTTAATTTTCATGTTCTATTAAGATGCTCTGCTTTCCTGCACAGTTTTAAAACAAACAAAAACTCATTGAAATAAAGAAAAAGACAAAGAGGACAGATAGAATTTAAGAAACAGAAAACCAACAATAAATAGTGATAAGTAATAAATTTGATTATCTCAGAATGGACACGAAAGGTAAATGCCTAATATGAGTCCATGCCTCCTTCAAGAATTAACAGAAATATAGAGAGCCTACTGGTTTCTCTAAGTTAATTTGTATCTAGTTTCTCAATTGGCAATACTGAACATGTCTAAACTTCTGAGCTCCCAGTGCCAGGCATGGGAAATGTGTCTTTGAGTTGGTGGTCAAGAGAGTCTGAGAGGCTCCAGAAAAAATATAGGTTACTGCCATTGCCCATGGTTGCCTTCTCTCTTTTTTTTCCTTAAATAAATTATTAGATATTTTCTTCATTTACATTTCAAATACTATCCCAAAAGTCCCTTATTCCCTCCCCCCTGCCCTGCTCCCCTACCCACTCACTCCCACTTCTTGTCCCTGGCATTCCCCTGTACTTGGGCATATAAAGTTTGCTAGGCCAAGGGGTCTCTCATCCCAATGATGGCAGACTAGGTTGCCTCCTCAAACTTTAAGACAAGACCCTCTTGTTAAAGACATCACAGAATTCAGATACAGGATCAAGATCGATAGAGTTGTAATTAACCTAGAAGCCTAGTCTCTGAGGAGATCTTTCATATCTGAAGATGCTGTGTAAGAGGCTAGGAGAGAAAAAAAATCACTCTGCAGATATAAAGCTTATGAACCACAACAATGACCAACCTGGTAAGACACACCTAGGTATGCATTAGTGACATTCATATCTCAGCCATAAGTAACCAACAACAATCTAATTGGGATTAGGGTCCACTCAATGCTAAGAAATTTATTCCTGGTACTGTAAACCAAGCCAGTTACCCATGGTTACTGAGGTATCTTTTGCTAAGTGTGGGAAATGCTGTGAAAGTGAAAAGATATACAATTTGTTTCACTCTCAAAAGAGAATCTGCAGTAAAGGTCACCAAGAAAACCCGAACTCATAAAAAGAATAAAAATGATGTTTACATAAGTGAAAAAAATAGGAAACTTGGACAGATTTATCAAATTAAGAAGTTTAAATGCACAAAAAGAATGAAGCAGCAAAACATATTTATTAACTAATAAATATTTGTGATGGCACTTTTTTAAAAAGAAGTTGCACCACTCTCATTTGCTACACAGCCTCTGAAACTGCAACAAATGCCAAAACTATTTCATGAGGTTTAAGCAGACGACAATGCATTGAAATTCTGAAAGGATTTGTACTTAGCATTTCTCTGGCATTAGAGAAATGATTGGAAATTTCTCTTTTAATTAAAACTGTCAGCATGGAAGGATTTAAGGATGATCAGAACAAACTCAACGAGCAAGCTTCATTAGCCAAGAAAGTAACAGGAAAAGCAAAAAGCACTATTTACTAGTATTATAAGAAATAGCCCTGCTTGTTAAAATTTATTTCGTGACATTGTCAGCAATATATAGAATTCAACTGCTGGCAGACTGCTGAATAAAGGCTTCATCTCAAGTTCCACATGCTGGGAACAACCTAATCTAGTAGTTTAATGTTCACATTGAATGAATGAATATTTTGTATTTTGAAGATGAAGAAAAATATATTTAAGGATATGTTATTAACTTAAGTGTTAAACATGAGTTTAACCTCCTCAGTTTATGTTAAATGTTAAAATAGAAATGTCATAATTCTCATGATAAGCAAACCCATCTACTCTAGTAAAGAAGTCACTGGAAGTGACTACAGATGAGAATAACATGTTTCACACAACTTAGACCTGTCTGTGGTCCTGTCATTGAGTTCATGAAAGTTATAAAAATGGTGATCTTTTAAAAATGGTTTTTGATATACCATTGGGACTAAGCTGTGAAAAATCCATATATTAATATTGATACAAACTCAGGAAGCCTCAGTCTACACAAAGAACTACAGGCAACTAAGGAAAATGAGGGTAAGAAAAATAACAATCACCAGGGAAGAGTGGACCAATTGTTTATTCATTAGTAAATCATCAAGCCCTGAAAACACACATAGAAGTAAAAGTATATAGACTGATCAGCTGAGCAAGTTAAATTTAAGAATATATGATAGATATAGCACACACACGCACACAACACACAAGAATGAAGTAACAATTAATGCAAAAAGAGACCATGGATTTGAAAGAGAGCAACAAGGTGTAAATAAGATGGTTTAGAGAGATAAAATAGAAGGGAGAGATGTTGTAATTATATTATAGTTTCAAAAATAAAAAAATGAGGTTTTCTGAAAGTAAAATATAATTATTTCCTTTTCCTTTCCCTTTCTTCTCTTGAACCATCTTTATGTTTTTATTTGTTCTTACAAATCCAGTTATTTTTTAAATTGTCTTTCTAAAGTTATTTGTATGTATATAATTTAATGGCTGACAAGTTAAAATTGGATAAGAAAATTTGGGGCTCTTCTCTGATAAAAGTATTTTTCCATGACTTAGCATTCTTCAGTTGTAGGAAACTCCTATCCCATCCTCCTTACACCTGCTTCTATGAGGGTGTTCCACCACTCACCTGTCTACTCCCAACACCCTGTCCTCAGTTCCCCTACACTGGGGCATCTATTGAACCTTCATAGGACCAAGGTCCTCTTCTTCCATTGATGCCTGACAAGGCCATCCTCTGCAACATATGCAGCTGGAGGCATGTGTACTCATTTGTTGATGACTTAGTCTCTGGGAGCTCTTTAGGACTGGTTGGTTGATATTGATGTTCTTCCTGTGGGGTTGCAATCCCTTCAACCCCTTAAGTCCTTTCTCTAACTCCTCTATTGGGGACTCCATGCTTACTCCAATTGTTGGCTGCAAGAATCCATTTCTGTATTTGTCAGATTCTGGCAGAGCTCCTCAGGAGATAGGCATATCAGGCTCCTTTCAGCAAGCATTTCTTGGAATCTACAATAGTGTTGCGTTTGGTAACTGTATATGGGATGAATCCCCAGATGGGACAGTCTCTGCCCTGCCTTTCCTTCAGTCTCTGCCCTACACTTTATCTCCATATTTGTTCCTGTGAGTATTTTGTTCTCCTTATAGGAAGGATGAAAGTATCTACAATTTGGTCTTCCTTCTTCTTGAACTTCATGTGGTCTGTGAATTGTATCTTGGTTATTTGGAGCTTTTGGGCTAATATCCACTTATCAGTGAATGCATACTAGGTGTGTTCTTTTGCAATTGGATCCTCAGGATGATATTTTCTAGTTCTATCAATTTGCCTAAGAATTTCAAAAATTCATCAATTTTAATAGCTGAGTAGTATTCCATTGTGTAAATGTACCACATTTTCTGTATCCATTCCTCAGTTGAAGGACATCTGGGTTCTTTCCAGCTCCTGGCTATTATAAATAAGGCTGCTATGAACATAGTGGAGCAGAGCATGTGTCTTTATTACATGTTGGAGCATCTTCTGGATATATACCCAGGAGTGGTATACATGAGTCCTCAGATAGTACTATGTCCATTTTTCAGAGGAACAGACAAACTGATTTCTGGAATGGTTGTACCACCTTGCAATCTTACCAATAATGGAGGAGAATCTGCTGCCACCTGCATTTTTTATCTAAGCCATTCTGACAGGTTTGAGGTGGAAACTCAGGGTTGTTTGATTTGCATTTCTCTGATGACTAAGGATGTTGAACATTTCTTTAGGTGCTTTTTGGCCATTCGATACTCCTCAGTTGAAAATTCTTTGTTTAGCTCTGTACCTCATTTTGAATAGGGTTATTTGGTTTTCTGGGGTCTAACTTCTTGAGTTCTTTGTATACATTGGATAGTAGCACTCTATCAGATGTAGGGTGGATAAAGATTCCATTTTTTCCCAATCTGTTTGTTGCCTTTTTGTCCTATTGACAGTGTCCTTTGACTTACAGAAGCTTTGCAATTTTATGAGGTCCCATTTGTCTATTGTTGATCTTAGAGCATAAGCCATTGGTGTTCTGTTCAGAAATTTTTACCCTTTGCCCATGTGTTTGAGGCTCTTCTCCACTTTCTCCTCTGTAAGTTTCAGTGTCTCTGGTTTTATGTGGGGTTCTTTGATCCACTTAGACTTGAGCTTTGTACAAGGAGATAAAAATGGATCAATTTCCATTCTCCTACATTGTGAACTCCAGTTGAACCAGCATCATTTGTTAAAATGCTGTCTTTTTTTCCACTGGATAGTTTTAGCTGCTTTATCAAATATCAAGTTACTATATGTGTTTGTTCATTTCTGAGTTTTCAATTTTATTTCATTGATCCTCCTGCCCTTCTCTGTACCAATACCACACAGTGATATTGATTCTCCCTGAAATAATTTTATTGTTGAGAATAGATTTTGATATCCTGAGGTTTTTGTTATTGCAAATGAATTTGCTAATTGCTCTTTCTCAACTCTATGAAAAATTGAGTTGGAATTTTGATGGGGATTGAATTGAATCTGTAGATTGCTTTCAGCATGATGGTCATTTTTACTATATTAATCCTGCCAATCCATGAGTAGAGGAGATCTTTCCATTTTCTGAGATCTTCTTCGATTTCTTTTTTTCAGAGATTTGAAGTTCTTCTCATACAGATCTTTCACTTGCTTGGTTAGAGTCATACCAAGGTATATAATATCATTTGTAACTATTGTAAAAGGTGTTATTTCCCTATTTTCTTTCTCAGCCTGTTTATCCTTTGATAGAGGAAGGTTACTGATTTTTTTTTTTGAGTTAATTTTACATCCAGCCTCTTTGCTGAAGTTGTTTATCAGCTTTAGGACTTCTCTAGTGCAATTTTGGGAGTCAGTTAAGTATATGATCATATCATCTGCAAATAGTGACATTCTGACTTCTTCCTTTACAATTTGTATCCCTTTGACATACTTTTGTTGTCTAACTTCTTTAGCTTTGAGCAATATATTGAATAGATAGTGAGAGAGTGAGCAGTCTTGTCTAGTTCCTGATTTTAGTGGGATTGCTTCAAGTTTCTCTCCATTTTGCTTGCTTGATGTTGGCTACTGGTTTGCTGTATTTTGCTTTTTACTATGTTTACGTGTGGGCCTTGAATTCCTGATCTTATCTAGACTCTTAACATGAAAGGATGCTGAATTTTGTCAAATGCTTTTTCAGCATCTAATGAAATAATCATGTGTTTTTTTTTAATCTTTGAGTTTTTTTATGTAGTTGGTTACATTGATGGATTTCCATATATTGAACCATCCCTGAATCTCTGGGATGATACCTACTTGATCATGGTGAATGATTATTTTGATGTTTTCTTAGAATGTGTCTAGAAAATTTTCCATTTCATCCACATTTCCCAATTTAGTTGAGTATAAACTTTTGTTGTAGGAACTGATGATTTTTTGGATTTCTACGGTTTCTGTTGCACTGCCTTTATTTTCATTTCTAATTTTATTAATTTGGACACTGTCTCTGTGACCTCTGGTTAGTCTGGCTAAGGGTTTATCTATCTTGTTGATTTTCTCAAAAAACCAACTCTTGGTTTTGTTGATTCTTTTTATACTTCTTTTTGTTTCTATTTGGTTGATTTCAACCTTGAGTTTGATTATTTCCTGCTGTATACTCCTCTTGGATCTATTTGCTTCTTTCTGTTCTAGAGCTTTCAGGTGTGCTGTCAAGCTGCTAGTGTATGCTCCCTTCAGTTTACATTTGGAGGCATTTAGAGGTATGAGTTTTCCTCTTGCTACTCTTTTGTTGTGTCCCATAGGTTTTGGTATAAAGTGCTTTCATTTTCATTAAATTCTAAAAAGTCTTTAATTTCTTTTTTATTTTTTCCTTAACCAAGTTATCATTGAGTAGAGCATTGTTCAAGTTCCATGTATCTGTGTGTCTTCCATTATTTTCGTTGGAATTTAGACCAGACTTAGTCCATGGTGTTCTGATAGTGTATATGGGATTACTGCAATCGTTTGTTTCTGTTGTGGCCTGTTTTGTTACCAATGTTATGGTCAAATTTGGAGAAGGTTCCATGAAGTGCTGAGAAGAGGGAACATTTTCTTCTTAGGATGAAATGTTCCATAAATATCTGTTAGATACATTTGGTTTATAATTTCTGTTAGTTTCCCTGTGACTCTGTTTAGTTTCTGTTTCCAGGATCTTTACATTGTTGATAGTGTGGTGTTGAAGTCTCCCACTATTATTGTGTGGGGTGTGATGTGTGCTTTGAGCTTCAGTAAAGTTCCTTTTATGAATGTGGGCACCCTTGCATTTGGAGCATAGATGTTCAGAATGAGAGTTCATCTTGGAAGATTTTTCCTTTGGTGAGTATGAAGTGTCCTTCCTTATCCTTCTTTTTGACTTTTGGTTGAAAGTCGATTTTATCCGATATTAGAATGGCTACTCCAGATTGTTTCTTGGGACTATTTGCTTGGAAAATTGTTTTCCAGCCTGTGGTCTCCCTTCCCCCACCTGCTTGAACCTGCTTGCTCAAGGGTGGAGCTTCCTGCTCATTCGTTCTGCCACGCCTACTGCTGGACCCTGCCTTTGCTGCTTGGAGGCACACACATGTTCGTCCTGCTACTGGACCCCGAGATTGTTTGGCGGGAAATCGGGTTCCCTCCCCCTTCCTTTATAAATGAGTGTCTGGAAATAGTAAAATTGAGCTTTGATCAGAATCTTGTCTTAGCTTCATTCCCTTCTCTCACCGCCTAGCCCCTCTTCTCTTCCAGGTTTCCAAAATGCCTTTCCAGGCTAGAACCCAGCCTTTTACTCTGAGGCCGTGTCTGTGTTTGTCACTGAGGTATATTTCCTGGATGCAGGAAAATGTTGGGTCCTGTTGACATATCCAGTCTGTTAGTCTATGTCTTTTTATTGGGGAATTGAATCCATTGATGTTAAGATATATTAAGGAAAAGTGATTGTTATTCCTGTTATTTTTGTTGTTAGAGGTAGAATTATATTTATGTGGCTATCTTCTTTTAGGTATGTTGAAAGATTACTTTCCTGCTTTTTCTAGGGTGTATTTTTTCTCCTTGTGTTGGTATTTTCCATTTATTATTCTTTGTTTGGCTGGATTCATGGAAAGATATTGTGTAAATTTGGTTTTGTCATGGAATACCTTGGCTTCTCCATCTAATTGAGAGTTCTGCTGGATATAGTAGTCTGGGCTGGCATTTTTGTTTATTAGGGTATGTATGACATCTACCCAGGATCATCTAGCTTTCATAGTCTCCGGTGAGAAGTCTGGTGCAATTCTGATAAGTCTACCTTTATATGTTACTTGACCTTTTCCCTTACTGCTTTTAATATTCTTTCTTTGTATAATGCATTTGGTGTTTTGATTATTATGTGACAGGAGGAATTTTGTTTCTGGTCCAGTCTATTTGGAATTTTGTAGACTTGTATGTTCATGGGCATTACTTTCTTTTGGTTAGGGAAGTTTTCGTTCATAATTTTTAAAAAGATTTTTACTGGCCCTTTAATTTGGGAATCTTTACTCTTTTCTATGCCTATTATCCTTAGGTTTGGTCTTCTCACTGTGTCCTGGATTTTCTGGATGTTTTGGGTTAGGAACTTTTTCATTTTCCATTTTTTTTCTGACTGTTTTGTCAGTGTTTTCTATGGTATCTTCTGGCCCCAAGATTCTCTCTTTTATGTCTTTTATTCTGTTGGTGATGCTTGCATCTATTGCTCCTTTTTTCCTGATCTCTTTCTTAGACTTTCTAACTCCAGGTGTCTCCCTTTGTGATTTCTTTATTGTTTCTATTTCCATTTTTAGATCTAGATTGGTTTTGTTCATTTGTTTTGCCTATTTGATTGCATTTTCCTGTAATTCTTTAAGGGAGTTTTGTGTTTTCTCTTTAAGGGCTTCTACCAATTTACCTGTGTTCTACTGTATGTCTTCAAGGGAGTTAGTTATGTCCTTCTTAATGTCCTCTATCATCATCATGAGGAGTGATTTTTAGATCTGAGTCTTGCTTTTCTGGTGTGATGGTGTATCCAGGACTTGTTATGGTAGGAGAATTGGGTTTTGATGATGCCAAGTAACCTTTGTTTCTGTTGCTTATTTTCTTATGCTTCCCTCCTGCCAACTGAATAGCTCTAGTGCTCTGTACTTGCTATCTGACTGTAGCTTGTCCTTCCTGTAATCCTGACTGTTTCAGAATGCCTCATAGTCCAGCTGTCTCTGTGATCCTGTGATTCTGGGATCCTATGATACTGAGATTCTGAGTATGTCAGAGTTCCTGGGAGTCAAGATGCCTCTGGGACCCTGAGATTCTGGTGGGACCAAGATCCTGGTATCCTGGGATCATGGGATCCTGTTATCATGGGCATGCTAGAGCACCTGTGATTGGAGCCTCCTCTGCCTGTCGAGGGACTTACTTCATAGTTCATGCCCAATGTAAACTGGTGCATACCAGAAGGAACTAGTGCCACTGTTTGGGTGGAGTTCCTGCATCCCCTTTTCCGGTTCGTCCCAGTTATTCCTGGATGTGTTGGAGCAGATGTTGTATCTTACTCACCCCTGATCATAAGATCCTGGGCATGCTAGAGTACCTGGGAGTGGCACTCTCTATTGTGCTCATAATATCTCTGTGGCTCAATATGCTTGTTGTTCAAGAATGTTCCATTGCCTGAGCCAGGTTCAATGATGTAGGACTTTACCCTCCAACCAACCATGCTGACAGCAAGGGTGTAATCCACAAGCCAGTACTGAAAGACTGCATGTTGCTTTGAGCAACAGGGATAGATGATGGGAATGTCTGCAATGTGTCAATGACTACCCAGAAGATATGCATTCTGCAGATGGATGTGCATGACTGGAAGTACCCCATCATTTTTAAAGGGGTAGAGGTGCCACCATTTTTTGGGGATCCGGGCTTCTGGCTACTCACTGTATTTAATAACCACACCCTGGAGGGTATTGGTGTCCTCAAGAAGTGCCCCAAAAAGTTCAAAGCTTGGTTTTTCTTTAATAGGCACCTCTTTGCTACTGTTACCAGCAGGGCAAGTGATCACCTTCTGAGACTCCTCTGGGTACTGTGTCAGGAATGGGCTTTTTAAGTCAATTTATTGTATATATTATATTTAAAACTCTTTTAGCTTAAAAAACCCAAAGGGTATTTCTAAGAGGTAGATTCTATGTATTCTGCAGCACCTTGAGCCCAGACAATACCCAGGAGTCTCAGGAGCATCTCATATTTCCATATACAGTAGAGAATCTAGTCATAAACTAGATTTATCACCATTTCTTGGACTCAATTTATACCACCAGATAAAACCCACCAAGTTTCTAAGCTAACCTTGTAAAGTTCTAACAATCTTAAGCTCAGAAAAATTTTGTATTGAATTGTGAATAGTAAAAGTATTTTCGCATTAAACACACAGTTCCATAATTGAAGAAAGTGAAGAGAATATAGACTTTGAAATTCTCACCCCTAAATAGATTGTCTTTACCATACTCCTTTCTTCAAGGCTCAGAAACCTTTGTGAAAGTGAGGGCAGATGATGAAAGGGTCAGATGTGGTGTATGACTTCAAGGAAACAGTTCTTATTAGACACAAGGAGAATGCAAATATGAACTCACAGAGACTATGGCAGCCTGCACAGGACCCATGCAAGCTCAAGTCAGACAAAATCCCTAAACAGAGGTGGTTAGTGTGTATGAATCCTACCACTAGCCAAAACATTATTTACAATTTATAGCAGCAGGGAGGGGGAAAACCAGTTATCTTCAATGGAGCAACACGGGGTATATGAATTATAACACAGAGAAGGCTCTATACCCATGAATAGTCAGCCAATATAAAATGAACACTGCATGTTTTGATTTTACAAAAACAAAAGAACATGATGTTGGATATTAAGTGGGTGAGTAGGGTGTCTAGGAGAAGATAGGGGCATGCTATGTACTCATTAATAAGTGGATATTAGCCCAAAAATACAGAATTCCCAGGGTACAATCCACAGAACTCAAGAAGGTTAACAAGCCTAAGGGTCTATGAGAGGATGCCTCAATCCTACTGGGGATTAAGGAAAAAAAAAGCCATCACAGGAGGAAGGAGAGAGGAAGGGAGGGACCTGGGTGGGAAAGGTGGCAGAGAGGAAATAAGAAGGACATGATCTGGTATTGGGTGAGGGAAACAGGACTGAAGCCGAGGGCCAGCAGAAAGAATGGAAACAGGCAACCTCCAAAGGTAGGAGGTGGGGGGACCCTTTAGAATGTACCAGAGAACTTGGAGGTGTAAGAATCTCAGAACTCAAAGGGAAAGACCTTAGATGAAATGCCCTACAGTGGGGAGAGGAGAAGAGACTTGTAAAGCCAACCTCCAGCAGAAAGACAGCACATCAAGTGAGGGAGGGGGTTGCCATTCCAGAGTCAAAAACCAACACAGAATTGTTCCTGTCTGAAAGAACTGCAGGGGCAAAAATGGAGAAGAGCCTGAAGAAAAGGAGGTCCAGTGACAGGCACAAATTGGTATCTAGCTCAAGGGGAGACCCCAAGGCCTAACATTATTATTGATGCTATGTTGTGTTCACAAAAATGGGCTTATAATGACTGGCCTTAGAAAGACCCAACAAGCAGCTGAAAGAGTCAGATGTGGATATTTACATGCAACCAATGGACAGAAGCTGGTGACCCTTGTGATTGAATTAGGGAAAAGCAGGAAGAAGATGAGGAGGAGGGTGACCCTATGGGCAGACCAGCAGTCTCAAATAACCTGGACCCCTGAGATCTCTCAGACACTGGACTACCAATCCAACAGCATACACCAGCTGATACTAGGCCCCCAATACATGTCCATCAGAGGTCTACTGGGACTGGGTTCAGTCAAAGAAGAAGAACCTAACCATCAAGAGTCTCGAGGACCCAAGAAGTTGAGAGGTCTGGTGAGGTGGGGGTGGGGGGTGGGGGGTGGGGACATGCTCTTTGAGACAGGAGGTGGGGAAGGAGGTATGAGATGTGGAACAGTCAGAGGGCAGAGGGAGGGGTATAAAGTCTACACTGTAAAAATATATTAAAGAATAAATAAAAAATTATAAAGTTAAAGTAACCCAATGAAAAAAAAGATCAAGGTATATTGCATGAAATTCTCAAAAAAAGTAAAACCATTTAAATATAACCATCCATGCATGTATGTATCTAAACACACACATTACATATAAGACATGTATACACACACACACACACACACACACATACACATATGTGTGTCTAAACACACACACCCACATACCCCACATGTTTAAAATGCTGCCACTTCCCAGATTTTCTACCCACAGCCCTCTCATCAAATTTTTAAATCTGCAATACATTTTGAGTAGAATAAATCACCTTACTACATTTAATTTTATCGTCTGTATGACATTTACTACCAATTTTTAGAAACTATGAAAATGTTATAATAAAGTATAGTTTTACCAAAATGAGGGATTAATCATTATAAACTTCTTTTATTAATTTTACAAAGCACTACTGCTTATTTTTATAAATTTCTTAATATCACACAAGTACTCATCTGAGATTATAAGTTTCAATTGCTTAGTACATACCGACTATATAAATCTTGTCTGTTAGTGAGACTGACGTGAATATGTCTTTTTGTTTAATTCACACTGATATATTGACTGTACATATCTAGTAATTCATCACTCATTTCTTTCTATGAATTGATATTTATTTTGATGTCAAAATGACAAAGATACAACTATAAGAGTGAATAAGACATTTAATGATAATTTATATGAACATAATTCACTTTGATAAATTATCTGTCTTCATACTGAGCTTTTTAGATAAAATATTCTTGGAAAAACACACTTTTTTTTTTTTTATAATAGAGATACTTAAAGTGGCTCCACTACTCTATGTTTTTTTTTTTTTTTTTTTAAAGATTTATTTATTATATGTAAGTACACTGTAGCTGTCTTCAGACACTCCAGAAGAGGGCGCCAGATCTCGTTACGGATGGTTGTGAGCCACCATGTGGTTGCTGGGATTTGAACTCTTGACCTTCGGAAGAGCAGTCGGGTGCTCTTACCCACTGAGCCATCTCACCAGCCCTACTCTATGTTTTTAATGGCCATTAAAGTGAACAGAGTGGACAGGACATTGCTCTAAATGTGTATTTTTGAAAGCAAAAGTGAGAACATCCACTGTGATAATACCCTTTTCCCAATAAATTATGCGAACAAAGAGTCAGTGAAGCATAATTTATATTTGGAGATTCACCACTTTGGAACATTAATCCTCTGTCAATTCTATTCATATGCTAAGTCCGTATAATTAAAGTCAGTTCTTCGATATGTTGATTTTCTAGAAACCAGAAAGGATTTCAGGCTCTTAGCAACTTTAGACCCATGAATAATTTTACACATGTCAAAGCTTCCTGAGTTGTGTTTCTTCAGTTTCATTAGGTCTTTTCTTTTTGCACTATTATCTTTAGTGAAATCTGTCCTTCCACTACCATCCTTGACACTGTAACATTTTATGCACAGTATCTGCTCATTTGCCTTTGAAAAGCCCATTGGGGGATAAAAATCTATAGCTTTTAGTTCATATTCTAGTCATTTTATTGCCTTGTGTATGGGACTCTTGTGGCTTTATGGATTGAGTCACAAAACAAGATATCAGATTTGGTAATTTTGACACAATAAACATTTTACAAATGTAGATACAACTACTTTATCTTCTGCATTGGAAATACATTATTATTATTATCTTGATGAAGTAAAACTTTGAAAGGAAATAGTGGTATCTATATAATGTATAGTATTAATTTTATCTGCTCATACAATATAGATATATGTTTATATAAAAATATAAGTTAGTGCTATATAAACATATATAACTATCTTATAAAAATAGTTCACATGAGAGATGTTCATTTATATTAAAGGGAACTGTTAAAATATCTCTTCATGACTGGAATTCTTATAATAAAATTTTCATGAATTTAAAAAAATTTTCAAAAGACCTGAGTTGTTTTTATGGCACACAGTACAAAACAAAAACTACAAAATCTCTACATATTTATCATATAAAATACAATAATGCTTAGTGGTCATTAGTTAAAATTACAGCAAATGCTGTGTGCTAAGAGTAAAATTTCAAAGTGCTGTTTAGGAAGCACTCATGACACTCATGTCCTGTTTACAATATTTTCCATCAAACACAGAACATTGTACTGGAATATTATTTATGTGTGAATTATGCAACCAGTATTTCAGTAGTAGTTTATATAGTTATTTTTATTTATTAGTTTGTTTATTTTTACCTAGCCATACTTTATATGGATTCTCTAGCAGATTTCCTTATAAATACTACCTACTGGCTGAAGATCCATAGCTTAACATTCAAGGACAAGTCCTTAGCCTCAAGGAATTGCTTCATCCAATGATATATCCCTTATTGTAAGTCAGGATCTAGGTAAACCATGGCTAGTGGTGTGAACAGAAAGGTTTTACCTATGATAATTTATCTGTTGTCAAAATTCTGACGTGCTAAGCCAGTTCAAATGTTCCTAGAGGGACAAACAAGCTTCATGTATAGTGGTTTTGCAGCAGATATGTTTCTAAACCTGAACTCCTCCTATTAGATATTTTTTTCCCACATCACTTCCCAGAAAACCTGTGTTCCCATGTAAAACAATCCAAGAAGATGCCTAAAGCTCTTTATCATGCAAAATGAGATAGTAGTAATATTTAGTGATTTCCCCAGTAGTACTATAAAAATTAATTCGAGGCCTACATATATCTGTGTGTAAGAAGCTACACCAGAATGTCTCACGAACATGGCTCCCTACACATCATCTGAAGAACAACGACAGACATACTGAAGTGGACAGAAGAAAGCCCATGAGGCCTTAACCCTATTCAAAGAATTATAGGCAACAAAACGATACTGAGAGTTTGGGAGATAGTCTCCTCCAGAGAAGAGCATACTAATTTGTTACCAAATACCCAATGCTCAAGCATAAAGACATGCATACAAGCAACATTATAAAGCCTGAGGATATTGTATATAAATATATAAATATATATATATATATTCAATAGAAAAACAAGCAATTTATTTAACCTACTTATATTAGTATTGATGGATTTATTTTATATTGCTTCTGTTTGTTTTAAATGTTTTATTTTAGGTAAGTGTAGTAAATGACAGTTTCTCTATGGCCTTCTCACAGGTATATGTCAGTCATTATACTTTGTTGTCATTCATTTCTATCCCTTATCATCCTCCCCAATTCTGCACAGTTCCCCCTTTCCCTGACAGTCCTCCCTCAGCTTTTGTGGTCACATATATTTATTTCATTGTCCTCTCTTTTCCAACTACCTTCAAATATCCTTACCCTTTTCTTAATCCTCCCTCTTTTCTTATTTTATGTTCATTGATGCCTTGCTTGCATGCATATCTGTGTGAGGGTGTCAAGACTCCCAGGAATTGGACTTACAGACAGTTGTGAACTGACATATGGGTGCTGGGGAAAGAATCTGGGTCCTCTGGAGAAACAATTAGTGCTATTAGCCACTCTACTATCTCTCCATCCAACTCATGAATTCCTTTCACACAAAAACAGAGGCAAACAAGCACTGTTATACATACATATGTCTTTTATAAGTTTCGATACTAGATATAAAGAAAGAATGCTGCACAAGTTTTTTGCGTCTGGCTCATTTCAGTTAACATAATGATTCCTCTTAAATAGTTTCCATATTGTAAAAGTAAACATAGACATAGAGCAGAACTGAATGAAAAAAATAACAAGGAAATGCAGAGAATCTGCTGTATCTAAGCAAAAGACCACAATGTTTGTATAGGTTTTTCTGTGTCTGTTTTCTTTTGTTTTTCAACCTTAAAATTAGAGGCTAATAGTGGTTAATAGGATTATTTGAAATTCTGGAAATAATTTCATCATCTGTGTTTTCATTTCTGTAACATATACACTTAAACTTTGCAAATAAAAATACACATGCATTTTAACAAACAGGAAGAGAAAGTGAAAAGAATAAATTCATTAAGCAGGCAATGAATGATTCCTTTTCTGCAGCCCAATCTCTTCAGACATCAGAAGTTGTTAACATGACTTTATAATCACTAGAATAAACTCCACACTGTAGTTTTCTTTTTCTTTTTAAATTGAATATAGATTCTTCTGTCATACAGCACATCTGGACCACAGCTTCCCTTCCCTCCACTACTCTCAGCATCATCTCTACCTTTCTTTTCTCCCAGATCCACTACTCTCCCATTTCCCTTCATAAAAATTTAGGTCTCCAAAAGAAAACAACAAAACACAATATAACAAGATAAAATAAGACATGGCACAATTCTTCATAGTGAGGCTGAACATGACAACCCAATAGCAGAAAAAAAGGATCCCAAGAACAAGCAAAAGAGTTAGAGATATAGCTGTTCCCACCATTAGGAATCTCACAAAAATGCTAAACTAACAGCCATACCACACATGCAGACCCATGCACACTGTACTTGCAATGATAGTCTGTCTGTCTGTGAGCCCTACTTAGTTGATTCAGAGGGCCTTGTTTTCTTGATGTCTTCCATTTCTTCTTGGTTGGATGCATGTCAAGCAGCATAGTGCTATCTGAATTACCCCCCAGAATATTCATTCCCAGCTTGTCTCTTTTGCTGTAGTTTTAGAGTTTTAAAGGGGTAGTTTGTTCCCCCAGTTTTCAGTAATTCACTTAATTCAGTGGTCTGCACTCCAGGACTCCTATGCTTGTTATCTATGCTTTGTTTCCTTCCAAACTTATATAAGAAGATGCTTCAGGCTTGTTCACATGTGCACATTTTCTCTATATGTAACAAATGCCAAATTGCAAAGCTAAAATATACCACATAGGATGACTTCATTTCTATAGATTCATGTGTGTGCCAGATCAGTAGGCTTGTTACTCTACATGACAAGGTGTTCTGTGTTAGTGGTCTCAAAGATATAGTTGAGGCTCAGAAACTAACAAAAGGAAGGCTGCTTGAAATGCCAGGAGCAGAGTTTCCCCTTGACCTGCTCTTGGCTGCCTTTCTCTCATTCTCTGTTCTCTCCTCAGCCAGAGATACCAGAATGTTATTCCTTTGGGGCAATACAAAGAAACCTTTTCCCCCAAGGCAGTCATAAAACCAAAAACTATTCCTGTAACTCTATCATAGGAAATAAAGAAACTCATTGCAGAGGCTCTTGTTTAACACCTAAGAAAAGGGAATTTTGCAAATGAAAGTGAAACCCAATTTGACTACCTTACTCAATCTAGACATATCAAGTCAATCTGTTATGCTTTTCTCTTGCTGAAGCATTTTATGGAATATGGGTGTCAGAAATGATGTAGCTTATTATGTGCAAGAGAGGCACTCAGCCCCCATTTTATCTCTAAAATATATTTAAATACCTTTTCTCCCTTCATGAAATGCTTGATTTGTTTGACTGTATTTAGGGGTTTTGGTTTTATCCTTTGTTTTGTTTTATTTTGACTTTGCAAATCTATACTTTACTGATAAATGAATTATTTATTTGAAAACATACAATTTAACTTATACTTGTGAACTTTGGTGAATCTTCTACCAAGTATCCGAGTGATGATAAATGAACATAATAGTCATCTAGCAGTTTTCAGTTTTTATTTAGATTTATAAGTAATTTTTTAACCATTCCTGTATTTTAAATTTTGAAATGAGAAAACATGGCCATTTGTAGATGTAGAAATGTAAAATGGATTAAGAGGATATTTTTCTGAAGACCATGGCAATAAAGAATAAGAAATCCAATTGTAATTGTCAACCTTTATGTACATTAAAAGCTTTCCACTTCCATCAGTAACAACCACAGGAAGCACAGGCTATTGATCACATTGTATTTGTACAGGATGGATTAATGACTTCTTCTCCCGTAAGTATAAATATTTCAACGTGAGATCACCAAATCTTCAGACTGTTAAACAACTGTGAAGAGTGTCAAATCCCATTTACTCACCTTCCCCAGAGGTCCCTTGAGATACTGCTGGTGGAATAACAATAAAACAATAATATCTAATTTATCCCTCATCTTATTAATTACCTAGTATATTTTTCAATAGTCATTCTGTATAGAATATTATATTTGCACTGCTATTATTCAACCAGAACATTTTATATATTAGGATTTTTATCTTTTTACATTCTCTCTCCCTCTGTCTGTCTGTGTGTGTGTGTGTGTGTGTGTGTGTGTGTGTTTGGGTATATGTGTGTGTGTGTTGTGTGCATAACTAAGTGTGGTTGTAAGCAATAATGGCTGTGCATGTGGAGGCCAGAAATTAACCCATGGTGTTATCCTCTGTTTATCTCCACTTTATAAGACAGGGTCTCTTTAGGGTCTCATTAGGTAGACAGGATGCCAATGAAATCTAGTACTGTGCCATTTTACTTACCTGACCCTTAATTGAATATCAGAATCAAGTTTTGTTTCATGTCCACTATAAAACATAAATTGATGTTATACTATAGTCTTTTTACACCTGCATGTCCTTATTGCTCACTGAATAAGTAGAAGTTATTGTGGATATACTTCCCAACTCAAGCCTGTTTATTTAGATCAAAGTACTAATTATACTGCGCTTCAGTATTACTTGGCTTTTGTATATAGGAATATATGTTATCCTCACACAGCAAAACAACTATAGTTCTCTGAGTAGTGGCTATTAAATGATTCAGCTCCTGATTTGCCAACAGTAATAACAAGTACGGTGAGACTGTGGAGAGTTTGATGGTCTATTCTTAAAGTAGTTTTCCATCATGCTAGTTGAGAGTTGAGGAACATGATTACATACATCATAGCAGGGCATTGGAGTGATCTTGTACCTATATTATTTGTACATGGAAACCCTCAGCATAGAAATTTCAAAGACAGCATGCTGTGGTTATAAATAAAAGTGCTGAGTCTAAGCAGATACTGCTTTCTGTAATCATCTTTTTCTTGCTTGTATTAAAATAATGGTTGAGCTCATTAAAATGCCTAAAGCATTTAGTGTATAAAGTATAAAGTCTTGTAAACTTCTTGTTTAATTTCTTTGGTTGGTAAAAGATTAATTTATTCCTTCTTACAATACCATTTCATTATATATATATATATATATATACATATATACATATATATACATATATATATATTGTATCTTCACATAGGAGGAATAATGCTGCAATAAGTAAGAGTTAGTGATGCTGGACATGGTAGAAAGTGAAGTATGACTCCCAGATTATCTCTTGCATCTTGAGGGTCACTCTCATAATATTAAAACAACTCATCTCTTCTTTCAGTGTGTTTCTTTGGTAAGATAGAATTTATTCATTTCCTCAGCAAACTTCAGTTCAAAGAAGGGAATATTTATATTTAACAGAAACACTTCAGGTTCATTAAAACTTAAAGTCAGCAACACCAATACTCAAACTTACTCCAAACAGATCAGCAAGCCTTGACCACAATCCATTCTCAGCGTCCCTACAATGTCACCCCCTACATTTTGAAAATCCGTGCCTCCATCAGCCCTTCATCACCCTTGTTCAGAATGTCTCCTAAGCAGCTGTCATATTCCTCCTGAATAAATTACTGAAGCTAGCACAGTTATGCTAAAAGCTCATTCCAATTATGACACTTATGAATCCATTTATGCTAATTGGTTTATTTCTACATTCAACCAAAATAATTTTGATCTGAAAAATGACCGAAATCATTTTAAGCATCCTTTCCACCACTTTTCGTGAAGGCTTTCACTTCTTTATTCTCTCGTAATAAATCCCTGGATGATTGTACTGTTTCTTCTCTATTGCCGTATCCTTTTATTCATTGGTTTATAGCACTGTAGTTTCTCTCCATATCGTTTTGGGCATTTTATTAACTAAGGTTATTCATCACATACAAACTGAACACAAATCCAGGATCATGTAATGCCAAGGAGGTGTATTTATCCCCGTACCTGATCTAGTATTGTTGCTCATTTCCTTCCATGTAAGAAACAGGATGCCCAATTTCCATAACACATGACACCTACAGTTCATTTTCTGTTCCTCTATAATGCTGTATGTTATTTTCTTGCATTTTTATTCTCAGGTTTTTCACTAGGTCTCTATATATCATTTTTTACTTTATATGCCTTTCTTTCATATGTGTGTGTGTGTGTGTGTGTGTGTGTGTGTGTGTGTGTGTGTGTGTGAGATACTGCCTGCCTCTGCCTCCCAAGTGCTGGGATTAAAGGTGTGTGCAACCACTGCCCGGCTGACTTTTTTTTCTAAGTGTACTTTTTACAATGATGATTGAAAATATAAATTATTTTGGAAATTATAAACAAAAGTAAGACTGCAAATATAAGGAAAGCATTCTTTCTCTATCTAAAAAATGATATGACCAGGTTATCAGTGGATATAGATCTCTCACTCAGTGTCTCTTGGATTTCCCACAGTATATTGACAGCTTATTTAATGATCTTTCTTTTTACCATTATTTTATATTTAATTAAAAGTATCTTCATATTATATGCCAAAAAATATATAAAACATTTCGTTTGAAACTGTAACTCAGCAATTAAAATTTGTTTCACATATCTCTTTCACAGTATGTGTGATGCTCACATTATATATATATATATATATATATATATTAGAGAGAGAGAGAGAGAGAGAGAGAATCTCAGTCTTGTTCTGCTTGTTGCACTTATGAATGGGGTATTTCTTAGATCAGTCTCCCAGAGGAACAACTGGCTGACCGGGTACCACCTGGTTGCTCACTTGATAGACACAAAGGACAGACCATTTAAAGGATAGCTATAAGAAAGAAAAAACCCTTCCTCATCTACAAATCCTTTGATCCTTATATTTCTGCATTATTGTTAGTTATAACTTTATGCTTTTAAGATTTCTCCCATGTAGTATTATCTGCTCAAAACTAGAGCTACAAAAACATTGTCAACTTTCATATTCCCAGCTACTTGTTTATGTAAAACTTATGTGGAAAGTACCATCTGCAACTATAAGGCTTGCACAGCAAATGAGCATTAGATTCACAAATATTATTAGAAAATATTGTAAAAATAAGAGGAAGTCGTCGTAGCTCTCTTGGAGAATTGAAGGAATTCATAATGAAGAATAAATTTAGGCTATAGCTTGAAGGATGCATGGTATTTTTCCAGGCAGAAAAAAAACATCTAACATGGAGCTTAAAATATATAGAGACAAGAAATAGATTGTCACATTTCCTGGCCTCAAGTGCTACTGAAAAGGGTATATAAATGACAGTAGCAGGGTTTTGGACCTTTAATACAGACTTGGATAGTTTATTCTGTGAATCATGCTGCTATACTTCGACTTCATTTACTCTGCTTCCTGGAGCATGAATAGCCCCTCAGAGGACTGAGAGAGATATATTACCTTATCACTCTTTTAGTCAACACTGGGATGTAAAAAATCATTAAAAACAATAGTTTTGAAGACATCCTTTGAATTTCTAAACCAAAAAAGTTCCATGTTACTACCAGGGTGTAGAAAACAAGAAGTAAAATGGGAAGTAAACCATGGGACCATTAACATTGTAGATACAGCAGAGGCAGGCAGATTTCTGAGTTCGAGGCCAGCATGGTCTACAAAGTGAGTTCTAGGACAGCCAGGGCTACACAGAAAAACCCTGTCAAAAAATTATTTAAAAAAAAAAAAGAGTCAATAGAAATACTATTTTCTTGTCCAAAATGATCTGACTTAGAATATATATCACAATTAGATCTTTGGAAAATATTATTCAGGAATCTAGCAAAGGTTAAACGGGCTGTTTTTTTCTATTTGCGAACTTAATTAAAGGCAAGTAAAGACTCTATTAAATAGATTGTTGAATTCCATCCTTGTTCAGGTCTTGTTGAGAGAGCCATGTTGTTGAGATGTCATGGGTTTAGCTTCCCTGATTTTTCTCAGAGACATAATAATTGCAGGTGATAACTTGTTCTGGGTTTTTACCATGTTTTACCTGTTTCCTCTTCTGAAGTTTTCTTTGAACACTGGGTGCTAGCATTGTGTTATAGATGTATTGGTTGGGGCTGGACACCACATGGTATCATGTGCTCTGTATTTTAATATATTGTAGGTTTATATCTGTGTATCAATTTGTTATAAAATGAAGCAATTTTTGTAGACATACTAACATAGAAAAGGGGAATTTCATGGAACCTAACTCCAGACAACTAAGGATACTGAAAGTGGGAGGAAAATAGACTTATCCAGGAAGAACACACCAATTTGTTATCTAACACCGAGAAATTATAACACTGAAATTATATATATATATATATATATATATATACATATATATACATATATATACATATATATACATATATATGTGTGTATATATATATGTATATACATATATATATGATTTTGTATAGACTTAGCAGGTTGTACTGATTAATTTTAAAAACCATATATAAAAATGCAAATTATATATAATGCCTATATAAATAAAACAATTGAATAAAAAGATGATACACTTGCAAAAGAGCAAGAAGGGGAGGGAGGTACAGGGTGAGATAGGAAGGAGAAAAGGCAGAGGGGAAATGCTACATCATTATATGGCTTATAGTTAATGTAATCATTGAGGAGATTTGAAACTGAAGCCACATTGATCCCTTCCCTCATATGAACAAGTGTGAACCACATGCTATGGTGCTGTGTCAGCCCAGAGAAACTTAACAGCATGTCTCCTACTGACAGCAGGTTGAGTGCATCACAGTCTTCGGTTGTTCAAGCATTAGCAGTAGATCATACAACCTCTGCTGACTTTGGAGAAGAGCAGCTAGCAGAGATCTTTATCTCTTTATATTTAACATTGCATATTATGTATACTTTCTTTTATTCTAATAGATATGTAGAGCCTTTCACCTTTAGCTGAATATAGAAGTAACCCATTTTTTAAATCCCCTTATAAATAGAGTTGTTCAGGTAAACTATGGAAACTGTGAACATTATATATCTTAGCATATGTCTACTGCAACCATTTATAACCATGTGCATAGGTCAGAGAAAGGGTGAAACATCTTTTATTCTTAGAAATAGTACTCATGACAGGAAGGGAAGTTTGAAAATAATAGTAGCCTTTTTCTGCTGAGCTGTAAAACTTTTAAATCATAATAGAAACATTAAAAATGAAAAGGGATCGAAATGGGAAAGTAGACAGGTCAATTGCTGCTTAATGTCTTGTCATAAAAATTAGTGACAGGGGGATAAAACTTTAAAATAAAGTTTTATTTTATTTATTTATTTATTTATTTATTTATTTATTTATTTATTCAGAAGAGGGTAAAAGTCATTTTGATTACCCATAGTCTCAAAACTTTTTAACTCCTCAGTGATACATTGGCATGATTTCGCTATGCTTCTATAAAACATACGGAAACAAACACTGAATTTTCATGACATTTTGGAAAGGCAGAAGATTGTGAGAAATATAAACTAAGTCCCTGTGTAACTCATATCATAGTCACAATTTCTGACAATTTAGAGTATAAATCTAGGTTTACATAGCTCATTTAACTTGAATATCAGCTCTGCTTATGAGTTATTTCATGTGTGATACAATAGAGCTATATCCTTTCTATGTTGTTTCAAAATCTCTAGATGTTATGACATTTTTATTGAAGAAATTAGTTTCTTCTGAGAAAATGGTGATATCTAGTCAAATATATGACTTTGCTTCATTTGACAATAAAGAGAAATCCATGACCTAAGTATAACTTACTAATAAAATGTTATTATTTTTACATGTGGTTATTTTTCATACATTAGCTAGGTCTCCTCACTTTTCCAGAGATCCTAGGAGATACAATAAAATTGTAGGTAAGAATGTTTACTTGTGTGGTCTATATTCACACCAATTGTCCAGGCTCATCATTTTCTTTCTACACTGATTCTTAGTAATAGCAAGTATGCTCATTTGTTTTTAATTCATTCCTTCTTTTCTTCCTTGCTTCCTTCCTTCTTTCCTTCCTTCCCCTTACTCTCCTTTCCTTCCTTCCTTCCTTCCTTCCTTCCTTCCTTCCTTCCTTCCTTCCTTCCTTTCTTCCTTCCTTTTTTCCCTCCTCTCCCATCCCTCATTTTCCTTCTTTTTGTTCATCTGTCTTTATGGAGTATGTATTTTACCCCAGTACTGGTGACTAAATCCAGAGCCTTACATTTACTAGAAATTTTTCACTGAGTTTAATTTCAACTAAAGCAATATATAGCAAAAGGACTTAAATATATTTCCACTTAGGATGACAATGTAAATAGGAATCTAGATTGGTCAAGGAAATCCAGACATATATATTTTGGCTAATGAATAAAGTTATTCATTCACCCTCATCCCCTAGGACTCTAAAAGAACAACTAAATTTTCATAGACTAAACAATGCTTATGTGTGAAAATGTCTGATGTTATATGACATTTGTAAACAGGAATCTTAACAAAAAGACAAGCCTGGTTCAATGAGTGGCTCATGTGAACTGTGTAGGCCTAGTAAATCAGAAGGAAATTCTGGGTCTACCCACACATCAGCAAGACCTGATATTGTGAATGTACCACACTCCTGTACTCTAGAGTATCTTGAGGAAGCTGGAAGAGTACAAAACACTATACTGCTAAATGGTATAGTGTGGTCCATAGTCATCTAAACATGGCACATCTGGAGGGTTTTTTAAAAAATAATTTACCATCAAAGTATAAACTAGTCTGAGAGATTCTGTGTTGACCAGTTTTAGGTAAACTTGTCTCATTTTGAGTCACTTTGGAAGAGGGTACCTCAATTGAATATGTGCCTCCACCAGACCGGGCTATGACCAAGCCTCTGGTAATGTATGTGGAAAGGCCCAGATTATTGTGCATGGTGCCTCTTTTTGACTGGTAGACCTAGGTATGTACTGTAAGAAAGTGGGCTGGGTAAGTCACGAAGAACAAGCTAGTAAACATCACAGCTCTATGGCCTCTGTATTAGCTCCTTTTTCCAATCTCCTGCCCTTCTTAGGGTCTGCCCTGACCCCTTCTGTGCTGGTACTATTTCACAGAAGTATACGATAAAATAAATTCTTTCCTAAGTTGCTTTTGTCATGTGGTTTATCTCAGTCATAGAAACCTAACTAAGTCGGAACTGCACTGAAACTGAACAGGTTCAAGGTGATTCTGGACAGTAATTATTGAGATAATATTTTGGCCCTTATTAATCATAACACCAGCATGAATGAAAAAGGACAAGGTAGACTCTGGGCAGTTCTGCTACTGCAGCACATGGTGCTTGGGGTGCCACCAAACAATCTTGGTATATACTATATGATCTTTAATCAAGTCCTAACCCCAACTGTAAAATAGAACAATGACTAGTGTCTTGGATATGGATAAGCATCCCTGGCTATACTCCAAACATGTAAGGAAGTGATAGAGTGGAGGAACTGTGATTTATTATAGCCTCAATGAATGTGAATCTAGTTTTTATAGTTTGTATAAAGGACCAAGCTAATGAAATCTATTTAATTAATTTGAATTCATGGCAAGTTTGTTCATTAGGAGGTAAAACAAGCATTCCTATTTAAGGATGAGAAGACACAGTGCTTCATGAATTTTTCTAAGCACTTCTAGGTCAATATAATTTCTTTTAATTGTATAGAATTTCACAAATGTTTTGAAACATATCAATAATGCCATTAGAGGTGTAACTTTACAAAGGTTGTAAACATCACAGAAACTATATAGAATCAAGATACATATTCACCTTCCTGTATTTATGCATATCTTCCAGAACATGGATCAAGTTTCTACACATATCCAGATGCACTTTATGCTTTTATGTGCTAAGATCAGTAAATCATTCATTTCAAAGAATCCATAAAAATTATTGTCCCTGTTCACAATACATAAAGGAGTCACAGAAACATGCATTTAAGGAGCAGAGTGACATAATACATGATTTATTTTTGGAATAGACATTTTGTAATTTAAATATGAAACTTAATGTCAACTGAATAAATCAAAACTTATAAAAGCTAATTTAAATAATGAAACAAATATCAGTCTATTTTTATGAGGATATTAATAGTCTCAATTCTTCAGTTTTGTATATATATTTTCTCTAAAACAGTGACAACAGAAGATATGGTAAGGGTGGATAATAGTGTTTTCTCTTGAAAAAATAGAAACCAAAAATAACAAAGTCAGAGGTAACTACAATAAACTGGAATCTGTTAAATTGTGACTGAAACCCTAAAGCAATGCCTTATCAGCTCCAATGTAGCTCACAGGTCTTCTGTGGCTGAAGGTAGAATGAGACACTAGACAAACACTTACACACTATCCCTCAGTGCTCTAGCTGGATGCCTGAGAGCAAGTCACTGGATAAAACTCAGAATGCAGTGGTTTACCTGCTCTTCTGTGTTCCAAAGACTAAAAAAGTGTGTAAGTTAAGACTTGACGCTTAACAAGAAGGAATGCCAAATTGTGTATATTTCTATCCTACTTAGAAGGGGGAACAAAATAATCATGGGAGGGAGGAGTCTGGGATGGAGAGAAAAGGAGGAGGGAAAACGGGAGAGACAGGATCAAGTATGAGAAGAGAAAGGAAAGAAGTCCACAGGGTCAGGAAAATGAATAGAAATATGTAGCAGTGGGGGGTGGGGAACTGGGAATAGCCACTAGAAAGTTCCAGATGCCTGGGAAGTGAGAGGTTCCCAGGATCCAACAGTGTTGGTACTGACATTAGCTGAAATAATCAACCAAGGGGAGATAGAACCTGTAGAGACCATCTCCAGTAGATAGGCACGGGTACCAGTTCAGGGATGGAACTACCCACACATCAAAATTTTTATCCCAGAATTGTTCCTGTCCATAGGAAACACAGGGACAATAAATGGAGCAGAGACTGAAAGAAAGCTCATCCAAAGACGAATCCACCTAGAGATCCATCCTGTCCATAGAAACCAAACCCTGACACTATTGCTGATGCCTAGAAATGGCTGCTGACAGGTGCCTGGTAAGCTCCTGAGAGGCTCTGCCAGCACCTGACATATACAGATGCAGATACTCACAGCCAAACATCGGACCAAGCCTGGGGACCCCAACGGAAGAGTTATGGAATGACTAAAGGAGCTGAAGGGGCTTGAAAACCCATAGGAAGAAAAATAATATCAAATAAATGGGCCACCCAGAGCTCCCAGGGACTAAAACACCAACCAAAGGGTTTACATAGATGGGTCCATGACTCCAGCTACAAATGTAGAAATGGATTGCCTTATCTGGCATCAGTGGGAAGGGAGGCCCTTGTTCTTATGGAGGCTTGTTGCCCCAGCATAGAGGAATGATAGAGGCCTGAGGTAGGAGTGGATGGGTAGGTGGAGGAGTACCCTCTTAGCGACAAAGAGGAAGGGGAATGGGATTGAGGGTGCAGAGGGGATACTAGGAAGAGGGGGCAACATTTGAAATGTGAATAAATAAAATAACCAACCAACCAAACAAACAACAAAACAAAACAAAACAAAACATTGCCATAGCCATAGCCAGGTCAAAAACATCACCCATATGAATAGATTTGTTTGAAGTGGTTTTTTTTTAATTTGTTTTTAATTTTCTGAAAATTTTCAAAATTATCAAGGTTAGAATTAGATTTCATCCATTTTGCATTTGCAAGAGTAAACAAGGTGCTGAAGGTATGTGTGTGAAGAGTGAGATCCGGTGCCATAGCATCTCCTTACTCTGGGGGAAGCAGATACATGGTAAGAACCTGAATTATGGAAAGGAAACCAAGGAATCACTTCTGTGGTTTTAGTTTTTAGTGCACCTAAAAGAATTATTAGCAGCTAGTACATTCTCAGATGTGAACATGTTTGTCCTCCTGAATGACACTGCAGGGAAACAGGAAACCCACCAGTTGTAAGCCATCCCTGACTAATTCGCCTCACCACCCCCATAAAATCTTGTCTATGGCAGCACAGAAAGGACTGTTTATTTATCACTTGGGAGTTGTCTATTCTGTGTTTACTCCATCAGATTCACTTAAAGGGCTTGATATGAAAATCCTCACTAACTCAACAGGCAGAGGCACGATCTTTTCTATTTCTCACAGGAACCAGTGGATTCCCTGAAAACCTAGGCACTAAGGAGCCTTGGAGCCTCTGTCCAGGAGATGTTGATTGTTTATAGTACCAATGGCTGTTAGAAAATCTATGCTATACAAGAAGTTAGAACCTGAGATTCCATCTGCTAGATGGATGTTTGAGAATACTCATCTAATAAGTATAAGCTTTCCCAGCTCACATACTCTAAGCCTTTATAAGTTAATTGAAAGGCTTAGTTGGTGTTATGAAAAATTCCCTATCATTTGTAATAGAATGAGGGGTTTGAAGTCAATTTGCCCTTCTGTATAAAAATACTACACCATGATAGATTTTGAAAAAATTAAAAGTCTAAAAGATTCCTGAGTAAAATGAGTCTATGAAGACAAATATGAATCAACATGAACACTATTATTTGAGAGGAAATTTTGATTTTCTGTTTTAAGAAAGTTTTAATTTGAATTTTCTAAATATACAGATTGATATCTTCTTACTCTTCCAAATTTACAAAGATATATGCAAAATTATAATTTCCGAAGCAAAACAAGAAATATGTACAAGTAAAGCTTAACTGAGTAGGAACATTACACTAACTAAGTCCTATGATTATGGTCCAGAGAGGATTAAGGAAGAGCTTTGATGAGTGTCACCACAGAGGAATGGAGAATAGTAATAGGATGACCTTTTATTTTTATTAATGTCAGGCAATTACTTCAAAATGTGTACTTTTGTGTAGTTTCTTAGATTATGTAATTCATTTAAATGAGACTTTCAAATTAACTGTGTGTCATAAACATACAAATATTAAACAAGATAGATAAAATTCAGATGGTTAATGTAAATGTTTAGTAAGATTAATAAAATAATTGTATAGGTCATGCATGCATCCCTATTCTTACAAAACAGTTACCATTATATCATAATTATGTAGTACATTTTAAAATACAAATATGTGTTAAAGTTTTATTCATATACAGTTTCAGTTTCCTAATGTTGAAGCTGTATTATATATGCCTAATTAAAATACTTTATAAAAATTCTACATCAAGAATTGATAAATGGGACCTCATGAAACTGGAAAACTTATTTCCAGTTTTGATAAAACAAATCAGCAACCTACAGATTGGGGAAAAAATCTTCATTCACCCCAAATCTAATAGAGGGCTAATATCCAAAATATATAATGAACTCAGGAAGCTAACTGCCAAAAAAAAAAAAAGGGGGGGGGTATAGAACTAAAATGAGAATTCACAACAGAGGAATCTCAAATGGCTGAGAAAACACCTGAAGAAATGTCCATAGTGATCAGAGAAATGTAAAACAAAATGACCCTGAGATTTCAACTTACACCATTTGAATGATTAAGGTCAAAACCTCAGGTGACAGCACATGTTGGAGAGGATGTGGGGAAAGAGGAATATTCTTCCATTGATGGTGAGATTGCAAGCTGGTACAACCAATCTAAAAATCAGTCTGGAGGTTCCTCAGTGTGGCCATTATAGGCAGCCTATTTTAGTTGAGTGAGATTTGCTCCTGGCAACTCAGTAGAAAACTCTACAAAGGATGGAAAATGAGCCACGTCCCCAGAGTCAAGTACCTGAAACCACAGAGTCCCCAACTCCATAATTCTGTGACTTTTAAGTCATTCAGACAATGTCACAAGCTTCTGGTATTCTGGCTAGACTCCTCCCTCACAGTTACCTGACTATAGCCAGGTATGCTCCTCACCATAGTTACCTGGAAACAGCAAAATAGCCCAGCCCACTATAAAAGGGTCTGCTTGGCCCCTGCTTGCTCTCTTTAAGCTCGCACCTTTCTTACTCTCCTCTCTAGCCCTCCTTCTCTCTCTCTCTCCCTTCCCTCCTCTCTCCACATGGCCATGGCCAGCCTCTCTCTTTCTACATTTTTCTCTCTGCCTTTCTACAATAAAGTTCTAAAGCCAGAGACTGTCTCTGATCATCAAGGCCCACCGTGCTTGAACAATGGGATAGGCTTTCCCTTAAAGAGCTATGTCTAACCTCCCACTGGAAGGCCTTCCTGTGCTCCAGCCACGGACTGGACCAAGGATTCTAGCCCACATGGGGACCACAGAGCATCTCCCTCTCTCCCTGCCTTCTCCTCCTTTAAGCCCTGGGGCTGAGTGAGCTACCCCCAGGGACCCCCATTTATTCTCAGCTCTTCAGCAGTATCCAGAGTGAGATACCAGAGACTGAGAACCTGTTACCTAGGACTGCCCCTTGTCCACCAAGGATGTATAGTTGAAAGACAGACATAGGGTGTATGTAAATAACTGCCATACATTTTCTTATTCACCAAAATCAGTTGTCATAGAAGAATGAAGAAATGATAAGAACTTCATCAAGCTTCTTAATAAAACCAACATGGTATGTTGAGGTCACCTAATTTCATCAATATTAGGTGTTTTCAGAAAAATTAAAACACAATCTCTGAGTTGCCATACAGAAGTTATTTTACACATAGACATTTCCATAATATTTAGTACTGTCATCCACTAGGAATCATGAAATTATTCTTAACATTTTTGGTGATAATCACTGTTTAGTAAATTAGTGTTCTATTATAAGTGACAGAAAGCAACATAATTTTATTGACTTTGTGTTTGTTTGACTGATCTAATACAAAGTACTTGATGATCACTGTGTCTCTGAGGAGAAGTTACTTTCTATGTCAATGTATGTGATGTATAATATTCAAGCATATGATATATACATTTATAGAGATCCCCACATAGTGTTCTGGAACTTTATTTGGTTATCATCTCATAAACAGTTTTGTTTATCTGGTTTTATTGTCTCTAGTCACTGTCCAAAATTCAAAATTAGAGCTAGGATTATAGTTCAGCTACTATGAAGTATTTCTTTGCAAACCCGAGAACAAGATTTCAGATCTTTAGCATCAAAAAAAAGCCCAGCATGGAGCCTAAGCTTCATCGGACATAGAAGGTCAGAACATGGTCCTGAAGTGCCTTTACACTGGGCTAGGTTGAATAGTTGGAGCTAAGTCCACAAGAGGGCAAAATGAACAAGGTAGACCCATAAATGCCCCCTGCCCCAGAAAGAGCGAAACTGTGGTTTATGGAGGGTTATTGGGAACATCCATCCCATCAACATGGCTGTAGCTAACTTTGTGCCATTGAAAAGAAGTTGACCCACATGATGGAATCTTTTCATGCTCTTTAGGACTTTGCTGTTTTCTGTAGTCCACCTGACTATCACCTATGAATCCAAGCAGCACATGCTTACAGTACACATTTGTTGGTCTCCTGAGGACCTTTCTTATCCTCAGTTAAAAGCTCTCAAGACATTCAAAATACAATGCTGGAAGTGAAGAAAAACCAAAGGCTTTAGATAAAATGGTACAATGCCAACTTGAAATGTTTAGTCAACAGTTCCTCTGATAATACACCTTTAGATGTCCATGCACACTCTAACTCCACCATCAAATGGCAATTTTGCAAAACAGTGGTGAGCAATTAAGATTTCTTAAAGTCCTAATTTCATAGTTTCAAAAGGAGATAATTTAGAAATTGCAACTTCTCCCACAAAGTCCATCAAGCATACACTTATCAGTTAATTACTGTATGACATCTCTAAAAATATAAATTCTGTACAAACCATGCTTAAATGCAGGAAAACTTGCATCTTTCAAAATTCCTTAAACACAACTGGTACCTTTAAAAGAAAAATGTAGGCAATTGACTTCATCATATTCAAGTAAATGACAGGTCTAGTCAGGTAGAGGTTTAACTGGAAACATAGATAACATGTTCTTGTGCTCAGAGTTCCCAGATGAGTCAGAGTCTCTAAAACCACTGACAAGATGTCTGCAGATGCAGCACAATATGACCCAGCAAAATGACAACTATTTCATTGAGAAGACAGTTGGGCAATCAGAATGCGTCCTGTAACTGAAATGATTCCCACAGCATTTGAAAGGTAAACTTCCCAGCATTCTGTGACAGAAAGTTTCATTTTTGGACTACACAGTAAAAAGAATATTACCCAAGAGAAGTTTTGAAGTAGGCTCAAAGGATTTCTTCCTTTAGTGTCAGCTTTATACAATGAAATTCAATAATAAATAGTAGAATCAAATAATTTGGAAGTGAAATCCCTCAAAGGAGTTAATCTTTAAAATAAGTTTTAGTTGTACATAAAACATGTTAGAAAAATCCAAAATAAGACAACATAAAATTTTTCATTATGCATTTGTCAGCTCTATTGCCATAAAAAACAAATTTATTCTGAAAGCATTGTTTATATTATAGGGAAAACTGTCTCTTGATGATTTGTTCAGTTAGGAGAGCTAATTAGGAGGTGGATGCCTTTGATCTCATATATAGTCACTTTTCTCATACAAAAGACAGAATGAATATGTAAAACAGACCAGTGCAGATTCATGGAGATTCTAAAGAGTAGAATAGTACATGACAAGGAATTTTATGTCAACAAAAGTAAACAAAAGCTCTAGACAATAGAGGGGTTGAAAAAGATTGTTGTCATTATAAGGCAAAAAGATAGTGGATGTGTGAATAAACAAATTGCTGTAGAGAAAATAATAAGATTATTAAATAGCTGTGGTTTATGAAACACTTGGTACTAAGTAGGTGTTTAGATGATTCTAGGAAGTATTTTAATTTCTAACTGTAGTGGAACTATTCTAGGCCACAGTATAAATCATTAAATTTTCCTTTCTGATGAATCCATAATTGGAAGGACTTGAAAGGTAAAGACAACATCCCAATTTCAATTCAGAAAAAGTAATTTACTAAAAGTAGAAGATAACTATTTAAGAAAGTAACATGCTATAAACTAAAGAATACTAGTGAAGGAAAGGTGGGTGAGGACCAGGAAACATTAGTAGAATAACACATTCAAATTATAGCCTAATGAAACAAATGCAAAATTAAATGTTTCCAATAAAATATGATTCTAAATAAGTGAAGGTGAATATAAAAATATGGTCAAGACAGTTTACTAAGTACTAACAGCAATGATACAATCGAAAACAAAATACTGAACTCTTTACATTTAACAGAAAATCTTACTAGTTACATTTTCTTGCATAAGATAATGAATACAACATATCTATGAACATAATATTCAACAATAGTCTGAGGGGTTTCATTTTTTAAAAATTACCCATTTAAAAAACTAAGGAAAAATTTCTGGGAACCAACAAAACAGGACAGCTGTAATATTTGTCATAGGTGAGAGGATTAGGAGTTCAGGCTAGCCTCGGTTACATATCTAGTTTGAAGCAAGCCAGAACTACTAGGATAACTCTGTTCAAATAATAAAATAATGAAATAATAAATGGTGGCACTAACAGATTCTCATATAAAAGAAATGCTGGTGCTACATATAAATTTGTAAAGGAAAATCCATCCAAATGTCCTAAACGTTGAATAAAAGAATATTCAACAATAAATTCATTAGAAGAAGCTATAGAAAGAGCCTATAGTATGCAGAATATATAAGAAAACCCAGTAACTAGAAATAGTTTAGTAAATCAAATTATTTGATTAAAGGGGCCAAAAGGCAATGAAAAAATATCCAGGGAATATAAAATTAAAGTTCAGAATATAGTGATAAGCAAAAAGTTCAACAAAATGGCATGCATGATAGCAGATTTATAATAAAAATGTAACATATAAGTGCTTTGCAAAGTAGGGGCATGTATTTTTAAGTGATAAGTAAGTGCTCTCTAAATTTAAAGGCTTTAAGAATGTATTCATTTCATTTTTATGCTTTCCTGTGTTGCTTTTCTTAGATACATTCAACTTTCATTTGTCTTTCTCAGGCTTGTTACAAGAATTTGCATTTTCTTATGTATTCATTTATAAAGTTGGAAGGGTTTAGTAAATATATATTACAATATGCAACACAGATAAATATAAATGAAATAGTCTCAAATGTTAATTTCTGACAATGCATACAATGAAATATAATCATATTCATCCTCATCATTCCCACGAGTTCTTCCTGCATCTGTAATGTGCCCATTTCCAAACTTCATGTCTTTTTTAAAAAGAGAGTCCAGCTAGTGCTAGCTATATGTGCATAGGTGAAAGGCTCTTAGAATATCGGAAACCTACAAATTTGCACATCCACAGATGAAGGATTTTTTTCCTACTTCAGGGACTATCCAATGCAGATGCCTCCTTAGAAATGTTTGAGTCCCTGCCTTCTAAATAGTTGTCTTTTATATCTATAGTCCTGTATTGCTAAAAATCTTGGATCAGAGACCCTGTAATGTAATGGGCAATATCAATGGAGAAATGCCTAACAAGTCCAAGTGCCAAGAATAAACATCTGAGTGCTTGGGTCTAAAGAAGGAGCAGAGGTGGAAAGAATGTGAAACCAAAGACTGGGGAGAGATTGTGAAATGATGTCTGTTGTACATGACATGTTCATTTCACTAATGAAATTACCACCACTGTGGTTTTCTGTGCAAGATTTGAATGGAATCAAGTCAGAAGAAACCCTAGCACACATTGGGCAAAGAAAATAGTTTGGTACCACATAGAGAATGAAATTGTAAAGACACATTCCAGATGAACCAAGAGTCAGCTAAAATAATTTAACAATAAAAAGATAAGACACAGAAATATATCAATATTTAACTCCTTTATATCATTTCATTATATCCTGTGGATAGCAACAGTTTTGATGATAATGATGATCATAATGATAGTCATGATGATGCATATGAGTTTATAATTGCTGTCCATATATTATCTCACTCTCAATCGCACTTAGACTTTGATCTTTTCAGTGCAGAATCCACGGAGCCTGGAAGGCAGAATGTTATTTAGCAATGTGTGCACAATAAGGGACTAAATTGGCACATGTGTGTATGCATAAGTGTATGACACTTGAGACCTGGGCAAGACCTTAATATTCATAAAATGTGTGCAACCAGTGAGTTCTATCCTCAGACATATGAGGGCTTTTTAAAAATCAGAATAGAATAATACAAGGCTTAACACTTGTTATGAAAATCTTGGTGAGTCAAAAATGCAGCCCTAATATTACTGTGTCCTTATGTATCTGTGGTTTCACTTCCACTCATTTACACTACTTATAGTTATAATAATCCAAAAATATTAAGTAGAAAATTCTAAAAATCAACAAATCATGAGGTTTAAAAGACATATCTTCCTGAGTAGCAAGATGAATGACATGTCATTTTATTCTATCTCTCCTAGAGTATGAGTCATCCCTTTGTCACTTGCAGTATCAGATTGAATGATGACTTCTGGTAACACTTGTGTTTAAGTAACCCCCATTCTTTTTAAATAAAAACAGACATTCTGGCAATTTTGATACAACAAAGCTTCATGTGCTCCCCTCAAAAGAAAGATGTTTCTCTTCATCAACTTAATGGGTAAAAATCTTTCATAGTACATTTACTAGAGTGTCTGCTAGTATCCTTGCATGTGTCCTGCTACATACAGGTAGGAAATAAGGGTACCTATCATAGCAACTAAAGTATAATTGATTTGACCCAAGAACAAACCAGTACACAAAAAATATCCCCCTAAAATACAAAAACAAAAACAAAACAAAACAAAAACAAAAACAGAACAAAACATGGCCATTTTCAGCATTGAATCATGAGGTAGAATCTTCTTAGTCATCTCCTTGATATCAATACTTTCAGAGACCTTCATGATTCATAATGAATAACACAGACATGTTATTATACAGTTATTCACTGGAGGTTAGTAGCAGATTGTTCACCTCTATTCCAGATTCTTAAAATTTATCAAACTACTGCAGTACATAGTACATATATGAAGGTTTAATTATGGTTCCTTACATGGGGTTTCTGACAGAAAATATGGACCCCTTCTCTCCTTTAAGCAATTGTCCATAAATAGCACATTCTTAACAGCACTTTATGTAAGTACTGAGTATCATTATGTTTAGCTAATGTTCTATTAAAAAGTACTATAGACTTAGATTATAGAGTATGGGTTAACTGGAGGTCCGTTAACTCTGATAGGACATACTGTCAAACAGTCATGTTTTGAATGATGCCAGGAAACAAGGAGGCATATATGACTCTTCCCGCCCAAACAACCAATGCACACCCCCAAATCAAAGCAACACACCTCTACACAGGTAGTTAGTGAGCTACAAAACACTACTATGTTTGTTTTCTACAAAGCCATGTTTGTTTTCTACCAGCCAATAAACCATTGCTCCATGAAGATAGAGCCTGAGTATTTGCTGCAGTTAATTCTGAGTTGTAGATTTTACTCAAACTTTTTGGTATAATTACAAGATTATCTGGCTTTCAAGATTACAACTTGTAAGATTATCTAGCTCCAAGACATACCTAACATTACAATGTATATAGAGTTACTGGAGATTTACTAGTAAAATATATTAAGATTTCTGGCATACACTAACTAAATTTAAAGGACGAAATGAGATACTCTTATAAGTTTAGTGCAAATAATGCATCAAATATATTAATAAAAATGCTTTTAGAAGCCATAAAAATGGTTCAGCGGATGAAACCAGTCTCTAAGACTGAGGACCTGAGTTTAGTCCCCAGTCAAGTGGATCTTAAGAGTCCCATAAAAGAATACTGAACACTGCCATTGCTTTTGCTAGCACACTAAGAATCTATGGTAAGACCTTATTGCTGAAGAAAACACATGCTTTAGTCACAGGACTTGGGATCAAGCTGACGTTAACCTTGAATCTTCTTTTTACTCTTATGGGGTAGTTTTCATAGTGTTGGACGGTGATAATTAGGCTGCAGAGGAAGAAAAGCCATTGACACACTTAATAGCTGTGAATGCTACAAGCTATGTGGCAGCCAAGCCAGGCAAGATTTAGACATCTGTGCCATACCAGGAGTGTGCTATGATGGAAGCCAGCTATGATCTGATTTTATTTAAGGTCTTCAACACAAACCATTTCTTTCTTTTTTTTTAATTTTTAAAAATTAATTAATTTTCTTTTTACACTCCATATTTTATCCCTCCCCACCCTCTGTCCACCCTCTGACTGTTTCACATCCCATACCTCGTCCCCAACCCCTGTCTCTGTGGATGTTTCCACCCCCAACCCACCTGACCTCTAAACTCCCTGGGGCCTCCAGTCTCTTGAGGGTTACATGCATCATCTCTGACTGAGCACAGACCCAGCAGTCCTCTGCTGTACATGTGTTCGGGACCTCATATTAAGCTGGTGTATGCTGCCTGCTTGGTGGTCCAGTGTTTGAGTGATCTTGAGGGTCCAGATTAATTGAGACAGCTGGTCCTCCTACACAGTCACCCTCCTCCTCAGCTTCTTTCAGCCTTTCCCTAATTCAACCACAAGGGTCAGCAGCTTCTGTCCATCGATTGGGTACAAATATCTGCATCTGACTCTGGGTTTTTCAGAGTTTGGTCATGCTAGGTCCATGTTTGTGAGTACTCCCTAGCCTCAGTAATAGTGTCAGGCCTTGGGATATCCCACTGAGCTGGATCCCTCTTTGTGCCTGTCTGTGGACCTTCTTTTCCTCAAGCTCCTCTCCATTTCCATCCCTGTAATTATTTCAGACAGGAACAATAATTGGTCAGAGATGTGACTGTGAGATTGCCATCCTCTCCCTCATTTGTTACCCTGTCTTCCTCCTGGAGGTGGGCTCTGTAAGTTCCCTCTCTCTACTGTCAGGCATTTCATCTAATGTCCCTCCTTTTGATTCCTGAGATTATCTTACTTCCCAGGTCTCTGGTGCATTCTGGAGAGTTCCCACAACCTCCTATCTCCAGGAGGTTCCTGTTGACATTCGTTCTGCTGGTCCTCAGGGCTTCCGTCCTTTTCCCTCACCCAATACCAGATCAGATTCACCTATTCCCCCTCCACTCTCCCACCCTCTCCATGTTCCCTCCCAGGTACCTTCCTCCTTCGCCCCTTGTGATTGCTTTCTACTCTTTCCCAAGTGGGACTGAAGCATCCTTACTTGGGCACTTCTGCTTGACCTTTTTGAGTTCTGTGGACCATATCGTGGGTAGTCTGTACTTTTTTATGGCTAATATTCACTTACAAGTGAGTACATACTGTACATATCATTTTAGGTCCTAGTTTCCTTGCTCAGGATGATATTTTCTAGTTCCATCCATTTGCCTGCAAAACGCAGAATGTCCTCATTCTTAATAGCTGAGTAGTATTCCATTGTGGAAATTAACCACATTTTCTGTATCCATCTTTCTGTCCTGGGACATCTAGATGATTTCCATCTTCTGGCTATCACAAATAAGTTTGTATGAACATAGTAGAACACATTCCCCTGTGGCACGGTGGGCCATCTTTTGGGTATACTCCCAAGAGTGGTATTGCTGGGCTTTCAGGTAGATCTATTTCCAATTTTCTCAGGAACCTCCAGATTGATTTCCAGAGTGGTTGTACCAGTTTGCAATCCCACCAGCAATGGAGGAGTGTTCCTCTTTCTCCACATCCTCTCCAACTTGTGTTGTCACCTGAGGTTTTGATCTTAGCCATTCTGATTGGTGTAAGGTGGAATCTCAGGGTCGTTTTGATCTGCATTTCTCTGATCATTAAGGACTCTGAACATTTCTTTAGGTGCTTCTTAGCCATTCGAGATTCCTCTGTTGTGAATTCCCAGTTTAGTTCTATACCCCATTTTTAAAAAACAAAAAATTGTGTGTGTGTGTGTGATTGACTTCTTGAGTTCTTTATATATTTTAGATATTTGCCCTCTATCAGATATTGTATTAGTGAAGGGTTTTTTTTTTTGCCCCAATATGTAGGTGGTCAATTTGTCTTAGTGACTATGTCCTTTGCCTTACAGAAGCTTTCAAGTTTCATGAGGTCCAATTTATCAATTCTTGATCTTAGAGCATGAGCCACTGGAGTTCTGTTTATGAAATTTCCCCCTGTGCCAATGAGTTCAAGGGTCTTTCCCACTTCCATCTTATATTAACTGTTAACTGAGCCAAGAGCTGTGGCTAGGGAGGTCATGGGCACTAGGAAAGAACAGTTATGCTGCTAAATATGCATAATATCATTTTGTCCTCTAACTATCTAGCTTTATACTCAGAGACTACCGAAGATCTTAATTTTCATCAGAGAAGCATCTTTTGCAGTGGTTAGTAATTAATATGGAGGCAAAAGTGGAACAATTGAACAACTCTACATTGGACATGTATGTTACAAGCTTTCTTTTCAAATCAAAAGTAGAAGGAATATCTCTCAATAAATACAATGAAAATTATTTAACACATATTTAAAATAAACCGAATTAATGAGAAATGAGAAAGCGAAAAACAAATTATGACTCAAGTTTATCTATATTATAATGTTGGTGGACATTTTAGGTCTCTATTAGGTATCGTATAATGATGGCATATGCCTGTAATGCTAACTCTTAGATTGAGATAGAATAATCAATCATAAAGCTGAGAGTTGCATTGTCTTTAGACTATAAGACACAATATATACCTACATGCATGAAAAAATAGCACCAACAAGCATACAAAATTCCAAACATAGAATATAGAAAGAGAAGCTGGGCAGTGTTGGTGCACACCTTTAATCCCAGCACTTGGGAGGCAGAGGCAGTCAGATTTCTGAGTTCGACGCCAGGCTGGTCTACAGAGTGAATTCCAGGACAGCCAGGGCTACAAAGAGAAATCCTGTCATAAAAACAACAAAAACAAAACAAAACAACAAACATAACCAAAACAAACAAACAAAAAACCCATAGAATATACTAAGAGATTTGAAGAGGATAAAAAAATAGTTTTAGTTTACTCTAAACCTAATTTTATGAGCTGCTTTAAAAAGTTATAAAAATTATGTTTTACTTTAAAAATAGTTTATAGCAACACTTAGATAGATTTTTAAAACCTCATTTTAAAAAACAATGATTTTTAAATAAGTATTTAAGTTTTTAAAATGTAATAATTATGAGTAACACATGCTAAAATTCTTAGTCACTAATGTGAGTGTTTCACATTAGCACTGAAGTGCATATTTCTTTGAGAATAAACTACATTAACAATGTTGCATTAGTATATTTATTTAGCACTACAGGCCAAACTCATTAAACATGTATTTTCTGTCCTTCTCCTAGGCCTATGGGAGAAAATACTTATTTTCACAATGGCTTCATATTATTATTTATATTGTTAACTTGATTCTTTTTCAAGATGTTTTACCACTAATCTATACTGATTGTTTGGAACACAGGAAGCACACATTTTCAATGTTTTGGCTATTTTTTTAATTAGGTATTTTCCTGGATTACATTTCCAATGCTATCCCAAAAGTCCCCCATACCTACCCCCCCCAACTCCCCTACCCACCCACTCCTCCTTTTTGGCCCTGGCATTCCCCTGTTCTGGGGCATATAAAGTTTGCATGTCCAATGGGCCTCTCTTTCCAGTGATGGCCGACTAGGCCATCTTTTGATACATATGCAGCAAGAGACAAGAGCTCCGGGGTACTGGTTAGTTCATATTGTTGTTCCACCTATAGGGTTGCAGTTCCCTTTAGCTCCTTGGGTACTTTCTCTAGCTCCTCCATTGGGGGCCCTGTGATCCAGCCAATAGCTGACTGTGAGCATCCACTTCTGTGTTTGCTAGGCCCCAGCATAGTCTCACAAGAGTCAGCTATAGCTGGGTTCTTTCAGCAAAATCTTGCTAGTGTATGCAATGGTGTCAGCATTTGGAAGATGAATGTGGGATAGACCCCTGGATATGGCAATCACTAGATGGTCCATCATTTCGTCACAACTCAAAATTTTGTCTCTGCAACTCCTCCCATGGGTGTTTTGTTCCCATTTCTAAGAAGGGGCTAAGTGTCCACACTTCGGTCTTCGTTCTTCTTTAGTTTCATGCGTTTAGCAAATTGTATCTTATATCTTGGGTATCTTAAGTTTCTGGGCTAATATCCACTTATCAGTGAGTACATATTGTGTGAGTTCCTTTGTGATTGGGTTACCTCACATAGGATGATGCCCTCCAGTTCCATCCATTTACCTAGGAATTTCATAAATTCATTCTTTTTAATAGCTGAGTAGTACTCCATTGTGTAAATGTACAACATTTTCTGTATCCATTCCTCTGTTGAGGGGCATCTGGGTTCTTTCCAGCTTCTGGCTACTATAAATAAATCTGCTATGAACATAGTGGAGCATGTGTCCTTCTTACCGGTTGGGACATCTTCTGGATATATGCCCAGGAGAGGTATTGCGGGATCCTCCAGTAGTACTATGTCCAATTTTCTGAGGAACGTCCAGACTGATTTCCAGAGTGGTTGTACAAGCTTGCAATCCCACCAACAATGGAGGAGTGTTCCTCTTTCTCCACATCCTCGCCAGCATTTGCTGTCACCTGAATTTTTGATCTTAGCCATTCTGACTGGTGTGAGGTGGAATTTCAGGGTTGTTTTGATTTGCATTTCCCTGATGATTAAGGATGTTGAACATTTTTTCAGGTGCTTCTCTGCCATTCAGTATTCCTCAGGTGAGAATTCTTTGTTCAGCTCTGAGCCCCATTTTTAATGGGGTTATTTGATTTTCTGGAGTCCACCTTCTTGAGTTCTTTATATATATTGGATATTAGTCCCCTATGCAATTTGGGATAGGTAAAGATCCTTTCCCAATCTGTTGCTGGTCTTTTTGTCTTATTGATGGTGTCTTTTGCCTTGCAGAAGCTTTGCAATTTTTTGAGTTTCCATTTATCGATTCTCGATCTTATAGCACAAGCCATTGCTGTTCTATTCAGGAAATTTTCCCCTGTACCCATATCTTCGAGGCTTTTCCCTACTTTCTCCTCTATAAGTTTCAGTGTCTCTGGTTTTATGTGGAGTTCCTTAATCTACTTAAATTTGAGAACATCGGCACAACAAAGAAAATGGAAAATGTTTTGGCTATTTTTAAGTTTTCTTCTGGAAACCTTTGTTTTGCTAATTTGTCTTTGTAACTGTTTGTTTGTTTTATAAAAGCAAGAAAGTATTGAACACAGAATAATAGCTTCTCAAAATAACCTCAAGAAGTGCACACATTTCTTTAAAGGAGGCAACATCATTACAGGTATTTTGTTGTCACAAAAAAGTGATCATTCAATGAAGGTATACTAGCTGAGTGCATTTTGTTGCTCCTAGAAGCCAATAGATATTAAATACAAATCCCACTGCTAAATGTTAGGTCTATCAGTCATTGGTCACGGAGACACCAGACACAACCAAAAATATACAGGCTATAGTCATTGTTGTTAGTTGTTCACCACAAACTGCCCAAAAGACCATATTTAGGATGATACTATTTACTTTGGCTATAGGACACAAAAATAAACCAAGTGCTCTCTTTACTAGTGAGTGTTCATTGTGCTAGAGAATACAATATTAGCTCTGGAAGAGGAGAATCAACATAGACTTAGCCGATGTGGGCTTGACATGTTGCAATGCTGAATTGGCAGATGGGTTCTGCTAACTGGTACAAGGATGGCATAGTTACATGAGCTTTCTCAATGAATATGAGTCACACTACACATGAGTTGATACATTCCTAATTTTGTAAGCCTGGTCAAATGCTACTGCCTAGGCCATTCATAGATACTAGGAGGAATACTACTAGTATTGTTTTGCTAAAAGTATTTGTTGTTAACATGTTGTTAACATGCCTCCTAATAATTTATGTTTGTTTCCATAGATGGGCAATGCTCCCAGCCTTGGTCAGAGAAGCTTATGTTTGTGGCATGCAGAAGTTAACTTAGGAATTAAAAATTGAGTAAATAGCTGTGAAGTACTCAGTCCTAAACAGGACATTGATGCTACCTATTCCTAGACCAAGAAACACAAGAGGGAGAAAATGAATGTAAGAGGAGGGGGTTGGGGAAAAGTATTGTAAAACGTGTTTTCTGGGATTGATACAATCACTGAATTCATGAATTCTTGGCTGCTGCAATTATCTGTAGCCTGTCTCTATATGTTTGGGCCCTTCAACAGGGAGACAATGAAAGCAATGGAGGATTCCTATAGCAAGTGAAACACTTGAATTTCATTTTTATGTGAAGTAAGTTTAACTTGAATTGGAATGCAAAATATATCCTCTGAGTTAAAATGAGAATTACAGGAAACACAGAGGCAATGTTCCAGAATAGTCTTGCTTCCAACTAATTCAATTATCCTCCCTAAAGTGCACTGAAATTTTTGCATCAATAGTATATTTGTTTGCAGTGACTTTACGCTATGCCTATTTAAATTTTGAAATAAAATTATTTAAATTGAGAAAAAAATTTTACTCTATTTTCTTAATTCAGAGGACACAACTTGATAATTTAGAATCATAGGATCATGGTTCTGTTTGTGATTATAGGAAAACATTTGCCCAATGTTCAATTAATGAATATACAACATGGCTATAATCATTATCAAGCTTAACTACTACTGATATAGTCTGAAACTATGAAAATGATCACATGATTATGCTATCCTTAAAATGGATTTATACTTAGTTTGTAGGACTTATGTAGCTTGTACATCTTTCTCCAGTTCATTAAAATAAATGCAGGAAGGATACTTACTCCTGTTACGTAACGAGGTCTATATTGAATAGTTCCAAACAACCCAAGGATGACGATGATTATATGTACAAAATTTGCCAGGATAGGTGCCCACTGATATCCAAGGAAATCAAATATTTGCCTCTCTAGCACACAAACCTAAAATAGAAAAAGAGGACAGGATAGGTCAGCAGAAATGAGAGACACCACACAGTCAAGTTGAAAGAATCACTGTGCCATTATAAATAGCAAGTACAATTCTGCTATTGGATGTGGTATTTTTAACAGTGAGAATGGCATGTTCCTGTATATTGCATAGAAACAGCATTTGTGTATTCACAGAGAGTCACTAGCTTTTCAGGGGTGATTCTAGGGAAACACTAAGGACTGTTTATAAGATGTCATCTGCACAGTCAGAAACATTTATATTGTTATGTACGACATTAAAGACCTGAAGTCATCAAGCAAAAGTATTCAAGTCCTCATGCAGGGTTTGTTGGGCTCTCTTCAAATGTCACACTGTGAGTTGGGGATTGATACAGAGGAAAAATATGAAAGTTAGTGAGCTACTAGAATTCTGTATGAGGATCCACAACCAAACAATCCAAATGACCCCTTTTTTCCTCCTAGTGTCTGACCCTTTACTGAAATGTGAACTTCAGCAGATGGAAATGGCCCTTCCAGTCGTAACACTGTACAAATCAGTTCTCATTATGCAGGCAATGTAAAAGAAAGGTCAGAAAGAAAATATCAATGCTAAATAGAAAACAAAATTCGATCGTCAGCATGAACTTGGTGGAGAGCCGCAAGGTCCCCAGAGGACTCTCCACACTGTAGCCTAGCACTCCCGAGAACTTGAGATCACGGTGAGTAGAACTCAATTTCAGTTCCAACAAACCCAGAGGGTCTTGTGCTAGCAGGAAAAGGAAGAAAGGACACCTGCCCGACCAGCAGCTGGGGTTCATTCTGGTTGGCGCCACTCCTGCTCCATCTTGGGTACAATCTCAGGTGAGCGCCCTAAGGTTCCCAGAGGACTCTCCACACTGCTGGCACCCTAGAACACCAGGGATCTTGAGATCACTGGAGAGTGGAACACAACATTAGTTCCAAAAACACAGAGGGTCTTGTTCTAGCAGCAACAAGATCAAAGGACAAAGGCAGGCCATAGCACAACCAGCATCTTGGGATCACTGAGACCAGTCTACACAGGAGAGCATGGGGGCAGCAGAAGCAATGGAGCTTCTTGGACAGGGTCCCTTTGGGCTTTCATCCTCAGCCATGAGACAGAGCTTAGACCCAGAACCCTGGACACCTTCCCTGCCAGAGGAGAGTTGGCCTCCAGGGAGGGCTCTGAAAACAGGAGTTATGAGGTGGATCTGAGCTCCAGACTTCTGTGCACCTTCCCTGCAAGAGGAGAGCTTGTCTGCGGAGAGTGTTCTGACCATTGGGACACAGGAGAGAGGTGATGTCCCAGGAGTGCTGACAGAGGCTAAAGAGTCACAGGAGAAACAAGCTCCAGCCAAAGATAGCTAGAACATCTAACACCAGAGATTACCAGATGGTGATAGGTAAACAAAAGAATCTTCTTAACAGAAACCAAGACCACTGGGCATCATCAGAACCCAGTACACCCACCACAGCGAGTCCTGGATACCACAAAACACCTGAAAAGCAAGATTGGGATTTAAAATCATATCTCATAATGCTGGTAATGGATTTTAAGAAGGGCATTAATAACTCACTTAAAGAAATACAGGAGAACACTGCTAAACAGGTAGAAGCCCTTAAAGAGGAAGCACAAAACTCACTCAAGGAATTACAGGAAAACACTGCTAAACAGGTAGAAGACCTTAAAGAGGAAACACAAAAATCCCTGAAAGAATTGCAGGAAAACACAACAAAACAGGTGATAGAATTGAATAAAACCATTTAAGATCTAAAAATGGAAGTAGAAACAATGAAGAAAACCCAAAGGGAGACAACTCTGGAGATAGATACCCTAGGAAAGAAATCAGGAACCATAGATGCAAGCATCAGCAACAGAATACAAGAGATGGAAGAGAGAATCTCAGGTACAGAAGATTCCATAGAGAACACGAGGACAACAAGCAACAAAAATATAAAATGCAAAAATATCCTAAACCAAAACATCCAGGAAATTCAGGACAAAATTAGAAGACCAAACCCAGGGATAATAGGTATAGATGAGAATGAAGATTTTCAACATAAAGGGCCAGTAAATATCTTCAAAAAAATATAGAAGAAAACGCCCCTAACATAAAGAGATGCCCATGAACATACAAGAAGCATACAGAACTTCAAATAGATTGGACCAGAAAAATATTCCTCCCTACATATAATAATCAGAACAACAAATGCACTAAATAAAGATAGAATATTAAAAGTAGTAAGCGGGGGGCTGGTGAGATGGCTCAGTGGGTAAGAGCACCCGACTGCTATTCCGAAGGACAAGAGTTCAAATCCCAGCAACCACATGGTGGCTCACAACCATCCGTAACGAGGTCTGGCGCCCTCTTCTGGAGTGTCTGAAGACAGCTGCAGTGTACTTATATATAATAAATAAATAAATCTAAAAAAAAAAAAAAAAAGTAGTAAGCGATAAAGGTCAAGTAACATGTAAAAGCAGACCTATTAGAATTACACCAGATTTCTCATCAGAGACTATGAAAGCCAGAAAATCCTGGACAGATGTTATACAGACCATAAGAGAACACAAATGCCAGCCCAGGCTATTATACCCAGCCAAACTCTCAATTATGATAGATGGAGAAACCAAAGTATTCCATGACAAAACCAAATCCACACAATATCTTTCCACGAATCTAGCCATTCAGAGGATAATGATGGGAAAACACCAACACAAGGACAAAAACTACGCCTTAGAAAATACAAGAAAGTAGTCCTTCAACAAACCTAAAAGAAGACAGCTGCAAGAACAGCTAACAACAAAAATAATTGGAAGTAACAATTACTTATCCATTATATCTCTTAATATCAATGGACTCAATTCCCAAATAAAAAGACATAGACTAACGGACTGGCTACATGAACAGGATCCAACTTTTTGCTGATTTCAGGAAACCCATCTAAGGGAAAAAGACAGACACTACCTCAGGGTAAAAGAATGGAAAACAATTTTCCAAGCAAATGGTCTGAAGAAACAAGCTGGAGTTGCCATTCTAATATTGAATAAAATCGACTTCCAATCTACAGATTCAATGCAATCCCCATCAAAATTCCAACTCAATTCTTCACCAGGCTAGAAAGGGAAATCTGCAAATTCATTTGGAATAACAAAAACCCTAGGATAGCAAAAACTTTTCTCAATGATAAAAGAATCTATGGTGGAATCACCATGCTGAACTCAAGCTGTACTACAGAGCAATTGTGATAAAAACTGCATGGTACAGGTATAGCGACAGACAAGTAGATCAATAGTATAGAATTGAAGACCCAGTAATGAACCCACATACCTATGATTACTTGATCTTTTTCAAAGGAACTAAAACCATCCAGTGGAAAAAACTGACACCATTTTCAACAAATGGTGCTGGCACAATTGGCTGTTATCATGTAGAAGATTTCTAATTGATCCATTCTTATCTCCTTGTACTATTTGTCAAGTCTATTTGAATCAAGGAACTCCACATAAAACCAGAGTCACTGAAACTTACAGATGAGAAAGTGGGGAAAAGCCTGGAAGATATGGCCATCGAGGAAAAAATCCTGAACAGAACAGCAATGGCTTGTGCTGTAAGATGGATAATTGACAAATGGGACCTCATAAAATTGCAAAGCTTGTGTCAGGCAAAAGACACTGTCAATACAACAAAAATGACCACCAACAGATTGGGAAAGGGTCTTACAAATCCTAAATCAGTTAGGGGATTAATATCTAATATATATAAAGAACCCAAGAAGATGGATTCCAGAAAATCAAATAACCCTATTAAAAATGGGGTAGAGCCAGGCATTGGTGGTGCACACCTTTAATTCCAGCATTTGGGAGGCAGAGGCAGGCTGATTTCTGAGTTCGAGGCCAGCCTGGTCTACAAAGTGAATTCCAGGACAGCCAGGGCTACACAGAGAAACCCTGTCTCAAAAAAAAAAAAAATGGGGTAGAGAGCTGAACAAAAAATTCTCAACTGAGGAATACCGAATGGCTGAGAAGCACCTGAAAAAATGTTCAACATCCTTAATCATCAGAGAAATGCAAATCAAAACAACCCTGAGATTCCACCTCATACCAATCAGAATGGCTTACTTCAAAAATTCAGGTGACAGTAGATGTTGGTGATGATGTGGAGAAAGTGGGACACTCCTCTATTGTTGGTGGGATGGGAAGTTGGTACAACCACTTTTGAAATCAGTCTGGCAGTTCCTCAGGAAATTGAACATAGTATTACCGGTAGATACTGCTATTCCTCTCTTGGTCATATACCCAAAATATGTTACAACTTATAAAAAGAACACATGCTCCACTATGTTCATAGCAGCCTTATTTATAATAGCCAGAAGCTGGAAAGAACCTAGATGTCCCTCAACAGAGGAAAGGATACAGAAAGTGTGGTACATTTACACAATGGAGTACTACTCAGCAATTAAAAACAATGAATTTATGAAATTCTTAGGCAAATGGATCCATCTGGAAGATATCATTGTGAGTGAAGTAACTCAATCACAAAAAAACAGACATGGTATGCACTCACTGACAATTGGGTATTAACCCAGAAACTTAGAATATCCAAGATATAACTTGCAAAACATATGAAACTCAAGAAGAAGGAAGAGCAAAGTGTGAACAGTTCATTCCTTCTTAGAATACGGAACAAAATACTCATGGAAGGAGTTACAGTTACAAAGTTAAGAGCTAAGATGGAAGGAAAGACCATCCAGAGACTACCCCACCTGGCGATCCATCCCATATACAACCTCCAACCCAGGCACTATTCCATATGCCAGAAAAATTTTGCTGACAGGACCCTGATATAACTCTCTCTTGTGAGTCTATGCCAATCGCTGGCAAATACAGAAGTGTATGCTCACAGTCATCTATTGGATGGAACACAAGGCCCCTAATGAAGAAGCTAGAGAAAGTACCCAAGGAGCTAAAGTGGTCTGCATCCCTATAGGAGGAACAACAATATGAACTAACCAGTACCACCAGAGCTGTGTCTCTAGTTGCATATGTAGCAGAAGATGGCCTAGTCGGCCATCAATGGGAGGAGAGGCCCTTGGTATTGTGAAGATCATATGCCCCAGTACAGGGGAATGACAGGGCAGGAATTGGGAGAGAGTGGGTTGGGGAGCAGGGTGGAGGGAGAGTATAGGGGGGCTTTGGGATAGCATTTGAAGTGTAAATGAAGAAAATATATAATAAAAAATAAAAAAGAAATATGCTCATTTACTTATGCTTTGTTAGCTGTGTTTTGATTAAAAAAAGAAAAGAGAAAAGCAAACAAAAATCAGTCATTTTGTTCTAAACAAGATAATGTTTGTCTTATTTTTAAATAAGTTTGCAATTAAAACATAAAAATTTTAAGCAATGAAAAGATTAAAATAAAGACAAGCAAATGACAGCAAAAAAAAATGTCAGTAGCTCTGAAATTTCATTTTTCACTAGATAGTAAAATATAAACTGCTGGGTAATCCTTCCTTACACCTAACAAAACAAGCAGCCTGTTGGCTTTATTCTTGCATGCCCTCAGATAGACTGATAGTAAGCTTATTGTTTTGAAAAACAAGTCACAAATTATGTCAATAATCCACTCTAGGACTCAGAAAAATTGAGCCATGATTTCAAAGGAAAAGAAGGTTTTAACTGCCCTACCCCTGTTTTACTAATATCATTGTGCTTTAATGAGTGTTGTCTTCAGCAGGAAATACTGTATTTAAGATAAAGTCATTTGGGGCCAGTGTGATGGCTCAGCAGGTCAAGGTGCTTATTATGCAAGACTGATTATTTCAGTTCAATCCATAGAACCCACAATGGAAGCAGAAAACTGCCTCCCATGAATTATCCTCTGACTTCTACACATGTGCAGTGGCTCATGTTTGATACCCATGTATGTGCATAGATATCTACCCTCAATAATGCATATTTTTATTATAGCATGATTACATCATTTCTATTTTCTCCTTCTCACCCCTCCAATCTGCCTCCTGCCATTCCTCTTCTCTGTCTCAAATTAATGAATAGACTCTTTCTTTTTGTTATGAGTGTGTGTGTGTGTGTGTGTGTACATATATTTCTAAATACATACATACAATCTGTTCAGTCCATATAATGTTACTTGTATGCATTTCTTTTTAATTTAAAACTCGTACATATGGCCTTGTTTGAAGGTTATCATTGAGTGGCCATCATTCCCACTTCAGTGTTTTAGCTAAGCATCAGACTTCCTCCTGAGGACTTGAGAGAAGAAATTCCCAAGAGCCATTTGCATAATACCCCCATCTCCTAAAGCAAAGACTGAACCATGAAATGACTGTAATTATCACAAACTCAACCTAAACAGATCATTGCCACTGAAAATTTGTAGGGTTAGAAGTAGAAGGAGAAAAAGAAGGAGAAGAGGAAGAAGAGGCAAGATAAAGGGGAGATGGTGGTGATGGCGATAATGATATGAACTTCATTCCTTTGCATATGTTAAATCTATCATAGCATAATATTCTGATTGGCTAACGATCACAGAAAGTCTGTAGGGCTCGACTGTAACATCTACATAAACATTGAACTAGTGCTAGGAAGCTGAGGCATTCTTTTTGTCATTTTGAGTATTCAGCAAGATAAATGAGATTTATCTGTAACACAGGGCAATGTTGCATGAGCACTGTGTACCTGAATAAATAGTGCCAAGGATTAAGTAGTTCTTTTGACAGAACAACTTCTAACTATGAATATGAAATCTCATTTCTATATTGGGCTTCCTTTGTTTTTGCCTATAAACAAACACCAATGAAAGACAACAGCAAAAACAAAAACAAAACAAACAAACAAAAACCCTGAAGTCTCTGTATTTTGAGCATTACAACTGTGAAAACACAGCAGGGGAAAAGAATTGAGCATATCAATTAAGCAGTAGGAAATTTCTGACAAATGTACCAATTACACAAGAAGATAATAGTGCTATCATTAATTATAAAAACACATAGATAATAGTGTACTTGTTAAGTTTGCAAGGCTAAAATGAAAATTTAACAATCTTTATTAGGTTCATAAGACAGAACTAATAGCTTCTTCCTGGTAAAATTATGAAGACCAAATATCCTTATAAATGATGTCATGTGTGCATGCACACACACACACACACTCACACACACACACACACACACACACACATACACACACATGTCTATCATTTTCCTTATTCTACTGTATGTAAGAAATAACTGTATCACAGGTGCTGTAGTCTAAAGCTATACTGAAGAATGGGAGCCATTCAGTAAGTCTAAGAAGAGCGAAAAATTTTAAACATAGTTCAGTTTTTCCTCAGATTTCCTTCCATCAGCAAGAGTGATAAATATAAGCATAGGGTATTGTTAAAACACTCTTCTGTGTTTTGGAAAATACATACCCCTCCTTAGTCAAATGAAAATTTAAAGACAGAATTCTGATTCTCAGATTTTGTAGATTAAGGATTCTAAGATGCAAAATTTCTGACTTCCTTGAGGTCAGACAGGAGTACTTGAAACCAAGTACCAAGTATAGCGTCTGTATCCCAGGAGCTGGAAGAGTGGAGAGGAGAAAATCCTAGATCCTTGCTAGCCAGCCATCGAGCCAAGCCAGCAAGTCCCAGTTCAAGTAGAAGAGTGATTGAGAAAGGCATCAAACCTAGGCTTTTGGCCTACACACACATGCACACACACACACACACACACACATACCACACTCACAACCAGGCACACTCCGTTAATCATTATGTTGTGTTGTATACTGATGATAGAAACTACGTTGTTTCATTACTTCTTTTCTTTTGGAATAGTACAGAGAACCTTTACCCATAATTTAAGTTTGTGACATTATCTTCTCTTTGGTGAAGGCAAAACTCACAATTTGCTTTTATTGTGTTTATTGCTTCTTTTAATGCATTCTCAGTAGTATTCTGTTTTTACTCACAGAGGCTTTCAAATGCATCTTATGTCCTTCAAACCATCTGATATATAAATGTAATGAACTGACCTTGAAAAGATATAGTACCATTGTTTATACCGCTGTCTTATTTTCACATAAAATATCTAGCACAAAAATATTTTATAACTGTCCTTTTATTATACATAAATTTTCCTTTCTTTTTATCATCTACACAATATAATTGTGTCATTACACAATAACATTAATTGTCATTAACACATTGATCTACAAATCATGCTGCCCTTACTATTGTTACAGATATTTTTAACTTTAACAAATGTAAGGGCTAAACTTTGACCAACAATGTGAGTGATGATTTCAGTCTTCCTCATGCATTTATCATTATATTGTATCTTTGCTATAATCCCTATTTGGATTGGTACATTACTAGCACACTTCCATTTTGTGTTAAAATTCAACAAAAGAACTGAAGAAATATTATTTGGCATTTTTGTGTGTGTGTGTGTTTTAAAAAGTGCCAAAAATGCAATCCTTTCTTTCTTTTACCTCTGACATTATGACAAGGATTTTCCTTGTCTCAAAAAATAAATATGGCATAATTTTCCCTAAATATTTTAACACTTTGGAGAAGCCAAGCAGTTTAATTCTCTTTTCAAAGGCCATCTTTGCAAACATGACAGACTACTTTAGGTTGCCTAGCTTTGCAATAAGATAAAATGCAGATGTCAGAATAGACTTGCAACATGTGGGGATCAAGCCATCTCCATGCTTATTCATGTGAATGGGACTAACAATGTGGTTGTGACTTTTTTTATTATTTCTCCCAGGGAAACAGCACAAGGTTTTCAATATGAGCACATTTTACATTCATAAAGCTACGTTCTTGAACTTTATTAAGGCTTTTCATTTTAATTTAGTTATTTAATTTGCTTTTAAGTTTTGGCACCATCTGTGAATACATAAAACAGACTTATACTAATATGCCTATGGGCCAGACTGACCTCAGAGGATATGTATAGCCTGAGTTTGCATCTTAGTTTCTCATAGTTTTAATCTAGAGCCCAATAAAGTTATAAATCTTTTTGTGTCTTTACAACATGGCTGGGATGCAAAGTTCTTTAGACTGACACAAAATGTCACAATATCTAAAAATCAAAACACCATATGAACAGGGAGATCATTTCTTTGATTTTGCTTGTGATTGACAAAATAAATGTAAATACACATGTCACTTTTCAAACATTATATGAAAAAGACATTATATGTTTCCATCTCAGTATAAAATGTGGTTCACAAAAAGCATGAAGAATATATAATTTAATTATCATCTGCATTGATTATGTAGTACCCACAAACCAATGTAACATGGTTTTCATCTAAAAGAGTTTAGTTACACTTGGGTAACTGTAGATATTTAAATAAATGTGTGTGTGTGTGTATGTGTGTGTGCATGTGTGTGTGTAATGATCATATCCTTGAGAACCAATTTAAATTATCATGAATTTGGCAACAATCAATCATAAATGGCATTTTTATTTAAATTGAACCATCTCTTCTTCTAAATAATTGATGTTCACTAAGAAGAAATTAACCATTACCAATATCATTATCAGAGTCTGAACCAGAGCAAGGAGCTCTAACACCATAGCAAATAGAACTGCCCTGAATTACTTTGATTAGAACAAATATCAAATATTATCAAATAAAGTTCTTGTGAAAATATCATACTTTAAAATTATAAAATGATATTAGAATTCCAACTAATGGTGTGACCATTGCTGTTCCTGTAGTCTCTATAAATCTTATTGTATTTATCAGTAAATTGGAGGACTGTAATGTATTATTTCCTAAAGTCTTCATGAAGATAAATGAAAAGTAATATCTATACAGGCCATGTATTAAATGCATGGCTTGCATTTTAAGATGATTGCTATTATTAACACCTATTTCAACCTGCATAGAAATTCAGATACCAGTATTTTACTAGAAATACAATTCTAGATGTTTTTAAAACTCCTTGTAGGCTTCAGTTAGAAATGATTAAATGTTTCTTATAATTTTGGTCATGAATACAAATTATACTATGGCAGACATCCTTCAAAATTTGAATTCAGTGGAAGGGGTCTTTTGAGGAGTGATTTTTTTCCTCTGGCATATCATCTCGCAAACATATATTCAAAACATGGCAAAAATGAACAAAATCCAGTTACCAAACCTTGTTTTCTCTATTGCCATTTTTAAGACTCTTCAAATGCAGTAAAATGAACATTTATTTCCAAAAAATCCTGTTACATATAGCTAACATCATAAAAAATTAAGGTTTTAAGTTAGATGCTCAGAAGTTCCATGGTGGAAGTAAAGTAAAGAACTGATCTCCACATATGAACCATGTCCCCTATATCATACACATTGCTTCCACAAACACATGTTTGGGGGGGTAAGCATATATGCATAATATAAATAAATAAGTGTAAAGTATTTTAACAAAATGAGAAATAATCCATATTAAAAAGAATTATAAAAACATTAATGATTTCACATGGAAACAAAGAACTCAAACAGAAACAATATTATGTTTATTATAGAATTGATTTTTTTCTGTGTCTTGAAACTCTGACATACTACATTTGTACTAAAGCAGACATGTTTTTCCATAGGAAATTTAGAGGTTTGGTAACAAAGAATTAATCAGGTTACACTTACTTTTGATATTAATTTTATTAAAATATAATTTTTAACCTGGAATCTCATAAAATAGTTGCTATGATAACAAAATCATGTCTTCATTACTACAGCTATTTATTCTGCATAGCAATTTAAACAATTTTATAGTCAACAGCCATGTTATGAAAAGACAAGTTGATGAATAGCTGATGGATATTATACAAGTTAAAAAAATAAAACAGGATCCCCTCCGGTCCACGCCAGCGCTAGGTCAACTTAGTTGCGGAGTCAACAGACACCCCCCCCCCCAAGGTCTCTCCACACAATCTTAGGACCAACAGTGAGAGGAACACAACTTCTGTTCCATTCCAATCGCTTGGGACCTGAGACAGCATTAGGGAAGCAGAAAACCCAACCTGACCAGGGTCACAAGTCTCTTCTGGTCTGCGCCAGCACCTGGTCACCTTCAGTGCTGAGTTGGCGGACACCCCCAAGGTCCCTAGAGGACAGCTTCTGAGGCAGACCCCGTTTTGGGCTCCAGGCATCTGGACACCTGCCCTGCCAGAGGAGAGGTTTCCGCCCTGGCCAGGAGGATTTTGCCTGAGCACCTTGGGGAGTCATCATGGTTCCCAGATCCCTTCAAGACTAGTCTGGGCAGGTGAGAGTGTGGACTACAGAAGCTAACAGCTACTGGGACAGGCCTAAACAACACAGATTCTGGGACAGGCCCAGTTTCAGGCCTTCATCTTGTGCCAGGAGGCAGGTCCGAACGCCAGATATCTGTGCACCTTCCCTACAAGAGGAGAGCTTGTATGCAGAGAGTGCTCTGACCACTGAAACTCAGGAAAGAGCTAGTTTCCCATGTCTGCTGATAGAGGCTAACAGAATCACAAGAGAAACAAGATCTAACCAGAGACAACTATAACAACTAACTCCAGAGATTACCGGATGGCTAAAGGCAAACGTAAGAATAAGAATCTTACTAACAAAAACCAAGACCACTCACCATCATCAGAACCCAGCACTTCCACTTCACCCAGTCCTGGGCACCCTAACACACCCAAAAAGATAGACCCTGATTTAAAAGCATATCTCATGATGATGGTAGAGGACATCAAGAAGGACTTTAATAACTCACTTAAAGAAATACAGGAGAACACTGCTAAAGAGTTATAAGTCGTTAAAGAAAAATGGGAAAACACAACCAAACAGGTAGAAGTCCTTAAAGAAAAACAGTAAAGCACATCCAAACAGGTGATGGAAATGAACAAAACCATACAAGACATAAAAAGGGATGTAGACACAATAAAGAAAACCCAAAGTGAGGCAATGCTGGAGATAAAAACCAGGGGAAAGAAATCTGGAACTATAGATGCGAGCATCAGCAACAGAAAACAAGAGATGGAAGAGAGAATCTCAGGTGCAGAAGATTACATAGAGAGCATCGGCACAACAATCAAAGAAAATGGAAAATGCAAAAAAATCCTAACTCAAAACATCCAGGAAATCCAGGACACAATGAGAAGACCAAACCTACAGATAATAGGAGTAGATGAGAATGAAGATTTTCAAATTAAAGGGCCAGCAAATATCTTCAACAAAATTATAGAAGAAAACTTCCCAAACCTAAAGAAAGAGTTGGCCATGAACAAGAAGCCTACAAAACTCCAAATAGACTGGACCAGAAAAGAAATTCCTCCCGACACATAATAATCAGAACAGCAAATGCACTAAATAAAGATAAAATATTAAGAACGGTAAGGGAGAAAGGTCAAGTAACATATAAAGGCAGGCCTATCAGAATTACACCAAACTTTTCACCAGAGACTTGAAAGCCAGAAGATCCTGGACAGATGTTATACAGACACTAAGAGAACACAAATGCCAACCCAGGCTACTATACACAGCCTAACTTTCAATTACCATAGACGGAAAAACGAAAGTATTCCACAAAAAAACCAAGTTCACACATTATCTTTCCAGGAATCCAGCTCTTCAATGGATAATAACAGAAAAAAACTAATTCAAGGACGGATACCATGCTCTGGAAAAAGCAAGAAAGTAATCTTTTAACAAACCTAAAAGAAGACAGCCACAAGAATAGAATGCCAACTCTAACAACAAAAATAAAAGGAAGCAACAATTACTTCTCCTTAATATCTATTAATATCAATGGACTCAACTCTCCAATAAAAAACATAGACTAACAGACTGGCTACACAAACAGGACGCAACCTTTTGCTGCTTACAGGAAACCTGTCTCAGGGAAAAAGACAGACACTACCTCAGAGTGAAAGGCTGGAAAGCAATTTTCCAAGAAAATGGTGTGAAGAAAGAAGCTGGAGTAGCCATTCTAATATCGAATAAAATCGACTTCCAACCCAAAGTCATCAAAAAAGATAAGGAGGGACACTTCATACTCATCAAAGTTAAAATCCTCCAAGAAGAACTCTCAATTCTGAATATCTATGATCCAAATGCAAGGGCAGCCACATTCATTAAAGAAATTTTAGAAAGCTCAAAGCACACATTGCACCTCACACAATAAGAGTGGGAGACTTCAACACATGACTTTTGTCAATGGACAGATCGTGGAAACATAAACTAAACAGGGACACAGTGAAACTAACAGAAGTTATGAAACACATGGACTTAACAGATATCTACAGAACATTTTATCCTAAAACAAAAGGATATTCCTTCTTATCAGCACCTCATGGTGCCTTCCCCAAAATTGACCATATAATTGGTCACAAAACAGGCCTCAACAGATACAAAAATATTGAAATTGTCCCATGCATCCTATCAGATCACCATGGACTAAGGCTATTCTTCAATAACAACATAAATAATAGAAAGCCAACATTCACATGGAAACTGAATAACACTCTCCTCAATGATACCTTGGTCAAGGAAGGAATAAAGAAAGAAATTAAAGACTTTTTAAACTACATTGAAAATGAAACCACAACATACCCAAACTTATGGGACACAATGAAAGCATTTCTAAGAGGGAAACTCATAGCTCTGAGTGCCTCCAAAAAGAAACTAGAGAGAGCACACACTAGCACCTTGACAAACCACCTAAAAGCTCTAGAACAAAAGGAAGCAAATTCACCTCATCGAAGAGTAGACTGCAGGAAATAATCAAACTCAGGGACAAATTTAACCAAGTAGAAACAAGAAGAACTATTCAAATAATCAACCAAACAGGAGCTGGTTCTTTGAAAAATCAACAAGATAGATAAACCCATAGCCAGAGTCACTAGAGGACACAGGGACAGCATCCTAATTAACAAAATCAGAAATGAAAAGGGAGACATAACAACAGATCCTGAAGAAATCCAAAACATCATCAGAAACTTCTACAAAAGGCTATATTCAACAAAAAACCACAGAAAGACCCAACAAAGGTAGGGAACTTCAGACCAATTTCCCTTATGAATATTGATACAAAAATACTGAATAAAATTCTCACTAACTGAATCCAAGACACATCAAAACAATCATTTATCCTGACCAAGTAGTTTTCATTCCAGGGATGCAGGGATGGTTTAATGTAAGGAAATCCATCAACATAATTCACTATTTAAACAAACTCAAAGACAAAAACCACATGATCATCTCATTAGATGCAGAGAAAAGCATTTGATGAAATCCAACACCCATTCATGATAAAAGACTTGGAAAGATCAGGCATTCGAGACCCATACATAAACATGATAAAAGTAATCTACAGAAACCAGTTGCCAACATCAATGTTGAGAAGCTGGAAGCAATCCCACTAAAATCAGGGAGAAGACAAGCCTGACCACTTTCTCCCCACCTGTTAAACATAGTACTTGGAGTCCTACCCAGAGCAATTCAACAACAAAAGAGGATCAAAGGGATACAAATTGGAAAGGAAGAAGTCAAAAAATCACTTTTGTGCAGATGATATGATAGTATATATAAGTGACCCTAAAAATTCCACGAGAGAACTCCTAAACCTGAAAAACAGCTTCAGTGAAGTAGCTGGATATAAAATTAACTCAAGCAAGTCAATGGCTTTTCTCTACACAAAGGATAAACAGGCTGAGAAAGAAATTAGGGAAACAACACCCTTCAAAATAGTCACAAATAATATAAAATATTTGGGAGTGATCTACCTAAGGAAGTGAAAGATCTGTATGATAAGAACTTCAAGTCTTTGAAGAAAGAAATTAAAGAAGATCTCAGAAGATAGAAAGATCTTCCATGCTCATGGATTGGCAGGATCAACATTGTAAAAATGTCTATCTTGCCAAAAACAATCTACAGATTCAATGCAATCCCCATCAAAATTTCAACTCAATTCTTCAACAAATTAGAAAGGGCAATCTGCAAATCCATCTGGAATAAAAAATACCTAGGATAGCAAAAACTCTTCTCAAGGATAAATGAACCTCTGGTGGAATCACCATGCCCAACCTAAACCTATACTACACATCAATTGTGATAAAAACTGCATGGTACTGATATAGGGACAGACAAGTAGACCAATGGAATAGAATTGAAGACCCAGAAATGAATCCACACACTTACAGTCACTTGATCTTTGACAAGGGAGCTAAAAGCATCTTATGGTGGAAAAAAAGATAGCATTTTCAAAAAATGGTGCTGGCACAACTGGCAGTTATCATGTAGAAGAATGCAAAATGATCTATTCCTATCTCCCTGTACTAAGGTCAAATCTAAGTGGATCAAGGAACTCCACATTAAACCAGGGACAGTGAAACTTATAGAGGAGAAAGTGGGGAAAAGCCTCGAAGATATGGGCACAGGGGAAAAATTCCTGAACAGAATAGCAATGCCTTGTGCTGTAAGATGGAGAATTGACAAATGGGACCTCATAGAATTGCAAAGCTTTTGCAAGGCAAAAGACACCATCAATAAGACAAAAAGGCCACCCACAGATTGGGAAAGGATCTTTACCTATCCTAAATAAGATAAGGGATTAATATCCAATATATAAAAAGAACTTATGAACGTGGTCTCCAGAAAATCAAATAACCCCATTAAAAAATGGGGCTCAGAGCTAAACAAAGAATTCTCACCTGAGGAATACCGAATGGCTGAGAAGCACCTAAAGAAATGTTCAGTATCCTTAATCATCAGGGAAATGCAAATCAAAGCAACCCTGAGATTCCACCTCACCCAGTCACAATGGCTAAGACCAAAAATTCACGTGACAGCAGATGGTGGCGAGTATGTGGAGAAAGAGGAACACTCCTCCATTGTTGGTAGGATTGCAAGCTTGTACAACCACTCTGGAAATCAGTCTGGCAGTTCCTCAGAAAATTGGACATTGTATTACCAGAGGATCCTGCAATACCTCTCCTGGGTATATATCCAGAATATGATCCAACTGGTAAGAAGGACACGTGCTCCACTATGTTCATAGCAACCATATTTATAATAGTCAGAAGCTGGAAAAAACCCAGATGCACCTCAACAGAGGAATGGATACAGAAAATGTGGTACATTTACAGAATGTAGTACTACTCAGCTATTAAAAAGAATGAACTTACGAAATTCTTAGGCAAATGGATGGACCTGGAGGGCATCATCCTGAGTGAGGTAACCCAATCACAAAAGCACTCGCACAATATGTACTCACTGATAAATGGATATTAGCCGAGAAATTTAGAATACCCAATATATAAGATATAATTTGCTAAACTCATGAAACTCAAGAAGAACGAAGACCGAAGTGTGGACACTTTGCCTCTTCTAAGAATTGGGAACAAAACACCCATATAAGGAGTTACAGAGACAAAGTTTGCAGCTGAAAGGAAAGGATGGACCATCTAGAGACTACCATACCCGGGGATCCATCACATAATCAGCCTCCATATGCTGACACCATTGCATACACTAGCAAGATTTTGCTGAAAGGACCCAGATATAGCTGTCTCTTGTGAGCCTATGCCAGGGCCTAGGAAACATAGAAGTGGATGCTCACAGTCAGCTATTGGATGGATCACAGGGCCCCCAATGGAGGAGCTAGAGAAAGTAACCAAGGAGTTATAGGGGTATGAATCCTTATAGGTTGAACAACAATCTGAACTAATCAGTACCCCCCCCCCCAGATCTTGTGCCTCTAGCTGCATATGTATCAGAAGATGGCCTTGTTGGCCATCATTCAAAAGAGTGTCCCATTGTTTTTACAAACTTTATATGCCTCAGTATAGGGAACACCAGGGCCAAGAAGTGGGAGTGGGTGGGTAGGGGAGTGGGGGGGGAGGGTTTGAGGGTCTTTTGGGATAGCATTGGAAATGTAAATGAAGAAAATACCTAATTAAAAAAATAAAACAGGAAAACCTTGTGAAAAGCAACATGTTAATATTGATAGTATGTTAATAAAAGAGCATAAATAAAATATTCCTTCCTATTAACATTAATTTATAAATCATAACATTTCTTTATTCTTGTTCTCTATGTGTACAGCCTCGTGTGTGTATGTGTGTGTGTGTGTGTGTGTGTGTGAGTATAGGGTGAAACTATATATTAGTTATCTTAGTATTTCCTTATCATATTTGATAGTCTGTCCTCTTGTTGGATAGAGCATATGCAAATTCTATTGTCACAATTACTACAATTTATTCAATACTTACAGTAGGTACCATTTTAGAACTTTAATGTTTCTCAGTAAAGCTTATACTAAGATTATGCAAAATATTATCAGATATTATATTTGTTTTACATAAGAGTACACTGACAATCATAAAGATTAACATGTTTAATATCACAGTTATAGGACTAAGAGAAATCCCTGGTTTCTGACACATATACCCTTGTTCTCAGCAACATGACATAGACAACAGAACACACTAGATTTGTATGGTATGTTATTTGCACTTTCTTAGTAGTATTGCACCAAATGTTTTCCTAACTGAATAGGAAAAAATATAAAGGTTCTTTTTTCCTGGGACATATAGAGAACTATCCCCCACCCCACCCGAAAAAACCTGTTATATTTTTCTATGCCTGATGTTTTTTTTATTTTCAAGTTCACAAAGCTGTCGTCAACCCTACAAAACAGTCATAATTTTCATTATTATTCTACCTCTACTAATTGTGTGATTCATGGTACAGGTGATGTCAGGGATGTATCAGAGCATTTTTTTTGAAAAAAAGTTGAACCTGTATTTTCTGTTATCAATGCAGTTAGTAAATAATATTTCCATGAAGTCAGAAGCAACACTATTTATTAGAAGTGATGTGGCGCCGGGCACCAGCACTCAGGAGGCAGAGGCAGGCAGATTTCTGAGTTGGAGGCCAGCCTGGCCTACAAAGTGAGTTCCAGGACAACCAGGGCTATACAGAGAAACCCTATCCCCCCACCCCACCCCAAAAAAGGTGTGATGTGGCAAACTCATTTCATACCTTGATAGCCTAAGACTCATTTACCAGATTTTAAATCTCAGTATATCCATGTGAAATGGACTAACCTATTCATAGGGGAGATCTTTTTGGTTGAGATATCACTGCTTTGATTTTTTTTGTGGAGTCTATAATTTTTCTCTGTGAACAAGTAACCTCTCAAAAGACCCAGAGCATGTCAAAATGACAGTTTTTCTAGGGAGATTTCATGAGTCACTCAAAGCACATTGCAGGTGTGAGTTTAGAAATGCAGCACAAACACTAGACCTCGAATCGTCTCTTCATCAACATATAAACAAAGTCAAGATTGAGTCAATAAAAAAAAAAGCAAGGGAAATGAGCACAATTAAGAGATGCTATGCTGCATTTAGAAGACTTCAACAGTGGAATTTTACATCATATTTTATAAGCACTGATGAAACATTAAAAACATTATGCCACCAAAGTTTTGGCCTATGTCTCAGAGATAGTTGGAAATAAGAATGAGCTGATCAGATACACTTCGTTATGCTCTCAAGAAGAATCCATATTGATTATGAGATACATTATATTAGAAATTGGATCAGAGATGGCCCAGAATAAGACTATCAGATACATCCTCATTATGTTCAAATATGTTTCTGATTCATTCCTGACGTTCCTAGTGTTCACTGAGCAAATATAAGCAATCATCATTTTATGTCTAACATGATTGATTGGTACAGGAAACAGCAGATGAAATTTTAATAAGAAATACATATACTAGTAGAATTTGGGGGGTCGCTTATGTATACTATCATAGCATCTGCTATTAGTGAAACCTTTATTTCTTCTTTCCCAGTTTGTGTCCCCTTGATCTCTCTTTGTTGTCTTATTGTTCTAGCTAGTACTTTAAGTACTATATTGAATAGATATGAGGAGAGTGAGCATCCTTGTCTTATCCAAGATTTTAGTGGGATTGCTTCAAGAATTTTTCCATTTAATTTGATATTGGCCCTTGGTTTGCAGTAAATTGATTTTTATTATGTTTAGCTATGGGTCTTGAATTCCTGATCTCTCCCAATACTTTTAACATGAAGGGGTGTTGTATTATGTCAAATGCTTTTTCTGCATCTAAAGAGATGATCATGTGATTTTTTTCTTTGAGTTTGTTTATATAGTGGATTACAATAAATGGAATTTTGTATGTTGAACTAACTGTGCATCCCTAGGATGAAGCCTACTTGATCATGGTGAATTATGGTTTTGAAGTGTTCTTGGATTACATTTGCAAGAATTTTATTGAGTATTGATATTCATAAATGAGATTGGTCTAAAGTTCTCTTTTTTTGGTTGGGTCCTTGTGTGGTTTAGGTATCAGAGTAATTGTGACTTCATAGAATGAATAGGGTTCTGTTTCTATTTTATGGAATAGTTCAAGGAATATTGGTATCAGGTCTTCTTCAGAGGTCTGGTAGAATTCTGCACTAAATCCATCTGTCCCTGGGCTCTTTTTGTTTGGGAGGTATTTGCTTATTTTTTTAATTAATTTATTTTTTACAATGCATATTTTATTCCCCTCATGCACCTTCCAACTGCTACACATCCCATACCTACTGCTTGCCCCACTGTCTCCCTGTGGATGTACCTACTCCCCAAATCACTTGACCTCTAAACTCTCTGGGGCCTCCAGTCTCTTGAGAGTTAGGTGCATCTGTGAATGAACACACACAGGAAAGTCCTTCTCTACTGTATGTATGTTAGTGGCCTCATATCAGCTGGTGTGTTTGGTGGTCCAGTGTTTGAGAGATCCCAAGAGTCTAGATTAAGTGAGAATGCTGGCCTCCTACTGGATTGTCCTTCTCCTCAGCTTCTTTCAGCCTTCCCTAATTCAACATCAGGGGTAAACTCTTTCTGTCCATTGGTTGGGTGAAAGATTCTGCATCTGACTCTTTCAGCTGCTTGTTGGGTCCAGTCATGACAGGTCCCTTTTTGTGAGTGTTCCATAGCCTCAGTAATAGTGTCAGACATTGCAGCCTCCCCTGGAGATGGATCCCACTTTAGGCCTGTCTCTGGACCTTCTTTTCCTCAGGCTCCTCTCCATTATGATCCATGTAATTCTTTCAGACAGGAACAATTATGGGTCAGAGTTGTGACTATAGGATGGCAACCCCATCCTTCATTTGATGTCCTGTTTTCCAGCTAGAGTTGGGATGCCTAAGTTCCCTCTCGCTACTATGGGGCATTTCATCTAAGGGCCCTCCTTTTGAGTCCTGAGAGTCTCTCTCCTCTCCGGTCTCTGATGCATTCTGGAGACTGGGAGTTTTTTAATGACTTCTATTTCCTTGTGTGATATAGGCCTGTTCAGATAGTTTGCCTGCTCTTGATTTAACTTTGGTATATGGTATCTGTCTAGGAAACCATCCATTTCATCTAGATTTTCCAGTATTGCTGAGTATAGGCTTTTATAGTAGTATCTGATGATTTTTTTTAATTTCCTGTTGTTATGTCTCCTTTTCATTTCTGGTTTTGTTAATTTGATTAATGTCTCTGGGCCCTTTAGTTAGTTTGGCTAGGTGTTTATCTATATTGTTGATTCTCTCAAAGAGCCAGCTTTTGGTTTTGTTGAGTCTTTGTATTGCTCTCTTTGTCTATATTTGGTTGATTTTGGCTCTGAGTTGGATTATTTCCTGCTTTCTATTCCTCTTGGGTGTGTTTGCTTCTTTTTGTTCTAGAGTTCTCAGTTGTGTTAAATTGCTAGTGCAAGATCTTTCCAGTTTCTTTACCAGGACAGTTAGTGCTATGAATTTACCTCTTAGCAGTGCTTTCATTGTGTAAATTCCAGGAAGTCGTAACTCCTCTCTGTCTCTGTCTCTGTCTCTGTCTCTGTCTCTGTCTCTGTCTCTGTCTCTGTCTCCCTCTCTCTCTCTCTCTCTCTCTCTCTCTCTCTCTCTCTCTTTCTTTCTTTCTTTCTTTCTTTCTTCCCTGACCAAGTTATCATTGAAGAAAGAGTTGTTCAGTTTCCACATGTATGTGGGCTTTCTGTGGTGTTTTGCTGTTAATGAAGACCAGCCTTAGGCTATGGTGATCTGGTAGGATGCAATGGAGTATTTCAATCTTCTTGTATTAGTGGAAAGTTGTTTTGTGACATATTATATGGTTGATTTTGGAGAAGGTATCATGAGATGCTGAGAAGAAGGTGTATTTTATTTTTAGTGTGAAATGTTCTGTAGATATCTGTTAAATACTTTTGATTCATAACCTTTATTAGTTTCACTGTATTTCTGTTCAGTTTCTGGTTCAACGACATGTACATTGTTGAGAAAGGGGAGTTGAAGTCTCTCACTATTAATCTGTGGGGTTCTATTTGTGTTTTGAGCTTTAGAAAAATTTCTTTTATGAATGCAGGTGCCCTTACTTTTGAGGCATAGATATTCAGAATTAAGGATTTCTCTTAGGGGATTTCCCCTGGCATGAATATGAAATGCCTTTCCTCATCACACTTGAAAACTTTTGGTTGAAAGTCTATTTTATTGAATATTAGGATAAGCAACTTCAGCAAAGTGGCCAGATATAAAATTAACTCAAAGAAATCAGTAGCCTTCCTGATTAAACAGGCTGAGAAAGAGACTAGGGAAACAATTCCCTTCATAATAGCCACAGATAATCTAAAGTATATTAGGGTAACTCTAATCAAATAAGTGAAAGACCTACATGACAATAACTTCAAGTCTCTCAAGAAAGAAATAAAAGAAGATCTCAGAAAATGGAGAGATCTCCAATGCTCATGGATTGGCAGAATTAGTATAGTAAAAGTGGCCATCCCACAGAAGGCAATATACAGATTCAATTCAATTTCCATCAAAATACCAACACAATTCTTCAAAGACATGGAAAGAGCAATTCTCAAATTCATCTGGAAAGGTAAAAAACCCAGAATAGCAAAAACAATTCTTAACAATAAAAGAAAAGCTGGAGGAATCACCATCCCGGACCTCAAGCTTTACTACAGAGGAAGAGTGATAAAAGTTGTATGGTATTACTTACACACATTTCATTTTTGAGAAAGAAGCCAAATATGTACAATGGAAAAAGAAAGAATCTTTCTGTTCTAACTGGCTGTCTATATGTAGAAAAATGAAAATAGACCCATATTTGTCAATTTTCACAAAGCTCATGTCCAAGTGGATGGAGGACCTAAATATAAAACCAGATACACTGTCTCTAACAGAAGAAAAAGGGGGAAGAGCTTTGAACTCATTGGCATGGGAGAGGGAATTTCTTAAAAAGAACACCAATGGCTCATGCTCTAAGATCAAGAATAGATAAATGGGACCTCATGAAACTGGAAATCTTTTGTAAGGTAAAGGACAAAGTCAATAAAACAAATTGGCAATCTATAGATTGGGTAAAAATCTTCACTAACCCCACATCTGATAGAGACCTAGTATCCAAGTATTTAAAGAATTCAAGAAGCTAACCACCAAAAACCCCAAACAATCCAATCAAAAATGGGGTATAGAACTAAACTGGGAATTAACAACAAGACAAATCTCGAATGATTGAGAAGCACCTAAAGTTCAAAGTCCTTAGTGATCAGAGAAATGTAAATCAAAACAACACTGAGATTCCACCTTACACCAATCAGAATGGCTAAAATCAAACCCTCAGGTGACAACACATGTTGGAGAAGATGTGGAGAAAGAGGAACATTCCTCCAATGTTAGTGGTATTGCAAACTGGTAAAACCACTTTGTAAATAAATCTGGAGATTCCTCAGAAAATTGGAAAAAGATCTATCTGAAAACCCAGCTATACAACTCTTGGGTATATACCCAAAACATGCCCCACCATGCCACACAGGCACATGTACCACTATGTTCACAGTAACCTTACTTGTGATAGCTAGAAGCTGGAAACCACCTAGATGTCCCAGGACAGAAGAATGGATACAGAAAATGTGGTTCATTTACACAATGGAATACTACTATTAAGAACGAGGACATCCTGAGTTTTGCAGGGAAATGGATGGAAATAGAAAATGTCATCATGAGTGAGGTATCTCAGAACCAAAAGAATGTACATGGTATGCACTCACTAATAAGTGGATATTAGTCAAGAAAAACAAATAAACTAACAAAAATTAGAGGATACCCAAGATACAGTCCTTGGAACTCAAAAAGGTCAACAAGCTGAAGGGCTCAAGTGAGGACGTTTTAGTCCTATTTGAGAGGGAAAAGAGTTCAAAAACAAGGCAGGGGTTACCTGGGGGGGAAGTAGACTGGATGTGTGGGTGAAGAAGGGAATTTGATCTGGTAGTTCCTGAGGGAAAAGGACAGAATCCCTGAGGGTATCAGAAAGAATGGAAACAGGCAACCTCAGGAGATAGGAGGTTAGGGGCACCATCCAGAATGTACCAGCAACCTGGGAGGCGAAAGAGTCTCAGGACTCAAAGGGAAGGACCAAGAAGAAATGCCTGACAGTAGGAAAAGTGTACTTATAGAGCCCACATCCAGTAGTAAGACAGGATATCAAGTGAGGATGTCCTACACTAGCTGTTATGAGGCTCCCAACACATATGCAGCAGAGGACTGCCAAATCTGGGTTGAGTCCGAAAAGGTGTACCTAATCCTCAAGAGACTGTAATTTAGAGGTCTGAGGGTGGGGGTTGGGGTGTGAGGACTTCATTGTAAAGAGAGACAGAGGGCCAAAGAGGAGGTATGGGATGTGGAACAGCTGGAGGGTAGACAGTGAGGGGAATAAAATCTGGAGTATAAATAAATAAATAAATAAATAAATAAATAAATAAATAAATAAAATGAAATACATATACTAAATATGGAAAATCTCTAAGCTGCACAGAATCATATATTTGTTCACTCTTGACTTTCAAATCAATTAAAAGCCCAGGAAAAGCCAAACAGAAATAGTGTGTAAAGTTCTTTCTTTCATGTATCAAGAAAGGGTTTGCTTCTAATAGCAAATGGATGTATTTAGAGAAAACTATATATTGAGTGGAAAAATCATAGAAATATATTGCTTGCAATATGGAGAATGAATATCTATAAACTTTTTTCTTAAAAAGTTACAAAGGTTCCAAAATATGTACCTTGTAACTTTATTAGACAAGAATATAAAAGCAGCTTTCAGATTTGGTCTGAAAATTTACTCATATGCCACTATACACAGTTATTTTGAGAACCCAAGACAAAATGCCACTGGGAGGCATTTGCCCTCTTCCTATTAGCTTTGTTTTGCTAAGGTGAGACAATAGATTGATAATGCCATCAGGATTTTTGAAATCTTCCTGTTAAGTATACACATTTTAATTGCAGGTGAAAGCTGGGTAGTCTTGTTGGTAACAATGAGGTCATAGTGATGGAATGACCCACATGCAGAGCTCTTCTCCACTTCTTTTCTCTCAGAGGTTCTCTTCTTCTCCACAAACCTAGACACAAGCTCATGCTTCAGGACAAGTTATTTTAACATTATTTTTATTTTGACTAGAAAAGCTAGCTATATGGAAGATGTCAATCACAGTTTTCAAATTCTAGGTGACATCGTTTTCATAAGATTCAATTTTATAAGGATTCACTAAAATGCTACATAAATATCGCACATTGTTCTCTGTGCACACACACACATTTTATATACTACCATTAAGACTTATAGTCACTCATTGAACGCGGAGGCAGCTGCCAGGCATTCGTGTGGTCTCGTCAGCGCAGCCGGGCCTACACGCAAGCAACCATGTCTAAGGGACCTGCAGTTGGCATTGATCTTGGCACCACCTACTCCTGTGTGGGTGTCTTCCAGCATGGAAAGGTGGAAATTATTGCCAATGACCAGGGTAACCGCATCACGCCGAGCTATGTTGCTTTCACGGACACAGAGAGATTAATTAGGGATGTGGCCAAGAATCAGGTTGCAATGAACCCCACCAACACAGTTTTTGATGCCAAACATCTGATCGGGAGTAGGTTTGATGATGCTGTTGTTCAGTCTGATATGAAGCACTGGCCCTTCATGGTGGTGAATGATGCAGGCAGGCCCAAGGTCCAAGTGGAATACAAAGGGGAGACAAAAAGTTTCTACCCAGAGGAAGTGTCCTCCATGGTTCTGACAAAGATTAAGGAAATTGCAGAAGCGTACCTCGGAAAGACTGTTACCAATGCTGTGGTCACAGTGCCGGCTTACTTAAATGACTCTCAGCGACAGGCAACAAAAGATGCTGGAACTATTGCTGGCCTCAATGTACTTCGAATCATCAATGAACCAACTGCTGCTGCTATTGCTTATGGCTTAGATAAGAAGGTCGGAGCTGAAAGGAATGTGCTCATTTTTGACTTGGGAGGTGGCACTTTTGATGTGTCAATCCTCATTATTGAGGATGGAATTTTTGAAGTCAAGTCAACAGCTGGAGACACCCACTTAGGTGGAGAAGATTTTGACAACCGAATGGCCAATCATTTCATTGCTGAGTTTAAGCGAAAGCACAAGAAAGATATCAGAGAGAACAAGAGTGCCGTCTCCGCACCGCCTGCGAGCGGGCAAGCGCACCCTCTAGTCCAGCACCCAGACCAGTATTGAGATTGGTTCTCTCTATGAGGGAATTGACTTCTATACCTCTATTAACCGGGCTCGATTTGAGGAGTTGAATGCTGACCTGTTCCGTGGCACACTGGACCCTGTAGAGAAGGCCCTTCGAGATGCCAAGCTGGACAAGTCACAGATCCATGATATTGTCTTGGTGGGTGGTTCTACCAGAATCCCCAAGATTCAGAAACTTCTGCAAGACTTCTTCAATGGAAAAGAACTGAACAAGAGCATTAACCCCGATGAAGCTGTTGCCTATGGTGCAGCTGTCCAGGCAGCCATTCTATCTGGAGACAAGTCTGAGAACGTTCATGATTTGCTGCTCTTGGATGTCACTCCTTTTTCTCTTGGTATTGAAACTGCTGGTGGAGTCATGACTGTCCTTGTCAATCACAATACCACCATCCCCACCAAGCAGACACAGACTTTCACCACCTACTCTGACAACCAGCCTGGTGTACTCATTCAGGTGTATGAAGGTGAAAGGGCCATGACCAAGGACAACAACCTGCTTGGAAAGTTCGAGCTCACGGGCATCCCTCCAGCACCCCGTGGGGTTCCTCAGATTGAGGTTACTTTTGACATCGATGCCATTGGCATCCTCAATGTTTCTGCTGTAGATAAGAGCACAGGAAAGGAGAACAATATCACCATCACCAATGACAAGTAAGCCGCTTGAGTAAGGAAGATATTGAGCACATGGTCCAAGAAGCTGAGAAGTACAAAGCTGAGGATGAGAAGCAGAGAGATAAGGTTTCCTCCAAGAATTCACTGGAGTCCTATGCCTTCAACATGAGCGCAACTGTGGAAGATGAGAAACTTCAAGGCAAGATCAATGATGAGGAAAAACAGAAGATTCTTGACAAGTGCAATGAAATAATCAGTTGGCTGGATAAGAACCAGACTGCAGAGAAGGAAGAATCTGAGCATCAGCAGAAAGAACTGGAGAAAGTCTGCAACCCTATCATTACCAAGCTGTACCAGAGTGCAGGTGGCATGCCTGGGGGAATGCCTGGTGGCTTCCCAGGTGGAGGAGCTCCCCCATCTGGTGGTGCTTCTTCAGGCCCCACCATGGAAGAGGTGGATTAAGTCAGTCCAAGAAGAGGGTGTAGCTTTGTTCCACAGGGACCCAAAACAAGTAACATGGAATAATAAAACTATTTAAATTGGCAAAAAAAAGACTTATAGTCATTAACTCTGACTGCTAAAGGACAATCAAGGGCTGAAATGAAAGGAGCTATGTCATCAAGACTGCTAACATGTCAAACAGTAACTGTGGTGGTAGGTTATATCAGAGATTCCAACTAGGAATACAGGACAATGGCATTTAAGTTGGCAGCTGGAACATTTTAGATTTTACTGTGAAGTATTCTCTTTCTGGCATTGCAAATACCATGTCTCCTGTGTCATTTAGAGGAGCTGTATTATTGAATTTATCAAAGATCCAGAGATGGTCTTCTGCAAAATGAGAGCCACAGCACATGATTTCCTGTTGACAAAAGTATGTGTAGAAAGATATAATATCCTCTGTCCATCAGTGTTCTATATACTCTATTATCCCATTATAGATAACTACTGCTGATTAAACAGGATAAAGATTTGCAGGATACAAAACATATTTCCTACCTTATTCCTGAAAATTCAAAGCACTAAAATGCTAAAGATATTTTGTACATTGTTCTCTGTGCACACACACAGACACACACACACACACACACACACATTTTATATACTAACATTAAGACTTAAAGAATGATTTGAAGCACTTTTATCAATATGAATTATTTAGTGAGGTCAGGCAATGTTATGGAAGAGGCAATATTTTTTCCATTTTAGTAATAAGCATGCAGCTTTGTAGAAATGATTCGGGTGTATAATACATGCTTATTTTTCAAAAGGTTCTGTGTTAAACAGGCAAACAAATAAACTAAAAAGAAAAAGAATGTGAATTATTATTGTGCCTGCTCTTAGGCTCTTTTCCTTCTGTTGCATTGCCTGGTGCAAACTTATTTTTTTCAAGTTTTATATTAGATATATTCTTCATTTACATTTCAAATGCTATGCCGAAAGTCACCTATACACCCCCTGCCCTGCTCCCCTAACCACCCACTCCCACTTCTTGGCCCTGGTGTTCCCCTGTACTGGGGCATATAAAGTTTGCAAGACCAAGGGGCCTCTCTTTCCAATGATGACCAACTAGGCCATCTTCTGCTACATATGAAGCTAGAGACATGAGCTCTGGGGGTACTGGTTAGTTCATATTATTGTTCCTCCTATAGGGATGCAGACCCCTTCAGCTCCTTGGGTACTTTCTCTAGCTCCTCCATCGGCGGCCCTGTGTTCCATCCAATAGATGACTATAAGCATCCATTTGTGTATTTGCCAGGCACTGGAATAGCCTCACAAGAGACAGCTATATCAGGGTCCTTTCAGCAAAATCTTTCTGGCATGTGCAATAGTGTCTGCGTTTGGTGGCTAACTATCTGATGGATCCCCAGGTGGGGTAGTCTCTGGACGGTCCATCCTTTTGTCTTAGCTCCAAACTTTGTCTCTGTAACTCCTTCCATGGGTATTTTGTTCCCTATTCTAAGGAGGAATGAAATATCCACATGTTGGTCTTCCTTCTTGATTTTCTTATGTTTTGCAAATTGTATCTTGGGTATTCTAAGTTTCTGGGCTAATATCCACTTATCAGTGAGTGCATATCAAGTGACTTCTTTTGTGATTGGGTTACCTCACTCAGGATACATCCATTTGCTGAAGAATTTCATAAATTCATTGTTTTTAATAGCTGAGTAGTACTCCATTGTGTAAATGCACCACATTTTCTGTATCCATTCCTCTGTTGAGGGGCATCTGGGTTCTTTCCAGCTTCTGGCTATTATAAATAAGGCTGCTATGAACATAGTGGAACATGTGTCCTTGTTACCAGTTGGAACAACTTCTGGGTATATGCCCAGCAGAGGAATTGCTAGATCTTCCGGTTGTACTATGTCCACTTTTCTGAGGAACCGCCAGACTGATTTCCAGAGTGGTTGTACAAGCTTGCAATCCCACCAGCACTGTGGGAGTGTTCCCCTTTCTCCACATCCTTGCCAGCATCTGCTATCACCTGAATTTTTATCTTAGCCATTCTGACTGGTGTGAGGTGGAATCTAAGGGTTGTTTTGCCTGGTGTAAACTTAATGTAATATATTTTGTTTTATCTTACTATATTTTGTCAAAAATAGCTATCACTGGTTATTACAAAAATGATATCTATCCACTCTTTGGTTGATCATATAATATATTCACCTTAGGTTTTAAAATATAGGAATTAATACATTTATAGATAGTTATATTAATATTAATCCTTCAGTATTTCATGAAATTTAATATCGTTTAGTTCTACAAAACTATTTTTTTGTTTATTCAGTAACTGAAAAACAGCTGGCAAAATGGCATTTAAATAGAATCACTCAGATGGTAACTGTAAGTTAAAAGCCATATGTTGGAGTCAGAGGACTCAGAAATGGGTACTTTTATAAAAATAATGATGTCTCTTTCCCAGAATATATCAATAAGTATTACTTTAGTAATGAATAGTGTCCCATGAGTCACCACACATCCATGTAAGTCAGAAATTATAAAAATGACTTGAATATCTCAAAAGCTATTATTTCAACCCATAGATACAGACTCTTTATATCCATTTATCTTGTGCTTGACAATTCCTTAAGACATCATTGTAAGAAAAGTGCTGGTTTTTAGAGTTCTGAAAAACACTTCTGAGCTTTTGAACATGCTTTACTGGAAAAATAACATTTTATTTTGCCAAATTCAGAAGCATTAAAGAATGCTGAAATAGACTTGTTATCCTGTTGCAGTTCCTTTATGACTACATTGGAGTTTCTTAATTTGTTATGCATGTTAATCATGGAAGAGAAGTAAAGTTTGAAAAATATGATTAACTATTTTCATTGACTTTTATTTTTTACTTAGTTTTAACTTATCAATTTTTAGTTTAGTGTGAACACACAGTATGTGTGTGTGAGTGTGTGTGTGTGTGTGTGTGTGTGTGTGTGATGGTATGTGTAATCACACTGTTGGAATCAAGGTGTAAGCCATGTGTAGATGCCTACAGAGGTCAGAAGAGGGGATCAGCTTCCATAGAGCCAGAGACCTAGACGTGAGCCAGGTGCTATGAACAGAACCTGGTGCTCTTGACAATCAGGAATGACTGAAGCACTCTTTAACTCTGAGGGCCTTCTCTCCATCCCATGTACTGCTATTAATGAAAGATCATTAAATTTATGAAGTGTGTGAATATGCGACTCATATACGTTACATCCATACCCACATTTATATCTATGTCCATTTAGAGCTGATGAATGCTCTGCATTATGTCTCTCCCTTCTTGGTGCTAAACATTGGTAAAGAAAATTAGTTCTGTACAGTTATAGCTCAGTGATTTCATCAGTGTACCAGATCAGTTAAGATCAGTTCAGCTGTTAGAGAAAAAGAAAAATGGTGTTAGAGAAAAAATGGTTCAGTTAAATATGCCTTACTGTTCAATCTGTTGAAAAACAATCTATAACAATCTGCCTAATTAAAATTTAGAGAAATCAAAACATGTGTGTATGCACACACATATACACAATTTCATATAACATTTAATCATTCAAATGTGTGAAGAATAAGAGCCTCAAGTGATCAAATAACAAGTAATAAGCTAAGATGTCCTTGTCACATAAATAGAGCTTGACCTAATGATGGAGAAGACTGAAAGAATTTGGCAATGTTTATGAAGAATTATTTGTCAATAAAATTCTTTGGAAATACTTCTGTGTATGACAGATGGTTTGGGGTACTATCAGCCATGGGTTAGAACTTCACTTTAAAATAGTATGTTAGATTACATTGCATTTCATGAAATGCATTTTGTGTTCCAGGCATGCCATTAAGTAGACAAAATGAAAACCGTAACCAGGTCTGATGGAATAACAGAATTCTCTACTTTTAAGACTTTTTTTTTACTCAATCCTTCCTAGCATTTACATCTCAATTGATATCCCCTTTCCCAGTTACCCCTCCAAACAACCCCATCCCATCTGTCCTCTCCATCCTTCTCTTTGCCTCTATGAGTGTGCTCTTCCACTCCTGCCCCACTACTCCAGCATCTCCCTACTCTGGGACATCAAACCTCCACAAGACCAAGGGCCTCCTCCCATTGATGTCAGACAAGGCTATCCTCTGCCACATGTGTATCTGGAGCCAGGAATTTCTTGGTTGGTGGTCTAGTCCCTGGGAGCACTGGCTAGTCTGGCCAGCCGAAATAGATTTTCCTACGGGGTTGCAATCCCCCTTTGTTCCTCCATTCCTTCTGCCCTCTCCCCCAATTGGGGTTCTGGAGCTCAGTATGATGGTTGGATCTGAGCATCCACATCTGCATTTGTCAGTTTCTGGCTGAACCTCCCAAGGAACAGCAGGTTCCTGTCAGTGAGCGCCTCTTGGCAACAGCAACAGTGTCAGGGTTTGGTGTCTGCGATCTGATGGATCCCTAGGTGGGACAGTCTCTTAAGGAACTTTCCTTCAGTCTCTGTTCCAATTTTTGTCCCTGTTTTTCCTTTGGACAGGAACATTTCTGGGTCAGAAACTTTGAGATAAGTGGGTGGCCCCATCGCTCAACTGGGTAGCATGCCTATCTAGTGGAGGTGGTCTCCATAGGTTCTATCTGTGCTTCATTGGATATTTCCACTAAAGCCATCCAAGTTAAGTCCCGGGAGCCTCTTGCTTCCCTGATGTCTGGGACTCTCCGTGGCTATCCACAGTTCCTTATCCCCCATTGCTACATATTTTTATTCAATTTCCTGAGCCTATGTACATCTCTCTTGCTCCCTCCAGTACCAGCTGCCCTCTTTTGTTCTCTCCCCCTCCTCTATCCCCTGCAGGTCCCTCCAAGAGCTCTTAAAACATTTTAATCTCAGAAGGAATTGTTGTTGTTATTGTTGTGCTGATTTTCCAGTTGTCTGTATTTTGTTCCTTTCCTCACTAACACTTCACATTTCACTTCAAAGGAAAAACTAAGCCCCCGATTCCACCCTAGAGTCAAACTCTGCCAAGTCAAACAACTGGGCAAGTCAGGGGTCATAAAGGTGTTATCTCCTGTCAGTTCTTCACTCCCATTTGTTTAGAGGGAGCTGATGACTTACTGGTCCATTTAAATTTAATTCCCTGTGCAATCACAGTGCTGCAAAAGCATTCAGAACTCACACAATATCAGTGAATTAAAATGCAGCCTTGGCATTAAAATACTACAATCTACTAATTATTTGCCCTGATGATTTTTCTCTAAAAAAATCATCACGAGTCTTTTGATAAAAGGCAAAGAAAATTGCCTGAATTCTTTCCATTATCTTAAAAAAAATAGCTTCTGAATTTTAGGCTGTTTCAGTGTATCAACTTTAAGAGGTCAAAGTTCACACTACGTTGAAATTTAATACATTTTATAAGATGATATATGTTAGAAGTACAGATTGAGGTCATGATAATTTAAAATTTTTAAAGTATAAGCATGAATGTAATTCACAGTGGTGATAAATAGCAACAAATATAATAAAATATGAGCTATCTACATTAATGGCAATAAATTTGAATGAAATTATTAAAAAATGAACCAAACAATGGTTCTAAAGGAACTGTAGACATTCATAAATTAAGAAATAATTTTCTCTATATTTGCACATTTATATCTATTCATATGTTTTAACTTGTATAAATTATGTATATATACATAATTATATAATTATAAAACATATAATCATATATTTTAGATATGGATCTCTCTGTACAAAAATAATTTCATGGAATTCTATCAGAAAATAAAATGTGCAATTAAAATATATAAATTCTGATGATTTGTGTCAGGAACAAAGAAAACTCAGAACAAATGTCTAAGTGTAGTTTGAGTTAGCATACCAAACTCATAATAGCCTCCAGGCTCTCTCAGGATCTTAAGTACTCACACAACTCCCTTGTTGTCCCCTGTTCCTCTTAGCTCTCTTCATCCATCCCATCAGCCTAAACTCTAGCTCTTATGTTTTTTGTTGTTGTTGTTTTTTGTTTGTTTGTTTTTTGTTTTTTGAGACAGGGTTTCTCTGTGTAGCCCTGGCTGTCCTGGAACTCACTTTGTAGACCAGGCTGGCCTGCCTCTGCTTCTCAGGTACTGGGCTTAAAGGCGTGCGTCACCATGTCCCGGCATTCCTTATGCTTCTTGTACTGAAGGTCTGTTATTTTAGCTATGCATTCTCTTTTGCTCTCTTGGCTCTCTCTGCACACTCTCTCTTCTTTTCTTTCTCTCTCTTTTTTCTCTCTCTCCCCACTCCTCCATTTCTCTCTCCCTCCTTTTTCCCTCAGCCATTACTATAGGCCACTTGTGGCCTAATTCAGTCTTCTGGTCATGTATAGTCTATTATTTTCCCCCTTGATCTGGGTTTTTCCAGATGTCCATGACTGTACTTCTTCAATTCTATAATAAAAAACGTCCTCTTCAATCAAGACTTGGAATGGTCATGTCCTTATTCTTACAAAAGAATACATATTTTTACAAAATTCTTTCTTTTTTTAAAGTTATTTTATTTTATTTTAATTAGGTATTTTCTTGATTTACATTTCCAATGCTATCCCCAAACTCTCCCATACTCTCCTCCCCATTCCCCTACCCACGAACTCCCACTTCTTGGCCCTGGTGTTCCCCTGTACTGGGACATATAAAGTTTGCAAGACAATGGGCCTCTCTTTCCACTGATGGCCGACTAGACCATCTTCTGATACATATGCAGCTAGAGACACGAGCTCCGGGGAGTACAGGTTAGTTCATATTGTTGTTCCACCTATAGGGTTGCAGACTCCTTTAGCTCCTTGGGTACTTTCTCTAGCTCCTCCATTGGGGGTCCTGAGATCAATCCAATAGCTGACTGTGAGCATCTCAAGAAGAATGAAGACCAAAGTGTGGACACTTTGCCCCTTCTTAGAATTGGGAACAAAACACCCATGGAAGAAGTTACAGAAACAAAGTTTGGAGCTGAGATGAAAGGATGGACCATCTAGAGACTTCCATACCTGGGGATCCATCCCATAATCAGCCTCCAAATGCTGACACCATTTCACACACTAGCAAGATTTTGATTAAAGGACCCTGATATAGCTGTCTCTTGTGAGACTATGTCTGGGCCTAGCAAACACTGAAGTGGATGCTCACAGTCAGCTTTTGGATGGATCATAGAAAATTCTTTCTTAATATTCTTGAATATTGATCTATCAGACAATTTACAAATGCCTTTCTAAGTAGCTTTCAGCTTAAAAAGTTCACTCTTGTAATTGTGAATCAGTGAATTAGCATAGTGAGTTTCTATGAATTTTACTGTTGACCAAGTGATGATGTGGCAAAAAGTAATATATATTAAAAACTCATGAGAACTTCCAATTGTAAAGCTGAAGAAGATGATATCATAACTTAATGCTGTCAACAACTGAATAGACATCACAAAAAAGATGGCTTTGTTCTATGAACAAGATCTAATGTGGTCCAATGAATAGTTTCTATGGCAGGATTCTAAGAGCTAACCCTCTGATATTTTTTCCTCTTGACATTGTATTCAATTTTGTAGAATACATCAATATGTCTACTCTGTAAAACCAACAGTTGACCATTTTTGACTCAACATGAACAGAAATAGATGATCTGGTAGATGAGAGTAAATACCACTTTTTAAATAGGGTTATTTGATTTTTCTGGAGTCCAGCTTCTTGAGTTCTTTGTATATGTTGGATATTAATCCCATATCTGATTTAGATTTGGTAAAGATATTACCCTAATCTGTTGGTGGCCTTTTTGTCTTATGGACAATGTTTTTTGCCTTACAGAAGCTTTGCAATTTTATGAGGTCCCATTTGTTGATGCTCAATTTAACAGAACATGCAGTTATCACATTGCAGTTCTGTTCAGGAATTTCCCCCCTGTACCCATATCTTTGAGGCTTTTCCCCACTTTTTCCTCTATAAGTTTCAGAATATCTGCTTTTATGTGGAATTCCTTGATCCATTTACACTTGAGCTTTGTACAAGGAGATAAGAAAGGATCAATTCACATTATTTTGCATGAAAACCCTTAGTTGAGCAAGCACCATTTGTTGAAAATGCTGTCTTTTTTTCACTGAATGGTTTTAGCTTTTTTGTCAAAGATCAAGTGACCATAGTTGTTTGGGTTCATTTCTGGGTCTTCAATTCTATTCCATTGATCTATCTGTCTGTCGCTGTACCAGTACCATGTAGTTTTTATCACAATTGCTATGTAGTAAAGCTTGAGGTTAGGCATGGTGATTCCACCAGAGGTCCTTTTATTGTTTAGAATACTTTCTGCTATCTTAGATATTTGTTATTCCAGATGAATTTTCAAATTGCCCTTTCTAACCTGGTGAAGAATTTAGTTGGAATTTTGATGGGAATTGCAATGAATCTGTAGATTGCTTTCAGCAAGATAGCCATTTTTGCTATATTAATTCTGCCAATCCATGAGCATGGGAGATCTTTCCATAGTCTGAGATCTTTGATTTCATTCTTCAGAGATTTAAAGTCCTTATCATACAGATTTTTCACTTCTTTAGTTAAAATATCACGAAGGTATTTTATATTTTTTGTGACAATTGTGAAAGGTGTTATTTCCCTAAATTCTTTCTCAGCCTGTTTATCCTTTGTATAGAGAAATGCCACTGATTTGTTTGAGTTAATTTTGTATCCAGATACCTCACTGAAGCTATTTATCAGCTTTAGTAGTTCTCTGATGGAATATTTAGGGTCACTTTTATATACTATCATGTCATCTCCAAAGAGTAATATTTTGACTTCTTCCTTTTCAATTTGTATCCCCGTGACCTCCTTTTGTTTTCTAATTGCTCTGGCTAGGACTTCAAGTAATATATTGAATAGGTAGGGAGAATGTAGGCAGCATTGTCTAGTACCTGATTTTAGTGGGATTGCTTCAAGTTTATCTCTTTTTAGTTTAAGGTTGGCTACTGGTTTGCTGTATATTGCTTTTATTATGCTTAGATATGAGCCTTGAATTCCTGATCTTTCCAAGTCTTTTATCATGCATGGTTGTTGGATATTGTCAAATGCTTTCTCAGCATCTAACGAGATGATCATGTGGTTTTTGTCTTTGAATTTGTTTATATAGTGGATCACGTTGGTGAATTTTTTTATATTAAACAATCCATGCATCCCTGGAATGAAGCTTCCTTGATCATGATGGAAGATTGTTTTGATGTGTTCTTGGATTCCATTAGTGAGAATTTTAATGAGTATTTTTGCATCGATATTCATAAAGGAAATTGGTCTGAAGTTCTCTATCTTTGTCTTTTTATTGGGGAATCAAATTGGGGGATCTTTATGTGGTTAAGAAATCAGAGTAATTGTGACTTCATAGAATGAATTGGGTAGAGTACCTTCTATTTCTATTTTGTAGAATAGTTTGAGGAGAACTGGAATTAGGTCTTCTTTGAAGGTCTGATAGAACTCTGCACAATACCCATCTGGTCCTGGGCTTTTTTGGGTTAGGAGACTATTAATGACTGCTTCTATTTCTTTTGGGGATATGGGACTGTTTAGGCCATTAATCTGATCCTGATTTAACTTTGGTACCTTGTATCTGTCTAGAAATTTGTCCAGTTCATCCAGGTTTTTCAGTTTTGTCGAGTATAGCCTTTTGTAGTAGGATATGAGGATGTTCTGGATTTCCTCATGTGATGTTGTTATGTCTACCTTTTCATTTCTGATTTTGTTAATTAGGACACTGTCCCTGTGCCCTCTATTTAGTCTGGCTAAGTGTTTATCTATATTGTTGATTTTCTCAAGAAACCAAGTCCTGGTTTGGTTGATTCTTTGCAATTTTTTTCCAGTTGTTTGATTTCAGCCCTGAGTTTGACTATTTCCTGCCATCTACTCCTCTTGGGTGAATTTGATTCCTTTTGTTCTACAGCTTTTAGGTGTGCTGTCAAGATACTACTGTATGCTCTCTCTAGTTTATTTTTGGCTGCACTCAGAGCTATGAGTTTTCCTCTTAGTACTGCATTTTTTGTGTCCCATAAGTTTAGGTATATTGTGGCTTCATTTTCATTAAACTCTAAAATGTCTTCAATTTCTTCCTTCATCTCTTTCTTGAACAAGTTATCATTGAATAGAGTTTTGTTCAGCTTCCAAGTGAATGTTGGGTTTCTATTATTTATGTTGTTACTGAAGATCAGCCTTAGTCCATGATGAAATGATAGGATGTATCAGATAATTTCAATATTTTTGTATATGTTGAGGCCTGTTTTGTGACCGATCATATGGTTAATTTTGGAGGAGGTACCATGAGCTGCTAAGAAGAAGGTATATCCTTTTGTTTTAGGATAAAATGCTCTGTAGATATCTGTTAAATTTATTTGCTTCATAAATTCTGTTATTTTCAATGTGTCTCTGTTTAGTTTCCGTTTCCAGGATCTGTCCATTGTGAGAGTGGGGTGTTGAAGTTTCCCACTAGTATTGTGTGAAGTGTAATGTGTTCTTTGAGCTTTACTAGAGTTACTTTAATGAATGTGGATTCCCTTGCATTTAGAGCATAGATATTCAGAATTGAGAGTTCGACTTAGAAGATTTTACCTTTGATGAGTATGAAGTGCCCCATCTTGTCTTTTTTGATAACTTTTATTCTATATTAGAATGGCTAATCCAGCTTGTTTCGTTGGCCCCTTTGCTTGGAAAATTGTTTTTCAGCCTTTTACTCTGAGGTAGTTTCTGTCCTTGTTCCTGATGTGGGTTTCCTGTATGCAGCAAAATGTTGGGTCATGTTTATGTAGCCAGTCTGTTAGTCTATGTCTTTTTATTGGGGAATCAAATCCATTGATATTAAGAGATATTAAGGAAAAGTAATTGTTGTTTCCTGTTATTTTTGTTGTTAGAATTGAGATTCTGCTCTTGAGGCTATCTTCTTTTATGTTTCTTAAAAGATTACTTTCTTTTTCTAGGGCATAATTTACCTCCTTGTGTTGGAGTTTTCCCCTTCTCATCCTTTGAAGGGCTGGGTTCAAGGAAAGATATTGTGTGAATTTTGTTTTGTCATGAAATACTTTGGTTTCCCTATCTATGGTAATTAAGAGTTTTGCTGGGTATAGTATCCTGGTCTGGCATTTGTGTTCTCTTAGGGTCTGTATAACATATGACCAGGATCTTCTTACTTTCTTAGTCTCTGGTGAGACATCTGGTATAATTCTAATAGGTCTACGTTTACATGTTACTTGACCTTTTTCCCTTACTGCTTTTACTATTCTATCTTCAGTGTATTTGTTATTCTGATTATTATGTGTCAGGAGGAATTTCTTTTCTTGTCCAGTCTATTTGGAGTTCTGTAGGCCTCTTGTTTGTTCTTGGGCATCTCTTTCTTTAGGGAAGTTTTATTTTATAATTTTGTTGAAGAAATTTACTGGCCCTTTAAGTTAGCCTCTGCAAGTACTTCTGAGATTCCAAATCTCTCCTTAGTCTCAGTGGTCAAAATACTTTCTGCAGGAAAGCTCTCCTCTTATAGGTAAGGTGCACAAATGTCTGGAGCTCATATCCACCTTCTGGATGAAGTTGAAGGCCCTAAGGGACCCTGTCTGAGATGCTTTGTTGCTTCTGTGGTCCCTGTGCTCTCTTGTGAGTACTGGTCTCTGAGAGACCAGGTATACAAGTGGTGCTCTCACCTGTGTCCCGGGATCAGAGCCCTCCCAGGAGGCCGACTCTCCACTGGTGGTGAAGGTGCACAGAGTCAAAAACAATTAAAAAAAAAAAAAAAAGAAATTACATCTCTAACTAAGATGCCATCATTCAAATGCCGGGCTACAATTCTTATAATTCCATCTTCTTGGCTTTCTAAGAAGCTTCATCTTTAACCTCGACCAGTGATCCTAAGATTCTGGGTGTGCTAGGGTGCCTGAGGTGTGGATAGTCCCCTGGGGACTGTAGGGATCGTCCACCGAGTTCACACCCAAGGTGGCCCAGGGCTGGCACCAACCAGAAAGAACCGCAGCTTCTGGTCGTGCGAGTGTCTTGTGTCCCTCATCCTGCTGGCACCAGGCCCCTCCCAGTTGTTTTAGAGCAGATGTTACGTTCCACTCACTAGTGATCCTAGGATCCTGGACATGCTAGGGCACCTGTGGCGTGGAGTCCTCTGGGGACCATGGGACCATCCGCTGAGTTCGTGCCCAAGGTGGCCTGTGTAACTCAAAGTTCCTAAATTGAAGTCTAATAGAAAAAGATTTTACAGAAATAGAATTCAGCAAGTCTCAACTTTATTAAACCATTCTCTATAATAGCTTATAAAGTAGTGAACTTCCATTATTGATTTGATGTCTGTTATTACAAGGAGAGCCAGACTAAGGTTGTTAAGTATCAAATAAGATAAGGCTGCTCTTCTGCAAAAATTCTTTAATGGCATCCCATCCTAGAGCAAAAGAGAGTCCCTGCAAACATTTGTAACTCCTATGGTATAACCCTTGGCTACACCTCTTTATGTTCATCTCACTGAGAACCTTGGCATCAGAATTTCTATTCCAACACTCTTAACTGACACCTCTCTCATCTTTGAGATGTAAACGTTAGCAGCAGCAGGCAGTTTCACAGTTTCTTCTCCACACAGAAAATACTTTACCCATAAACTTTGGTGCTCTGCCCATCACAACAGTTATTCAGTTTAATACACCATCTGATTTTATTATCATGGAGACTTGTCTGTCTGTGCATGTATCAATATGGTTGGAACTGATTCACAGGTTCTTACATATCAATAGCACATGCTTTACAGTGTACTATAACAACAGTCTCATTGAGACCTGCCTGGTTATTCTAATGTTATAAATTCTTAATTATCTCATGTTCCAAGTTTCCTATATCTTCCAGTATTTAACTTTAGCACTGCTTTCTAATATGCTAACATTTTGACTGTTTAATTTGTTTATGACCCACTTTCTTCACTAAAATGTAAATCTAACAAGGGTGAGAACTTTTCTCTTTATCTTACTAACATATGCCTTGTAACAATTCTTAGCACATCCTTGATGCTCAATGCATACATAAACTGTTAAACCATGAAACGAATCTTCCTTACAATGTTTTTAAATAATGAAAGTGGTAAACATGAGGAAAGGCATTTGCTTGGCAATGTGGTGATTTATAGATGTTACTCTCACTCTAGCTGGCCATTTAACCATTACTAATAATGTGGTCCATTATCTTTTGTCTTTATTTATTTATTTATTTACACTCCAGATTTTATCCCCTCCCCCTGTCCACCATCTGACTGTTCCACATCCAATATTTCCTCACAACACAACTGTCTCCACAAGGATGTACCCACCCCCCACCCAAATAGATCTCTAAACTCCCTGGGGCCTCTGGTCTCTTGGTGGTTAGGTGCATCTTCTTTGACTGAACCCAGACCCAGAAGTCCTCTGCTGTATATGTTTTTGGGGCCTCATATCAGCTGATATATGCTGCATGGTTGATGGGAAAATCATAATCAAGGAAGCCTGTGAGGACATTAATCATCAATCTGTTCTAACATATGCTTTGTAAGAGAGCCAAAAATTCTGGGTATAGGACTGCCTTTTGCACAAAATGGCCAAACAACAAAATTTCTGTTTGTAAGGATTGAACAGTAATGAAGAAGATGATGGTCACTTGAAGTAGGGAGATGATAGCTAGCACCCTACAGAGAAACAGACCTCTAGACGTCAGGACCCTGCAGAAACACGGAAAGATTAATTTCCATCAGATAGGCCTTTCGTCTTTGTCCTGGAATGTAGTGCTCCTGTTTTACTTAGTGATCTTTAGATATAATTAACAGCAATGGCAGCAAGAAATGCAGTTACTGTGGAGATCAACTGCTTAAAACTGATCTATCCAGGAAATCTGTTGATAGGTAATAGATGGTATTCCATTTCGAGGTATATACTTAATGATTTTTTTTCAATCTAATATTTTTCTCACTCAACTATACATTTATCCTTCTGAGGTATCTTGTATTTCATTCTTTCTCTCAAGGAAAAGTGTGGAAGGCATAAGGTTAGAAATAGACGTGGAGTTAGTAAAATTTTTATATTTTGATGACTAATGTCTAAGTTTTTATAAGAAAGGGGTTCATGAAGACCAGGGTCCACAGTCACAAACATGCACCCAAAGCTTTGGAGACTACCACCAACAAACACTGGAAGAATCATCATCCAGGATGAGGAAGATCCAATATGAGAGACATAGCTCTATGTACTGTGTTTATAGGAACATTCCTTAAACTTTGTCATTTACAGTGAAAATAAATTAAGATCAGGAGGCACAATGGCTAAGCAGGGCTTCTGAGCCATTAAAACCACATTATGCTGTATGTGCCAGGGTATGAAAACACTGTGTGGATAGGAAAGTTCAATGTCTTGGGATTACATTGTGTGAACATATGTATTAATGACTAATAACAATTGATAACCACTTCTCTATAGTGTGGGCCTAAAACATAATGTCCCATCTGTGACCTATATAGGAGGCTGAGATTTGTTCTTGGTTTACAAATCACTTCTTGGAAGATTTACAAAGCATCTACTGGGCCTTGAAAGGTGGCTTATGTGGTTAATTCATTGACTTGCCTTGGTAGTACATGCTTGTAAACTTAGTACTAAAAAGGATAGGGTAGAGACAGTGATTCTGTGAAGCTCATTGACTAGACATCCTTCCTTTAGTAAACACACACACACACAAACACACACACATTTAATGTAGACCCACAAAGAAAAGAAAGAAAAATATGAAATAGTAAACCACTTACCTAATGATAAATAGTATTAGAGAAATATCCATTGCTCTTTAAATGAGTTTGGATGATATAATTATTAAATCTTTGACCAGGCAACTGAGAGGGCATCACTCCCCAAATTACAAAGGTTAAATCTGCCATGGCCTAAAAGAATGAACTCTAAAGAAAGAAATGAAGTTTCTTTGAATAAAATGAGAACAGTATCACTCATCTACCTGAGATTCATTTTATTACATGTGCACTACTTAATTTCCCTTATGAAACAATCCTAATTTTAAGGAACTCCCAATTCCCTCATTTTACAGTAGAGAAATTTAGGTTAGATTACTAGCCTAACGGTCTGGCTAGTTGCAAAAGGATGTTCTTCATCTTAGAATCATGAGACTTCCAGTCTTGCCCATTTTCCACTATTAGATGCTAGTTTCAAGTATCTGTTTTGTCTACTTCATGCTAAAATGGAGAAAAATATAGCTTTTTGAAAAATCCTGACTTTAGGTAAATTATTGTAACATTTACCATAGCTTGCACCAAAAGGTAAACTCTTTCTTTTTGTGATTTAAGTTGTAATCATGTATTTTCTTCTACCTATGGCATAATATAGAGCAATGTAATACACAAAGTTCTGAGAGGGCATTCTCTAGGTACTGCTGCCTGGATCCCAGTCCCAGGTTCACTTCTCAGGAATTATCTGATTCCAGCTAGTGTAATTCCTCTGTTTAAAGTTGAGGTTTCTTATCATTACAAAGAATACTACAACGACATCATCCCTTATCATTTCAAGAACGATATTATTGTCTACTGTATGAGAATATACTGGCACATAATGAATACTTTGAAAGCAAGATTAAACTCTATCTAATTTGAACTTCTCTCAAGTTATGAAAATGAAAATAGATTTTACATAAATATCATATCCTGGTGTGTGTCAAGTGGACTTCCATAAATGGTTCAGGGAAAACAATGACTTAATTGATATCACTACTGACTGATTTTGTCCTGAACAAGACTCCATTTTAAATGATAGATTCTAAATTAGAGCATTTGGAGAATACTGGATGAAGGAATTCATTCTGGTTGAAGTGTGGGAAGATTTTCATCCTTGAGCCCATAGGTACTGTAAGCAATTGAAGATTTGATTTCTAGAGCAAATGTTAAGGCATGAGCTGGTTATAGGATTATGCATTTCAGGTTACATATTCCCTATGACTAGTACTCTTAGGTAGGGTCACCCTCACAGATTCCTCTTTTCCATTGTCCAAAGTTTCTAGCTCATCTCGGAGATGCCCCTCCCTGATTCCAGGTCTCTCTCTCAATTCTCTCTCTCACTCTGTCCTCCTCTGACTTGAACCCTCCTGTACCATCCCTCTATCAGCCCCAACATATATTTTATTTCACTTCTGAGTGAGATTTAAGCATCATCCCTCTGGCCCTCTTAGTTACTTAGCTTCTCTGCGTCTGTATATTGTAGCATGGTTAACCTGTACTTTGTGGCTAATATTCACTTATAAGTGAGTATATAATATATTTGTTCTTCTGGGTCTGAATTATCACATTCAGGATGATCTTTTGTAGTTCTAGCAATTTGCCTGCAAAATTCATGATGTCCTTATTTTTAGCAGTTCATTGATATCCCATTGAGTAAATATACTAAATTTTTTATTCATACTTTAGTTGAGGGACATCTAGGCTGTTTCCAGATTCATTATATTATTAATAAAGTTGCTAAGAACATAGTTGTGCGCATGTCCTTGTGGGATATTGGAAAATCTTTTGGCTACATGCCCAGAAGTGCTGAAGCTAAGTCTTGAGGTAAAACTATTCCCAATTTTCTGAGAAACTACCAAATTGATCAAAGTTTTGACAAAGTTGTGCAAATTTGCACTCCCTCCAATGGAGGATTCTTCTCTTGCTCCACATCCTTGCCAGTATGCGCTATCCATTGAGTTCTTGATTTTAGTCATTCTGATGGTTATAAGGTAGAATCTTAGAGTCATTTTGATTTTCATTTCCCTGATGACTAAAGATTTTGAGCATTTCATTAAGTATTTCCCAGTTATTGGAGATTCCTCTGCAGAGAATTCTTTGTTTAGGTCTATACTGCATTTTTAATTGAGTTATTTGGTTTGTTGATGTGTAATTTCATGAGTTCTTTATATATTTTGGATATTATCCCTCTGTTGGATGAAGGTTTGTTAAAGATCTTTTTCCATTCTCTGGCTACCATTTTGTCCTATTGATTTTTTAGCTTACAAAAGCTTTTCCATTTCATGAGGTCCCATTTATTAATTGTTGGTCTTAGTTCCAAAGCTTTGGTTCAGGAAGTTGTCTCCTATGCTAATGGGTTCAAGGTTATTCCCTACTTCCTCTTCTATCCAATTTAGTGCTGGTTTTATACTAAGATCTTTGATCTATTTGGACTTGTAACAGTGACCTTGGTCATGGTGTCTCTTTTCAGAAATAAAACCCTAACTAAGATATAAGTTTGTAAACATTGTTCTTCTGGATAAAAAGTCACTGGATGACACACATTCAGCCAAAGTATTGGACATGGAAGGAGCAAGATTTTACTTATTTCTACTTCTTAAGGAATATGTAGTTTTGGTATATTGCTTACACTTTGTCTCCCATCTAAATATTTACTGAGAAAACTAAGCTAATTAACGTATCATTTATCTCAAGGAAAAGAACATTAAAAAGGTCCTAACATGAAGAATAGACCAATCCTGTTGATATGTCCACACATATATTTGATGTAATTACTTACAATGTATGAAGAATATACATATTTTCCTTGGTTCCCTTCCAAATATTATGAGTTTTAAGTAGTTCAGATAAAGAAATATAAAGGCACTTTTCTCCTATATATTCTCTAAAAACAGAAATTAAAATAGATACTTGAAACTAAGATTTTTGAAATTATATGTTAAAGAAAAATACATATTAGACATGAGCCTGTTTCACTGACAATTGAATATTTTGGTTTTCTTTCATATATTCTTTTTTTTCTGCTAGTACTTCATTATTATTAATCCCTCCGTTAATTGTCCATGATCACTGGATGGCAAAGGGGTTAGTTCCATTTAAAAATCAATCAGTCTGTGATGTACATTCAACAATTACCTTTTTTCAGAAACCAGTGTACATTTCCTAAGAGGATTTTGTGATCTATACACCTGTGTGCTGACCTATTAGACTTTTGCAGTGGTAACATTTCGCTATCCTCACAGCATTTTGTCCAAATTATCTCTGAGCTCAAGGGTTATGCACTGATTCCTTTTCACCCACTGAATTTGCTGAAAATAGATTTTTTTTTTTATTATATAGGTTTGGAAGAGCAGCAGCTTAGTCCCGAAAATGGTACTCACATCCAATGTATATAACAGCTGGATACATTAGAAACAGAACAGAGACTGTCGTATTTCTGAACCAAGCAGGGAAGTATGTGTTTTTGATATATTCATCCTATAACTGGCTCTATGATGAAAGCTTCAACTATATTGTGAGCAAATAAATAAATCCACATAGTTTGTTTATGCATCAATGAACAACAAAAGAATATTGAAGACTCTGCTGAAGGGCTGTGATGGGCTTCTTCTCATTCAGTATCCATAACTGATCACCCCTTCTTGTATTTTTTCTCATATTAAAGAAATGCAATGTAAGCCTTCATTCTGAAGCTCTATGAATGGGTTTGTGAAAATACAGAATCATCTGTATGAGAAATGTTTGTTCATAAGGTGACCTAATATCTGTGTCTTTTTCAGAACAGCAAGCCCAAATCACATACATTATCTCTGTAGAGTGAAATGTAATCATGTCCTTGGCTTCAAATTACTAGGTAGACATCATTTAACTGCATGTTTGACCTCAGAAAGGCAAGGACAGCGAGATGGTTGAGTAGGCAGAGGCTGGTGTCCTGATGACCTGAGTTTTACCTCAGACCTGTCAAGGTGACAGGAGAGAACCTATTCCTGAGAGTTGTCCTTGGGCCTCTGCTATGACCATGTATGTGTGCTCATGTGCATACACATATAAACACACACACAGGCACATACACACAAAGAAACATATACATATACACATACAGACACACACTAAATAAGCCCTTTTAGAAATTAAAATCAGATAAGCACTCTATTGTTAGCAGGGTATGGAAGTTTCACAAAGTCTTATATGAACATATGAAGAATTCACCATTTCCCAAATATACAAAGTGTGAAATGCCTGTCATAAATACAAATGCTCATACTGTGCCCAGATGAGGCCAACTACATTACAGCAGCATGCCTTCTTGCATTTTATCACAGCACTAAAATATGCAATTTCTTCCCTTGAAAAAGCACTCTTATGGGTATTATAAAGAAATGAGCCACAATGAGCTCTGAGCAATTATCACCCTAGAGGGAAACAGACTGATGCAGTTGAACAGGAATAGCTGTTTAGACAACCAGACTCTAGAACTTCATGATCAGAGCGAATGGCCTCATTCATCACCTGGCCTTGGTTTTAGGAGAATTCCACTTAGTGTGAGGACTAAGGCAGGGGACTTACGGAAAAATCCTATTAAGCACATGAAAAGCTGACTATAAATTGAGGTGACTACATTAGTGTGACAATTAGCTGCTCATGAGGAAATGAGGCATATGTTAGGTTAGACTGTTTTTTTTGCATAATGTTCTTTCATTATGTTGTGGCCATTAAAATATCTTGCTATTTATTTTTAATGTTTCTAGTATTTCAATATTAGATTTCTAAATGTTTCAGTATTTAATGTTAAGGTTGAGGAAGTAGTACGTAGTACTTAGAGGAAATTGCCATCGCATTTTAGTATCCTTTTACTGATAAAGTAATACAACACGATTTTGAGTCCTGCGTGTAGTTCTTCATATTCACAATTATTGAGTGGGGCTACACATTACTGTCTTTGTCACATCCTCTCAACTTTTGAATAAAAGTCTCGTTAGTTTTGCTTTTAAAAAGTAACATGAAATAAACTCTAATGTAGGAGAAATGGAAGAGATACAAATCATTATCTGCAGAACTGCCATGCTTTCTAGTCCTCTAAAATAAGAATAAAATAATTCACCATTTTCTAAAAGCAATCGTTTTAGAAAACAAAGTACAATATTTGACAGATGTTTGTCTCCTAGGAATGCCCTTAACCATCATCTATATATTACAAAACAACTGTGAGTGTTTGCAAGATTGGAAAAATTACTTCCACTGAAAGTCGAACACTTAATAAAGTGTTGCACACAAGTCCCAAGTACTATAGGGAAGTTATTCAAGAAGAAAAGATCATTTCCGAGGCATACAATGAGTTATCAACACGTATTAAGAGAAAAACCGTTACTCTATATTATTTCAAATACCATCCACAGTTCAACCTGCAAATTTTGTAATAGCTATTTATACAATTAGGAGAAGATTGGTTTTGATCTCAAAGGTAAGTAATAGGAATGATTTGGACACACAGACATACAGATGGACACCGAATAGAAACTCATCACAAGAAATAAACTGTTGGATTAGGGACAAGTTAAAAAGACTCCAGATAAACAAATGACCCAGAATGCCTGGTATTCAAGCTCTAACATTCAAGCACATGTGCTCATGTTCATTTTATTTTTAAAAATATGTGCACTTAGGTAAGTACCTCATGTAAAAAAATGACTTCTTTTGCAAAATATAAGAAATGCTTTATAGTATTATGATTAAAAAGTGGGTTTAGCAAACTTTCAGATACAAAAGAAAATGTTATTCACAGATATCAGCCACAAGCTTATAAAAAGTATCATTTTAATAATCACACATTTTCCATAATACTGACTTTATCCTTCAGCTTGCAATAAATTTGAGAAAACATATGCAGGACTCTCATCTCATAAAACATGAATCTGATAGAGAGTAATGGATAATCTAAATTATTGTAGTACTAGACCATATTCATGAAAGGAAAAATAATAAATTATCAAAGAAATATGAACTGGTCCCAAATTAATTTGAAGTCAATGTAAAACTAATCAAAATGCCTGAATGTATTTCCTTTTTTATTTTATTTTATTTTTTTGTTAGCCTACACAATCTCAGAAGCAACTATTTAAATCTGGGAAAGAAGGCAAATATATTTGCTTTCTTAAATGTATTTAACTTACTGGCATTGGTCTAAATTCTAAACAAATATGAACCTATTTGGTGCTCATAATGGGGAATTAGAATTAGTGCATTAGTAGTTTTGATGTAGAGATTAAGATATTATAACACAAAGAAAACACAAAGAAGCTACATAGTTTGCTTAAATTCGCAAATGGGAGTGAGCCTAGAGAAGGCTTCAAACTATTACACTGTAATGAGGAGAAGCCAGGGTGACCTTCTTTCATCTGGCATATCATAAATTTGGTGTATACTATACTTCTTACTTCCTCTAGTATAGAATTATGAAGGACTGTGTGTGTGTGTGTGTGTGTGTGTGTGTAGTTAAGAAAGAGAATATAGCCAATGGATCACAAATTTTCTTATACATAATACATATATTAATTTAATTGTCTCATCTTCCTGCCTTAGGAAGCCTGAATCTGAAATCTTTTTAGTTATTTCATTTCCTATCTTTCCAATTTTAGCGCCCATCTTTGTATCCATAGCTATATTTTACTAAGCTGCCATTTCCATACCTTGGTTAAAGAGTCTGTGATTTACTAGTTGCTGTAACTGTAATTTTGGTGTGTGGCATATGATGTGTTTAAATGTTAAAATTTTTCCTGACTAATATGGCATTCGTTATCTGTTCTAATCGATGTTAATGAACTTCTGGAATACTTCCAGGTTAGGGTATGTAATTGTATGGCTATGAATTGCACTTGTGAACTCACACTGTTACAGATATTATGACTGTCATAGTCACTGTTCTACTGTTTTGAAGAGACACTGTGACCAAAGCAAATTATAAAAGAAATCATTTAATTGACACAAAGTCTAGTCATCAAAATGCTACTCTATGCCCACCTCATTCCTAAACATACCACTCTAAGTCATTACATTCTGCCCCTTCCCACTGAATACACACTTCATCATAGAAAATGCATTTAGATAGTTTATAAAGGTCCACATTGTCCCAACGCTGTTCAGAATTCCAATGTTCCTTTTGATAAAAAAGGAAAACTCTGAACTGTTATCCTGGAAAAATGAAGCTTTATTCTTTAATATAAATGGCACACAGCATGTACTATTATGTCAAAAGGAAGAACCAGACATGATAATAAAGAATCATACAAAAGCAAACCCAAAATCTCTAGCTTCATACCTGGTTTAAAATGTAACCAACCAACTGGGGTCTAAAACATCTTGGCTGCCCCAACATGCCAGTTCTGCTGCTACCTGTAATAAGCATAGCCTCTCTCTTGGAATGGCTTCACTCTCTGCCTACAGCTTCTCTTTGTTGATGTCTCATGGCCATAGCATCTTAAGGTTTCAATAAAAACCTAGATTTTTACCCTCATAATTCCATTCAATACTTTTCTAATGCTTCATTTCACATAAACTGACCTGGCTACATACTAACTGGCCTTAGTGGTGTTCTGGAACCTAGATGGAAGCCTTACATTTACACCATTTATGCTGAGATGTAAACTCAAGATGTAAATTTGAGGCCTTTTCTTGACCAATAATTACAGCAACTCCTGTGTTCCTCTGAAGATGACCCTGGTGTAATATTTCACTGAGTAATTTTTCAAACAGTAAAACCTGTGCTGTCATTTTCAATTTAGAGTCTCTCTTTTCAAATATAATTGCATTTTTAAAAATAAGTTGTAACCTCTGATGGGAGTGTATTTTCTTTCAGTGAACATTTTCCTTTATAATCATACAAATCAGAAATTTTGATTTGATGGCTCTAATTAGTTTTTTTTTATAAAAATTATAGGGACAAAGCAAATGCATTCTCTGTACTCTGCAACTTTAAACTTCCCCATATTCTTTCCCTGACCAGATATTACACTTTTCTTCTTTCTGCTCTCTGTAGAATAGATCTGAATAGAAAAGATGAGTAATACCATGCCACAGACTGAATGATATGCTACAATGAAACTCCTTCAGTCAAACAAATTAGTCCACCAGATTGCAATTCAGCCCCACTCAAATGCTCTGCACACAGAAAGAACAGAGCCGTGTTCATTGCCTATGTAAAGCATGCTATGTAGCCCAGCTCCTGATAGATTCCTGATTTCCCTTAGTGACCTGATAAGCCAACCTTCCATGTCCTAATTTCTTTTTTTTTTTTAATTTTTTTCCTCATTTTAAGTTGTATTCTTGTCTTTCAAATATCTCCCAGATGACCTCTTAAAGTTCACTTGTAACCACACTAAAGCTTTTCTGCCCTGAAAAATTCCAAACATTTATGCATTCTACAGCAAACCTTTCACAAGGCGCTATGAACTCTGTTGGGTTTATCATACACTGATCCCACTCTTGAAACAGCCATCTGAATAAGCAACTTTTCTCATCACTGTGATACAACACTTGGGAAAAGGTAGCTTAAAGAAGAAAAAGATTCATTTGGCTTAGAGGTTGAGGGTACACCAAGGAATTTCTGTCAGCATGGCTGTACAGCAACAGGTTATGTACCCTTGACAGTCAGTAAGCAGAGAAAGATAAATGCAGATGCTAAGTTACTATTCTCATATTTATTCAGGGCAAGGTCTTACCAGGTCAATGGTTCTTCCCTCATTCAGAGCAAGCTTTTCCTCCTCAGTTAAGCCTTTCCAAAACTCCCTCTGTGGACAACCCCCATGGAGGTCTCCATGACAATTCTACATTTTGTCAAATTGACAATGAATGTTATCTATCATAATATCTTTCCCATGTACTCTTACCCTTCCATATTTCTGTCATGAAATAAAGAGTAAGAAGAATCTTAGCAAAGGTAATTCCTTAATCCTGAATGTCCTCACTTCCAGATGTATAAGCCAAATAATTAACGGAGTTCATTGCTGATTACTGAGGTTCTGGTATCCATGTTGTATCAACACAAAATTAACTAAGACAGAACATTTTGCTTAATCATATTATTTTATGTTTTTTAAACTTTTTATGTTTTCATAATTTTGTAATGTTTTAAAATTTTGTAATTCATTCTACTTTAAAACTTTGAATCCAATTTACTAAAGTACTTTATGATTTTTATGTTTATTCGATCTACTTCGCTATTTTAAGATGTATTTTTACTTTTACAGTGTGTGTGTATGTACACGTGTGTGCACGTGTGTGTGTGTGTGTGTGTGTGTATTTCTATGTGTAGATGTGTATGTCAGTATGAGAAGTATTGGCTGCACATGGAGCAGGAGTTATAGGTGGTTTTAGCAACCAACATGAGTACTAGGAATCAGACTTAGGACATCTACATGAACAGACCTTGCTCTCAACTGTTGAACTGTATCTCCAGACCTACTACTATGTTTTTCACTTTGGTTGTTACATCTCTGTTTTATTTCTTACTCAATTACTCTTTGATCTTCATGGGATATCTTTATAATTTGCCATTTCCTGTTAAAGTAAATACTAATATTTCATATTTATTTGCTTTAAATTCTCTAAGTTATCTGGCCTGCTTTTCTGGGTGTTTTCTATAAGCTGTTATATTAATTTAGACCGCATAAATGGAAACTCATTGATATTGTGGTGAAATTGAATCTCTGAAAAGGGTGTGTTTTTCTCTAGCTAAAGGGTATGATAAGCTCAGGATCACTTTCAATTCTTACCTCAGTTTGCACCACTGACCCCTGACATCATTGTCTGTTAATTACAAATAGATATAAAAGTTTATGTTTATAAATTCCCAGCACAAAGTTTATTGTTTAGAATTCCCAAAGTTCATGTTTATGTTATCGCGGCACCAGAGTGAACTAAGCCATGTTTCCTTCCCAACTTCCTCTGTGTGACTAGTTTTTTTTTTTTTTAACTCGCTTTTAATAGGTAGAATGATTTTATTTTTGAGAGACAGATTTTTACTGACATGTCACACTGGATACCCTGCATTTGTCCAGGTTTGGGTCTCTGATCTCTGTGCCTTAAGCATCCTTTCAGGAGAAAAACTTCTGGGTCTTGAGAGCTCAGCACATACCCCAAGATGAAAGCTTACTCAATTCCTAGATCACCACTTCCATTTTCATTTGATTTTGATGTTCTTTGAATTTCATAGAGGTAGGAGGGAATAACTGTTACATGCATATTTGCTCAGCCTCAGCGGTGTGTTTAAATAAATTTTTAAAGAAATGATTTAAAAACACTATAGGTTTTTTGAAAGCTAATTCATCATACTACTGAAAACAGAAGGCTTATTTAATCTTCTTATTGAGAAAATCTAGAACACAAACTAATAAGCATTCAAAGTTCAATGATCAATATAGTGACATTCTTATTGCTAAATTCCTAAAGCTAACACTCAAAAGAGCATGTCACTCTCCCAATCATGCCCCTTCCGATCAGAGTATCCTTTGATTCTTTGTAATGACCATGGTTTCTCAGAATCAATTTACTTTGAAAGAACAAGTTGATCTTTGATGTCAGAAGACCTTATACACTCATCTGAACACTTTTTCTCAGGTTAACCTGTTATGTTTATAGACACTTCGCAGCCACATGGGTGTTCAAGAGTTGTAGAAAATTGATGAGTTTCCAAACCCTTTAAAAACTTATTTAAACATCTTCAACTATTTTCAAGAATTAGGTCTCTGAATTTGTATTTAATATTATATTAGTGCATTTTATCTCCCTTCCTTATGGTCTTACTTTAATTTTAGACTCTGCATATCAAATACAATGCTCAGGAAAGATTGTTATGCTCAGAGGTTATATAATGCCTAGCACAGGCCAATGTCTATGATTGTGTTCTTCCTCTGTGCTGTGTTATCACCCAGACACCAATAAACATACTCAGTCCATTAATCTAGCTCTCTTGTGTACATTATGAGAACTCTGGACCAGAAATATTTTTTTAACATCCTAGCAAGTCACCAAATCCATTGCAAATCATGATTTCAATGTGTTTCTTAGATGCACCTTGACATTACACTAGCATAGGTAAACAACATATCAGTCTTCTGGGGTGGGGGAGGGGATTATATTTACAAATACACTGTTATTAATTGTTTAAGATACTTTATGGTTTAAATGATAAAATTGCACCCTAGATAAGGGATTAGAGATGAGTATTTGTGTTATAAAGACATGCTTTAGAGGGGAGTCTTACAAATAAATACTTGAGGACTATTAAGTGTGAGTAGCTAACTTAGAGTTAAATTACAACTATGACAGCCTTATACATGGTAGAGCAGATGGAGGAAAGGAAGAAATACAATAAGTACAGACAAGCTAATTACCACTAAAGCAATTTTTGTACAGCAGTCTTTTTATGTCACCTTTGCTCAAGTACCAAACATCACAGTTAACTGTAAGGGCAATTTAAGAAGCATTTAACCTTTCTCTGACCACTTCTGTTTCTTTCATTTTTACCTTTCCCTTCTTCCCTTTCCTGTACTTCCCCCTTCCCTCCTTCTCCTGTTCCTCTTCCTCCTCCTCCTCTTTCTGTTCCTCCTCTTCCTCCTTCTCCTCCTCCTCCTCACCCCTCTCTATGTATTGGGGCTAGTATTTTTTCAAAGCATTTTGCATGCTTGTCAAACACTCTACTACATGGTTAACCTTTGTAATATCCTCATTTTGAAGATAAAGCAACAGGTAATATGCAAATTAATACATATATACATATGTATTATATATATTTAAGCAACAAAATATGTCAAAATACCTTATTACAATCATTATGAGTTCAACTAATCAAACTGTACTTTGAACTCACCCTCCATATTTTCTCTTCATTCTTCATGAGAAACTCATCATAATAAAGGAAATAGGAAACTATAATTTTAGAAAATGTATATAATGAAAAATAATTTTCAGTGTTGCTCTTTACATTATTTCAGTGCATTATAATTTTTAATCCATCTGAAAGTATTATTAATAAATTTAACAAACCTACTAGTAAGACAAGTCTTTAAGTCTGTCTGATTATAACAATTGCAAGCTTATATGATAGCATTCAAATAGCCCAATACATGTAAAGTGTGTTTACACAAGTTTTCTATTTACATGTGATTTAATCCACAAAGGAAAGGGGAATGAATAAACATGAGCATCACCCAAATGTAAACTTTACCCAATCCCACTTGGCCACACCATTGAATCCAGGAGCAAAGGAAACTGCTTAAGAATGCTTATATACTGAGCCTGGCATCAACATCTTCATGCAGGAGCAGCTCTTTTAACTCTCACTCCACGTCCTCCAAGAGATTCTTCTTGAAAAGAGCATATCCTCAAGTGTACACCACAGAGATTTGAAACATGCTTCTTCACACTATTCTCTTTGAATGGAACTAAGTGCAATGGTCAAGTAAATGAGGTTCAATGGAAATAAAAGAGTAAAAGACAAAAATGCCAGTTTTCTTCAGTAGCATGTCATGGTCTTATATTTTGCGTTGCTTTCATATCAAAGGCTCTTTTATACCACATTTATGCAGACACAGGCATACACAAAAATCTGAACTTCCATTTGTATCCAAAGAAATAAATATTCAGATGAGTAGTAAAAATATACAACATTCAGAGGATAGGTACAATTTTTTTTTCACAGCTCGTTTCTCAAAGACATTCCCATCTCAATTCTTGGAACATCCTAAGATGCCATGTTGCACCACAAAAGCAATTAGCAAAAAATAATACCATCCAGGCAGTGGTCGTGCATGCTTTTAATCCCAGCACTTGGGAGGCAGAGACAGGCAGATTTCTGAGTTCGAGGCCAGCCTAGTCTAGAGTGAGTTCCAGGATAGCCAAAGCTATACAAAGAAACCCTGTCTTGAAAAACAAACAAACAAACACCCAACAAATTAATACCAAAGAGCCCCAAAAGGAGAGGTTATTTGGAATTCTGATCTGACCGAATCTAATCACATGGTTTCTTAAAAAGGAAGAACACTGTGCAGCATTGTCCCATAGAGATGGAAATAGGACACAAGTACAAGCTCTCATTTCCAGGCTCTGAGATGTAGAGGCTGCTTCAGATAATTCTCGAATGGCCTCTAGAGATGAAAGAGTCAAAGAACTTTATTCTATAAGCCTTATAAAAGAATTCAGCCTTACCAGCTCCTGCACTACAGAACCCTGATAACATGAGGTCACCTGAACCTGGGAACTGTACTATTCCTTTTCTTTTAATTTATACATTATATTTGTGTTTAATTTTTATAGCAGACGTAGAAAACATTGAAGTGTCTAATCCTTACAGCAAACTATTGACAGTGTGGAACCAGTGAATTATGGACAAAATGTTGGTATTATGCAGTTTCACTTGTTAACAGATGAAGGTATATGCTGCTCCCAAGCCCTCAGGACATATTGCTATAAATGTAGGGAGTCTTCAAAACAGAGTTGTAGAAATAACTAAGCTATGAGAACTAGAATAAAGATTTCTTCAGTAAACAAAGAACAACCCTTTTACAAAGAATCTCAAACATATGTAGTAAAATGGACAGTCTAGGTGCACCATAGAGAAAGAACTGCAGTACCAACAGACTAAAACATTAATGTTATTGGATCATATCTCATCAAGTTTGCTGAAGTGCAATGAAAACTGAAACATTGGCTAAAATGGAGGGAATTTTTTGTTTCCTTGGTGAAAGGAACAAGGCAAGTAAAGAAGCGACAAGAGAGGAAGGAAAGACAGACATCAGAGAAGAGTGTTGAATGCAGGTTTCAGGAGAGATGACATTTCACAATTATACAATTCTACATTTTCTCTGTGAGCATTTATTAGGTACTCCCATAAGTAGCTTATGCATATTTCATGTGTAGTTAGCATTCATTATACATCATGTTCTTTAGAAATATTTAATTCATATTACTAACACTTATTATACAACAAATACAGAACATAGGTATATTTTGTGCATGCAATATTGCTGTGTGGGCATGTTTGTGTGTGGATGAGCATGTGTGCTCATGATTGAGGGAACCAGAGATTAATATGAGATGGGTTCTTTGACCTTTATCTTTTTTATGTTTTGAGTCTGGGTCTTTCAGTTATCCTGCCACTCACTGATTTGCCAGAATGGCTGACCAGAAAGTCTTATGTCTATTCTTGTCTTTTTCCTCTCTAGTACTGGTAGTATATATGGGCATGCTTATAAGCAACTGGATTCTTATATGGATGCTATAGATCCAAATTTAGAGATTCCCTTATGCCCATGGCAAGCATGTTACTCTCCAGCCATCTTCCCAGATTTGTCTATAAGGATTTTGAATATTCTCATCTCCAGGTTTGATGCTATGTGTATAGAAAAGACTGAGGTAAAAGTTTCAAGTGTCAAACTATTGCACATGTTTCCAGCTACTGAGAAAATGCTTTATCTTTGATTTCCAAGGAAGTTATTTTGATTTTTGAAATATTAGTTACTGAAGTCATACAGGTATTTTGTACTTGGTTCAATCTCACAATTATGAAAATGTCTAAGTCTATTTTGTTGTTATTTGGTTATTTATTTTGTTTCTTTTGTTTTGCAGACAGGGTTTCTTTGTACAGCCCTGGATATTCAAAAACTTGGTTTATAGATTAGGCTGGTCTTGAACTCACAGAGTTTCACTTGCCTCTGCCTCCAGATTGCTAGGATTAAAAGTGTGCCCAACCACAATAACTTTTTCCTCAGTGAAAGAGAAGCATCTGGCAATATGAAGCAAATAATCAAGACATAGAGTTAAGACAGAATTCATTCACACATACCACTCCTATAGATGGACTCTAAAGTGCTCTAAATCAAGGCAGTATGATAAAATTATAAAATTACTGTAAACTACCAAATGTTATTTCTCCCACAGTAATATTCTCTAAATACTCACTAAGCTGCTTTGTGCCTTTTGAAGTAAGGAAATTTTACAACATGCTGTAGTAATAAAATGTGATGTAGAAGAGCTAAAACAATAAACTATATGGATTAAATGTCTTTCAAAATATTCTTGAACTTGAGGCTCAGAAGAAAATACTTAGGAGAAAATTATCAAAGGCAAATGTCATGAGGATTAAATAAGAGCAAACAGCTTAAGATATGTTTGCAAACTAAAAATTTATCAGCTTCTCTGTTTCTAAATAAAATAGCAAAGAAGCAGAACTTTAATTAAAATGCACTTTGGAATGAAATCAAATACAGAAGGAACGAATATATAGTGGTTTTGTTGTAGATTAAAACTGTTAGGAGCCCCGGGCAACCTTGGGCACGAACCCAGCGGACAGTTCCACAGTCTCCAGAGGATGCTCCATGCCACAGGCACCCTAGCACACCCAGGATCTTAGGATCACTGGTAAGTGGAACACAACATCTATTCCAAAACAACTGGGAGGGGCTTGTGCCAGCAAGAACAGGGACACAGGAAACCTGCCCAACCAGCAGCTGGGGTTCTTTCCAGTTGGCATCAACCCCAGGCCATAAGAGCACTAACTTGGTGGACAGTCCCACGGTCCCCAGAGGACTCCCCACACTGCAGGCACCCTAGTACACCAATTATCTTAGTATCACCGAATAGAGGTGGCCTTCACAGAGGGCTCTGACCCCGGGACTGAGGTGAGAGAGACATCTTGTATGCCTGGTCTCTCAGAGACCAGTCCTCACAGGAGAGTGCATGGGTCTCACAAGCAACAGAGTTTCTTGAACAGGGTCCCTTTGGGCCTTCAACTAAAGCCAGGTGGCAGATCTGAGCAGCAGACCTCTGTGCACCTTCCCTACAAGAGAAGAGCTTGCCTGCAGAGACTGCTCTGATCAATGGGAATCAGGAGAGACTTGGACTCCCAGAAGTGATGACACAGGTTAACAGAATCACAGGAGGAAAATTCTTCAGCCAGAGACAGCTAGAACATATAACACCAGAGATTACCAGATGGTGAAAGGCAAATGTAAGACTCTTACTAACAGAAACCAAGATCACTCTGCATCATCAGAACACAATACTCCCACCAAGGTGAGTCCTGGATACCCCAACATACCCACAAAGCAAGATTTGGGTTTAAAATTGTATCTCATGATACTGGTAGAGGATTTTAAGAGGGCATTAATAACTCACTTAAAGAAAAACAGGAGAACACTGCTAAACAGGTAGAAGTCGTTAAATAGAAAGCACAAATATCCCTCAAAGAATTACAGGAAAATGCTGCTAAACAGGTAGAAGACCTTAAAAAGGAACCACAAAATCCCTTAAAGAATTACAGGAAAACACAACCAAACAGGTGATGGAATTGAACAAAACCATTCGAGATGTAAAAATGGAATTAGAAACTATAAAGAAAACCCAAAGGGAGACAACTCTGGAGATAGAAATCCTAGGAAAGAAATCAGGAAACATAGATGCGAAGATCAGCAACAGAATAAAAGAAATGGAAGAGAGAATCTCATGTGCAGAAGATTCCATAGATGATGTGGACACAACAACCAAAAAAAAAAAAATGCAAAATGCAAAAACATTCTAACTCAAAACATCCAGGAAATCCAGGACACAAAGAGAAGACCAAAACTAAGGATAATAGGTCTGGATGAGAATGAAGATTTTCAACTTAAAGGACCAGTAAATATCTCAACAAAATTATAGAAGAAAACTTCCCGTACTTAAAGAAAGAGATGCCTATGAGCATACAAGGATTCTACAGAACTCAAAATAGACTGTCCCAAAAAAATTTCCTCCTGACACATAATAATCAGACCAACAAATGCACTAAATAAAGATAGAATATTAAAAGCAGTAAAGGAAAATGGTCAAGTAACATATAATGGCAGACCCATTAAAATTACTCCAGAATTCTCCCCAGAGAATATGAAAGTCAGAAGATCCTGGACAGATGTTATACAGACCCTAAGAGAACACAAATTCCAGCCCAGGTTACTATACACAGCAGAACTCTCAATTATCATAGATGGAGAAACCAAATTATTCCATGACAAAAAACAAGTTCACACAATATCTTTCCACGAATCCAGCCCTTCAAAGGATAATAAGGGGAAAACTCCAACACAAGGATGGAAATTAAACCCTAGAAATGGAAAGTAATCCTTCCAGAAATCTAAAGAAGATAGCCACAAGAACAGAATCCCAAGTCTAACAACAAAAATAACAGGAAGCAATAATTGCTTTTCCTTAATATTTTTTACTATCAATGGACTCAATTTCCTAATTACAGACTGGCTACTTAAACAGGACCCAACATTTAGCTGCATACAGAAAACCCAACTCAGGGACTAAGAGTAACACTACCTCAAAGAAAAAGGCTGAAAAACAATTTTCCAAGTCCAGGGTACAAAGAAACAAGCTGGAGCAGCCATTCTAATATCGAATATAATCGGCTTCCAAACCAAAGTTATCAAAAAAAAACCAAGGAGGGACATTTCATACTCATCAAAGTTAAAATCCAAAGACGAACACTCAGTTCTGAATATCTATGCTTGAAATGCAAGGTCATCCACATTCATTAAAAAAAAAAAAACAAAACAAAAAAAAAAACTATACTAAAGGTCAAAACACCTCATACAATAGTAGTGGGAGACTTCAACAACCCACTCTCATCAATGGACAGATCCTGTAAACAGATACTAAACAGAATTTATGAAACTAATGGATTTAAAAGATATCTACAAAATATTTTATCCTAAAACAAAAGCATATACTTTCTTCTCAGCATCTCATGGTACCTTCTCGAAATTACCATATAATTGTTCACAAAACAGGCCTCAAGAGATACAAATATATTGAGATTATCCCATGCATCCTATCATGGACTAAGGCTGATCTTCAATAACAACATAAATATTAGAAAACCAACTTTCACGTGGAAGCTGAACAACACTCTATTCACAATAACTTAGTCAAGGAAGAAGTAAAGAAAGAAATTAAAGACATTTTAGAGTTTAATGAAAATGAAGCTGCAAAATACCTAAACTTATGGGTCACAAGAAAAGCAGTCCTAAGAGGAAAACTCATAGCTTTGAGTGCCTCCAAAAAGAAACTAGAGAGAGCATACACTGCAGTTTGAGAGCACACCTAAAAGCTCTAGAACAAAAGGAATCAAATTCACCCAAGAGGAGTAGATGGCAGGAAATAATCAAACTCAGGGCTGAAATCAAACAAGTGGAAACAAAAAGAACTATTCAAAGAATCAATGATACCAGGGGCTATTTTTTTTTTTTTTTGAGAAAAACAACAGGATAGACAAACCCTTAGCTGGACTAACTAGAGGTCACAGGGATAGTATCTTAATTAACAAAATCAGAAATGAAAAGGGAGACCATAAAAACAGAACCTGAGGAAATAAAAAATATCATCAGATCATACTACAAAAGGCTATATGCAACAAAACTGGAAAACCTAGATGAAATGGAAAATCTTCTAGACAGATGCCAGGTACCAAAGTTAAATCAGGATCAGATTAACAGTCCCATATGCCTAAAGAAATAGAAACAGTCATTAATAGTCACACACACACACACACACACACACACACACACACACACACACACACACAAAAGCCCAGGACCAGATGGGTTTAGTGCAGAGTTCTATCAGATCCTCAAAGAAGACCTAATTCCAATTCTCATCAAACTTTTCCACAAAGTACAAAAAGAATGTACTCCCTACAATTCATTCTATGAAGCCACAATTACTCTGATACCTAAACCACATAAAGACTGAACAAGGAAAGAGAAGTTCAGACCAATTTCTCCTATGAATATAAATGCAAAAATATTCAATAAAATTCTTGCAAACTGAATCCAAAACCACATCCAAACAGTCATCCATCATGATCAAGTAGGCTTCATCCCAAGGATGCAGGGATGTTTTAATATATGGAAATCCTTCAACTTAATCCGCTATATATACAAACTCAAAGACAAAAAACACATTATCATCTCATTAGATGCTGAGAAAGCATTTGACAAAATGCAACACGCATTCATGATAAAAGTCTTGTAAAGATCAGGAAATCAAGGTCCATACCTAAACATAATAAAAGCAACATACAGCAAACCAGTAGCCAACATCAAAGTAAATGGAGAGAAACTCAAAGCAATCCCACTAAAATAAAAAGCTAGACAAGGCTGCCTACTTTCTCCCTACCTATTCAATATAGTACTTGAAGTGCTAGCCAGAGCAATTAGAAAACAAAAGGAAATCAACGGGATACAATTTGGAAAGGAAGAAGTTAAAATATCACTTTTTTGCAGATGATATGATAGTATATATAAGTGACCCTAAAAATTCTACCCGAGAACTCTTAAACCTGATAAATAGCTTCTGTAGCTGGATATAAAATTAACTCAGACAAATCAGTGGCCTTTCTTTATACAAAGGATGAACAGGCTGAGAAAGAATTAGGGAAACAACACCCTTCACAATAGTCACAAATAATATAAAATACCTTGGTGCGGCTCTAACTAATGAAGTCAAAGATCTGTATGGTAAGAACTTTAAGTCTCTGAAGAAAGAAATTGAAGAAGATCTAAGAAGATGGCAATATATCCAATGCTCATGAATTGGCAGGATTAATTTAGTACAAATGGTTATCTTGCGGAAAGCAATCTGAAGATTCAATGTCAAAATTCAAAAGTCAAAATCGATTCTTCACTGAATTAGAAAGGGCAATTTGCAAATTCATCCGGAATAATAAAAAACCTAGGATAGCAAAAACTATTCTCAACAATAAAAGAACCTCTGGTGGGATCACCATGATTGACCTCAAGCTGTACTACAGAGCAATTGTGATAAAAACTGCATGGTACTGGTAAAGCAACAGACAGGTAGATCAATGGAATCGAACTGAAGACCCAGAAATGAACCCACACACCTATGGTCACTTGATCTCTGATAAAGGAATAAAACCATCCATTTGAAATAAAATTTCATTTTCAACAAATGGTGGTGTATAGTCTCCCCTCCCCCAGCCTGGAACCTGCTTGCTCAGGGGTGGAGTTTTCTGCCACGCCCACTGCTGGAACATGCCGATTTGCTGTTTGGAGCCACACACGTGCTCACCCTGCTACTAGACCGAGATTATTTGACCGGAAACTGGACCCCTCCCCCTTCCTTTATAACTGAGTGTTGGAACAAGTAAAATTGAGCTTTGATCAGAGTGACCATTGTCTTGGCACCCTTTCTTCTTTTGCCCCTTCTAGTTCCTCTCTTTCAGCTCGAGTTGCCATCTCAGTTGAACTGTTTGTTGCAAGCTGCTGGCCGGCCGCAACAGTGGTGTCACAACTGGCGGTTAACATGTAGAAGAATGAGAATTGATACATTCTTATCTCCTTGTTCTAAGGTCAAGTCTACCTGTATCAAGGAACTCCACATAAAACCAGAGACACTGGAACTTATAGAGGAGAAAGTGGGGAAGAGCCCTAAAGATATGGGCACAAGGGGAAAATTCCTGAATAGAACAGCAATGGCTAGTGTTGTAAGATCTAGAATTGACAAATGGGATCTCATAAAATTGCAAAGCTTCTTTAAGGCAAAAGACAGGGGCAATAAGAGAAAAATGCTACCAAGAGATTGGGAAAATAATCTTTATGAATCCTAAATCAGATCGGGGACTAATATCCAATATATCAAAGAACTCAACAAGCTGGACTCCAGAAAATCAAATAACTCTATTTAAAAATGGGGTATAGAGCTACACAAAGAATTCTCAACCAAGGAATACCAAATTGCTGAGAACCACCTGAAAAAATGTTCATATCCTTAATCACCAGGGAAATGCAAATCAAAACAACCCTAAAATTCTACCTCATACCAGTCAGAATGGTTAATATCAAAAATTCAGGTGACAGCAGATGCTGACGAGAATGGGAGAAAGAGGATCACTCCTCAATTGGTAGTGGGATTTCAAGCTGGCACAAACACTCTGGAAATCAGTCTGGTGGTTCCTCAGAAAATTGGACCTAGTACTACTGGAAGATCCAACAATACCTCTCCTGGACATATACCCAGAAGATGCTCCAACATAATAAGGCCACATGCTCCACTATGTTTTTAGCAGCCTTATTTATAATAGCCAGAAGCTGGAAAGAACCCAGATGTCCCTCAACAGAGGAATGGATACAGAAAATTAGGAACATTTGCACAATGGGGTACTACTCAGTTATTAAAAACAATGAATTTATGAAATTCTTAGGCAAATGGATGGATCTGGAGAATATCCTGAATGAGATAACCCAATCACTAAAGAACACACATCATGTGCACTTCCTGATAAGTGGATATTAGTCCAGAAACTTAGAATACCCAAGATACAATTTGCAAAACACATGAAACTCAAGAAGGAAGACAAAAGTGGGGATACTTAGTTCCTTCTTAGAATGGGGAACAAAATAACCATGGAAGGAGTTAAATATTCAATTTTCAGTGCTGAGACTGAAGGAAGGACCATCTAAAGACTGCCCCACCTGGGGATCCATCCCATAAACAACCACCAAACACGACACTATTGCATATGCCAGCAAGATTTTGCTGACAGGACCCTGATATAGCTGTCTCTAGTGAGGTTCTGCCAGTGTCTGGGAAATACAGAAGTGGATGCTCACAGTCATCTATTGGATAAAACACAGGGCTCCCAGTAGAGGAGATAAAGAATATACCCAATGAGCTCAAGGAGACTGAAAACTATAGGAGGAACAACAATATAAACTAACTAGTACTCCCCAGAGCTTGTGTCTCTAGTTGCATATGTAGCAGAGGATGGCCTAGTAGACCATCAATGGGAGGAGAGGCCCTTGGTCTTGTGAAGATTATGTGCCCCAGTATAGGGGAATGCCAGGGCCAGGAAGTATGAGTGGGTGGGCTGGGGAGCAGGGCATGGGGAGGGTATAGGGGACTTTTAGGATAACATTTCAAACGTAAATGAAGAAAATATCTAATAATAATAATAAAAGTACTGTTAGACTCTTTAAATAATGAAACTAACATGATATCTATGACAAGCTTAGAAACCAATAGAATTATCTTTTATCAGTGAATTTATAGTTTTCTGTTTACTCACCAAAGTTGCACAATTATTTCCTTGATAATTGGATATAACATAAAATGCCAAATAGTTAGCAGAAAACAAAAGATGGGATTCTTTTTTTTTTAATTAGGTATTTTCTTCATTTACATTTCCAATGCTATCCCAAAAGTCCCCCATACCCTCCCCTGCCACTCCCCCTTCTTAGCCCTGGCGATCCCCTGTACTGAGGCATAAAAAGTTCGCACGACCAATGGGCCTCCCTTTCCACTGATGGCCAAGTAGGCCATCTTCTGATACATATGCAGCTAAAGACAGTCATATGTATCAAAAGATGGGATTCTTGATTTTACCTTGCTTACATTTTTGTTTTGTGAGGACATACAGGTGAATTATTAAAGCATTTATTGCATGTGGCAGGTAGTAGTAGCAATGGCTGATGTTATGAACACCATAGCTACTCTTGAGAAATACGTTCACAGTTGAATTTTAAGTGCTAAATATAGTGATAATTGTCTACAACATCCTTTGGTTGATCTAAGCTATTTTTTAGTACACACACAAAACAGGCCTTTTGTTGGAAGAGATAGGAAGTAACAGTTATTAGGTTGTGCTTTATCAAACACACAAACATACTAACAAAAAATTAATCTGAAGGCCTCCAGAACCAATAAAATAAACATACCTCTAAAAATTAAATGCTAAAATTATTTTCACTCTAAATAAAAAAATGCTGACTCTCACCAAGGACATAAAAATATTTTTGAGAAATTATATTTTCAGATAAATCTCAGCATATTTTTGTACTATGCCCTGTCTTTGAATTAATTGTATTACTTTTGATTAATATTTATTTCAGTTAAGACAATCAAACTAGAGTGGCTGAGTTCTCCAATTTACTATCTTGAATTCTTATCTTTGTAATTGTAGGTCAGGACAAATTGATATATGCTAAGGGTTTAATTGTTGGATTTTAAAGAGTAGTTCATAGACAATTACTTCTTAAGAGAACATAATAACTTTTATGAAGTTGTGGGTGTTAATAACCTTGATGATTGCAAACTGTTAACATTCCTAAAGCACTGACATAGAATTTCCTCAAGTTGCTCCAATTTGATATAGCTGATTCCATCAAGTTCAGCACATAACCATGGCTTTTCCAAGCATAAGCTTCTCAATATTATCATTGAGATTCTCTAACCAAATCTTTTCTTGGATTTTTCCCCTTTCTTAACTTTTGCCTCTTGTTTCTACCTACACTCTTTCATTTCATGGTTGTTTAATTTATGAAAAACTTTCTCTCTTCTCCATATTTGCCCCTCAATTTTCTAGACAGGAACAATGACCTAATCAATTTGGGATCCATCCCCATAGGCAAACACCAAACCCTGATACTATTACTGATGCATGTTGTGCTTGCAGATAGGAGCTTAGCATGGCTGTCCTCTGACAGGGTCCATCAGCAGCTGACTGGACAGATACAGATACTCACAGCCAACCATTGGACTTGGGGAAGGACTGAAGGAGCTGAAGGGGACAGCAACCCCATAGAAAGACCAACAGTCAACTAACTTGGACCTAGGAGCTCCCAGAGATTAAGCCACCAACCAAAGAATATACATGGGCTAGCCTGAGGTTCCTGGAATATATGTAGCAGAGGACTGACTGCCTTGTCTGACCCCAGTGGGAAAGGAGGCACCTGTAGAGATTTGATGCCCCAGAGAAGGCACACTCTCAGAGGTGAAGGAGAGGGGGACAACATTTGGGATATATTGAATAAAATGATTATTTTTAAAAGAAAATCTGTCTGAATAAATTACTATAAATTATTCCATTGTAATATATCTTCACCTACTGCATATCATTAGATACTACTATTACAATAAAAATAAGAAAATGTATATAGATTCAAAGAAATATTTTGTTTAATGCTGGTCTGCAAGAGTAGTTGCTGGGTATAATTACAGGAGATTAATTTTTCTACTCTATAAACCTGATTTTAGCTTATTGCCCAGGATCAGCTGTGCTATGAATAAATCCTTGAATGTACTGGAAGAGTTTCTAAGGTCCAGCCTAGCTTCCCACATGGCAAACTTCACTTTTCAAACCTCGTTGTCTCCAATTAAAATATGTTTTATTTCACAGCACTAATTATACTGTTTCCTAAATCACATGGCCTTCTTTCATGAATCTCCTTGCTTTTTATACCACATTATTATCTGTTTCTGTGACAACTATATTTTCTTGTTTACTAGTAGAGATGTTGTCAAAGTTTATAATTTGAATGTATTCTTTCTGGAGATACAAGATTCATTCCTGAGAATATTAATATGAACTATGCAAATCTTCCTTACCTTTAAATTGCAGAATTGTGTTCACAAGTGCCTTATAGATATCTCTGTATAAACTGCATTTGGTAAATTCAAAATATTCAAAGCCAAGTTTATAAACAGCCTGACCATTTACATTTGTAACAGATTATTATAATAGGCTATGTTTAAGTAGAGTACCCAAAAACCTCATTGTTCCCCAAAGGAACTGCACTAATTTTGTTGATTCTTCTTAACAAATTCTTCATCAGATTTTAAGCATTCCATTGTTCATTATTCATTTCACATATAATTTTACAACACTGTATTTTCAGTGTCACAAACATAATCTCAACATAGGTATCTTCACAAAGTATTCTGTTATATTGTTCACCATTATCCAAATATTTAATGTTTTTTATTGCTCATAACTTTCTCCCTAGGGGTCAAGATCTCTCAACAAGTTTATGAAGATGTTAACTAAGCCATCTGGGTCACCTTGGAACAACCTTGCCCAACTCTGAATTGGTATCAAAGTTTTCTAATAAATTTAGGGAGCACCATACGGGTCACCTCTTGTCTCCTGTGTTTTGAGAAATGCAGCAACACAGTTCAACTCCATTTTCTCTTTCCATATTTGTCTTATTCCTCATCCCCCATTCATCACTCAAGAAATGTGATCTGTTGATCACTGAAAAGCTCACTGGTGTTTTACATAAATCTTCTCTCAAGTTATTTTCCATATTGGAAAGTCAATAGCCCTTTGTACCACCATTGCCCTTCTATCTAAAGCAATGACTTTATCCATCCACCAGCAAATATTCCTGAACTGCATTGACATATTAGGCCACATGTGTATTATTTTCCTTACTTGCACTGTTCTCTAATCTGGAAATATGATAATTCTGAAAGTCCTGTAGAGACATGCTCAATTGTACACACCTTAGAGTGCATACCACAATGTCTTGCATATAACATGGCTTTAATAGTTGTGCAAGATACATGGAATTATTAGAAATGATTCACTTATTTAGATAAGCTATTAAATTAAATATACCAAAATATATTGTCTTTACTCTCTGCATTCTTAGAGATGTGGTAAGAGAAAAATAACAATTTTCCTAAAAATAAATTGACAGTTCTACATTTTCAGTGTTTTTAGTTTGTAAACTTTGCTGTATTTTGGTATTGCAGGTTGGGCCATATCTACTAAAAATAAGTAAAATCTTAATTTAAAATCTCATCATTAGGGCTAGAGAGTTGGCCACTGACTGCTCTTCCAGAGGTACTGAGAACTGTTCTCAACAACAACTTGGTGGCTCACAACCATCCAAAATGAAATATGCTGCCCTATTCTGTCATGCAGGCATAAATGCAAATAGACCACTCAAATACCTAAATAAATACTAAAATATTTAAAAAATAAAATAAAGCACCATCTCCATTCAAAATGGACAATATTTCTTCTCTTTTATGTAAAAATTAAATTGGTCATAAGTTTCTTCCAACTTATTTAAATTTTGACCTTTTAAATAATGAACACAATAATAAACTAAATCTTACAAATGCATTAATAATAATGAAATGAGTTTTCAGTGTGTGTGCATATATGGACTTGAAAATGTAAGGCAGGAGGTCTATTTTGATTGTTCTGCCTCAGGAACCAAGTAACTTTCTTTCCTTCTATTTTCCTCCCTCCCTCCCTCCCTCCCTCCCTCCCTCCCTCCCTCCCTCCCTCCCTCCCTCCCTTCCTTCCTTCCTTCCTTCCTTCCTTCCTTCCTTCCTTCCTTCCTTCCTTTCTTCCTTTATTTGGAAACAGTTAAATTCATAGAGTTCAGCTAGCCCTAGGTGTCTGCCTGTCTCTGCCATCCCTGTGTTGGGATAAAAAGCATGTACCACCACTCCTGTTTTTTTCTCTGTGTCTTTTCTGGAAATAACACTAATGTCTTCAAGCAAGCATAGTATAGGTACTTTGACAACTGAGTATCCTTTCAACTCTATAGTTTTCTTTAATGCATTTATTGATTTTAGGAATATGGATTATTCATGTAATCTTCATATTTATCATTCTTTGGAGACATGTGAATCCTGATTCATGTGTGTGTGTGTGTGTATGTGTGTGTGTTTGTGTGTGCATGCTAGAAAGACAGATATTTTTTATACCATGAGAGGTAAATCTAAGACAGCAGTAAGTTTTTCATGAGGACTATGCCAGTTTGCTTTCTTTAAAATGGAAGGGAAGAGAAAGCACATGGTTTTGACCTTCAAGGTTTCTAAGCCTGTGAAAGCTAAAATACTTTTTAATAGTGTAGAAATTGAAAAAGTGAAGAGCACAGAACAAAACACTCTGCCCTTTAGAAAGTAGGAGACAGATGGGAAATTCCATTGTGTGCTTTCTCAGCCACCTGTCACCAACTGAATGGGAGCCAGTGTTATAAGCTACACCTTATAAAGATGCTTGGTGGAAATATTGGCATTACTTGGCAAGCCACTTTTCTTTAAGTTAGTGAAACATTCAGCTTATCAAACATACAAAAAGACAAGTTTACTTCTTTTTATTTTGGTTTTTTTTTAAATGCTAACAAATGGATTTATTATTTTTTAAGCATTAAATGAGAACAGCCGTTGCATTTTCCTTCCCATTTTCTAGAAGCAACTTGGGTGGCCTAAATGTTAAATACGGGGCCCATATCTTCCTAGTATTGAATACAAGGTTCTAGAAAAATCTTTCTTTTTTTTAAATTGGATATTTTCTTTATTTACATTTCAAATGTTATCCCCTTTCTTAGTTTCCCTTCAGAAAATCCCCTATTATCTCCCCCCTTCTTCTGCTCCCCAACGCACCCATTGCCACTTCCTAGCCCAGGCATTCACCATCACATGACCAAGAGCCTCTCTTCCCATTGATAACTGACCAGGCCATCCTATACTACATATGCAGTTGGAGCCACGAGTCCTTCCATGTGTTTTCTTTGATTGGTGGTTTAGTCCCAGGGAGCTCCAGGGTTACTGGTTAGTTCATATTGTTGTTCTTCCTAGGGGGCTGCAAACTCCTTCAGCTCCTTGGGTACTTTCTCTAGATCCTTCATTGGGGGACCCGGTGGTCCATCTAGTGGATGAGTGTGAGCATCCACTCCTGTATTTACCAGGTACTGGCAGAGCCTCACAGGAGACAGCTATATCAGGCTCTTGTCAGCAAGCCCTTGTTTGCAGCTGCCACAGTGTCTGGGTTTGGTGGTTGTTTATGGGATGGATCCCCAGGTGGCGCACTCTTTGGATGGTCATTCCTTCAGAATCTGCTTTGAACTTTGTCTCTGTAACTCCTTTCATGGGTATTTTGTTCCCCCTTCTAAGAAGGATCAAAGTATCCACACTTTGGTCTTCTTTCTCCTTGAGTTTCATGTGTTTTGCAAATTGTATTGTGGGTATTCTGAGCTTCTGGGCTAATATCCACTTATCAGTGAGTGCATATCATGTGTGTTCTTTTGATATTGGGTTACTTCACTTAGGTGCTGTAAGATCAAGACTCGACAAATGGGACCTCATAAAATTGCAAAGCTTCTATAAGGCAAAAGACACTGTCAATAAGACAAAAAGGCAACCAACAGATTGGGAAAAGATCTTTACCAATCCTAAATCCGATAGGGAGCTAATATCTAATATATAATAAAGAACTCAAGAAGATGGACTCCAGAAAATCAAATAACCCTATTAAAAATGGGGTACCGAGCTAAACAAAGAATTCTCAACTGATGAATACCGAATGGCTGAGAAGCACCTAAAAAATGTTCAACATCCTCAATCAACAGGGAAATGCAAATCAAAACAACCCTGAGATTCCACCTCACACAAGTCAGAATGGCTAAGATCAAAAATTCAGGTGACAGCAGATGCTGGCGAGGATGTGGAGAAAGAAGAACATTCCTCCATTGCCCATGGGATTACCAGTTGGTTCAACCACTCTGGAAATCAGTTTGGTGTTTCCTCAGAAAACTGAACATAGCAATACCACTCCTTGGCATATACCCATAAAATGCTCCAACATAATAAGGACACATGCTCCACTCTGTTCATAGCAACTTTATTTATAATAGCTAGAAGCTGAAAAGAACCCAGATGTCCCTCAACAAAGGAATGGATACAGAAAATGTGGTACATTCACAAAATGGAGTATTAAAAACAGCTATTAAAAACAATGAATTCATGAAATTCCTAGACAAATATAAAAATCTTTCTATAGAATAAATACTAGGAAAATCCAGTGACACAAAAATCAGGGACCTTTACGTTGCTAGCATAAAGTGGAGCATGTGCTATATACCTCCAATTCAACTCCACATTCAGCAGAAAAATTACAATTCTGGACATAATATGAACACCATATAAATAGTATTTATATTACATTTTTTCATTTCTTATGCTTATTTCTCTATTGTCATATCCTGATTTAACAAAAGAAATTATTTTGGTCCATAGTTTGTGAAATTCTGTTTTTTTTTTTTTTTTTTTTTTTTTTTTTTGGTTTTTTCGAGACAGGGTTTCTCTGTGTAGCCCTGGCTGTCCTGGCACTCACTTTGTAGACCAGGCTGGCCTCGAACTCAGAAATCCGCCTGCCTCTGCCTCCCGAGTGCTGGGATTAAATGCTAACCTAACCACAATTACTTGTCCTCAGTAGTCACATATCTTACTTAGCCATACTTTCTGATTCCTAACAGTAGCTCTCATACCAGAATTTAATTTTCAACAAACTCGCACAGACTCTGAGTTCTAGAACTATACTTCCCATTATACTAAACATTAGTCACACAGAAATATAATGCTTTTGAAATATCCTTCTCCCAAGCCAATAGATTCTGTTATTATAATAAACATACCACTTCTAAATAAATTGCTAAGAAAGATTTCATTAAGTACTTTATACCAATCACACACCTGAAAGACACCTATTTTGGATACTTGGAGTTAGATGAAATGCATAATTATTAACTTCAGGTTTCTACTTATTTTTGGAGGGGAAACTTCTTGTAATGAATTTTTATTGGATATTTTATTTATTTACACCCCCCTGGAACATCTCCTCATCCCATGCTCCATCCCTCTGCTTCTAGGAAGTGTTCCCCTTTTCCCCCAAGCACCCACTCCTGCCTCCCCACCCTGGCATTCCCTTACACTGGGGCATCGAGCCTTCACAGGACCAAGGGCCTCTCTTCACACTGATGCCTGACAAGGTCATCCTGTTACATATGCAGCTGGAGCCATGGGTCACTCCATGTGTACTCCTTGGTTGTTGGTTTAGTCCCTGGGAGCTCTAGGGGAATTGGTTGTTTGATATTGTTGTTCTTCCTATGGGGTTGCAAACTCCTTCAGCTCCTTCAGTCTTTTCTCTAAATTTTCCATTGAGGACACTGTGGTCAATCAAATGGTGGCCTGTGAGTATCCACCTCTGTATTTGTCAGCCCTTGTCAGCCAGCACTTCTTGGCATCTGCAATAGTGTCTTGGTTTGGTGTCTGGATTCCCAGGTGTGATAGTCTCTGGATGTCCTTTCCTTCAGACTCTGCTTCACACTTTGTCTCTGTATTTCCTTCGGACAGGAGCAATTCTGGATTAAAAATTTGGAGATGAGTGGGTAGACCGCTCCCCAAAATGGGGGCCTTGTCTAACCTCTCAATATTGTCTCTACAGGTTCTCCCAACCATTTGTGGGGAATTTTAGCTAATCTCATCCTCTATTGGGTCCCAGGGAACTTCTTTTCCTAGAATCTGGGACTTGCTGGTAGCTACTCTCAGTTTCCCATTCCCCATTGCTACATACTTCTGTTCAAATTCCTGACCCTCTGTAAATCTTATGAAAACTTGGCAAGTAACACTTAATTTCACCAAGAAAAGTTAAAATATTTATAATTTTTGAGATGATTTTAGAGTTCATTGGACAAAAGAATTGAGCCAATTGTAAAGTTTGTAAGTATATATGACTTGATAAAATTTAGGTCAACTATTTCCCAAAGAAAAAGACAATAATGATTTTAAATGCAATAAGATTGAATATGAAATAGTTGATTAATCTTTAGTAATTATACATGGAAACATATATTAAATAAGAAGTATTTACAAGGCTTAGGTTATACTGGACAATAAGTTAAATAGAAAGAAGTATCATCCAACATAATTCTATTATTTGAAAGTACAGAGTAAGTGTCATGGTTGTATAGTCTAGGCCCAGGGAATATCACTATTATAAGGTATAGCCCTGTTGGAGTAGGTGTGTTGCTGTGGGTTTGGGCTTTAAGATCCTTATCCTATCTGCCTGGAAGCCAGAATTCTGCTGATAGCCTTCAGATGAAGATTTAGAACTCTCAGCTCCTCCCACATCATGCCTTCCTGGATGCTGCCATGTTCCTGCCTTTATGATAATGGACTGAACTCTAAACCTGTAAGCCAGCCCCAATTAAATGTCATTTATAAGACTTGCCTTGGTCATAGTGTCTGTTCAAAGCAGTAAAATCATAACTAAGATAGCATGTGTGATAGAACTTAACATTTGCTAATGCACTTATAATTGAATTGCTTAATCGTTTCATTTAAAATTATCCTCTCTCACAACATATAATAAGGGGATAATTTACCTGAATATTCATGCATCCAGCATGGTTTGCCTCAAAAATGATGATTGACTGTGCTAATATTTAATTTAATTAAATGTTAGAAAATAACTGAGGAAACTAGGACTTGAGCAATTAGGTATCATGCCTGGGCTATATGATGCTTAAAAGACAGAAATTGTTAGACAAACTGATTCTTAAAAATACGTCTGTAGACTTCTGAGAGGAAATAAGGAAAAGTACTAAAGAGAAGTTGGCTTGATAAATATCTTGATTTTACAGTCTTGATCTAGAATCTGGAAAAAAATGGATACTAGGAATGACACTCAAAGCACAGACAAAAACTCATCCTGTAAGCCAACCAGTTTGTTTGTTTTGTTTTGTTTTGTTTTGTTTTGTTTTGTTATTTAAAAAAAACACTTGTATTGGTTAATAATTGAGGAAATAGTTTTTTTAAAAACACAAGTGTAGCTGGGCAGTGGTGGTGTACACCTTTAATCCCAGCACTTGGGAGGGAGAGGCAGGCAAATGTATGAATTCAAGGCCAGCCTGGTCTACAGAGTGAGTTCCAGAACAGCCAGGGCTACACAGAGAAACCCTGTCTAGGAAAACAAAAAAAAACAAAAAAAACAAACAAACAAAAAAAAATTCCACAAGTGTTTAATGACACATCTTGAAGACTCTTTCAATGTTCATATAATCTGATGACCAAGGATAACTTCAACATAATTCACAGCAAGTTTAAAAGTTTTATCTAGGTTGTTGCACAATTTTCAAAGATTTCTGTCTTTTTCCCCAAGCATTTAGAGTAGAAGCCACATTCCACTTTGTGGTCCATTTCAGAGTTTGCTCCTGTGCACATGCAATTCTGAGGACAAGATAAGAAAGTTAAGGAAACAGGTCTAGCTCATGTGCAAAGACAGAAAAGGGAGGATGGGCAGCACTAAGCTTTCTCTCATTTCTTCTCAATGTATCCTAAATTTATTACCTTTGAATACTTCCATAGTTAGTAAGCTAATGTGGATAATATAGTAATGTATTCTAAATAACATCCATGATTAGGTATCTTTTTTTAAATTGAGTATACTAGGACTTAAAGGCAGTATCAACTGTGCCCTAAGCCTAAGTAGCTATGATTTGACTAATAATAGAGTATAGAGACATAAAATAATAAATGGAACCATATTTTTTACTTTATATTTCAGTTGTAAGTTATATATATATATATATATATATATACACATATACATATATATTACATATACACATATATGTACATGTATATGTATGTATATGTATATGTGTATGTATATATAATGCTGCTCTGTATGAGTAAATATTTTTCAATATACCATTTAATGTTTAAACCATTTATTGAATATTAAAATATAATTTTGCTGAGCCAGAAAAATAATTGGCAATATATTGTAAACACACAGGGAAGCCTGTAGGAATTTGCTTTCTAGGAAGCAGGAATACACATTCCATGGAATGGCTGGGTTTACACAGACTTATGGAGCACCATGATACCATTATATGGATCATAGCACATGTAAACCAGATGATAAGCACTAACTAAAATGATTTGTTATTCAGTTTTCTGTCTCTGCCACAATACCTGACACAGACTACATATAATTTAAAGAAAGATTTATTTGGGCTTGTAGTTCTAGAAGCTAAAATGCAAGACTTAGGAGATTTTATTTAGTTGAGTTTACAATGATGAAAGAATAGCATGGTCAGGGAGCCAAGGGTTCCTGGAATATATGTATAAAGTGGTAATTAACATTGGGATGGCCAAGTCAAGGAGCAAGGTGTAATGGATCAATGGCTTCCTCCATTCAGGCTTAGAATGGAAATGCCTTCTTCTGCTTCAAGTAATTGTTTACCAGTGACTGATCAGTGTGTGTAATAACACAACTGCAGCATCTTTTCCAGAATGCTTATGGCCTGAGACTACTCACCTACAGAGCCTAACTAACCCCTACCTGTGTTCTTTCTGTACATAACAAACATGTAATGGTCAGGTTGCTGCATAATCAGAATCATTCCATGAGAGGACTCACAACCTACATGATACCTGATTTTCTCTACTTGTGTCCATGTGTCTGTCTTCATTCCTTTTGCCCCAGACAACAGGTTTTACAGACCCCTTATACATGTCGTATCTCAAGGCAGAACACAGAGAAAGAGAAGCAGAGCCTACCCTCCTATCAGAAGAATTCCTCCAAAGACCTAAGGGCGTTCTATTATATCTAATCTTTTTACAAGCCAGAAGCATCTGCTAATGCCATTCTGTAACATAAGTCTTTATGTGGAGAGCCATGCTGCGAGCAACCGCCATTATAAGATGGTGCCAGCCTCTGCTGTGCCTAACTAGTAAACAAGCCTTGTACGCAGGTGCGAGAGTGAACTCACACCTAGTCACTGCCTATCTCGGGGCGTAGTAATGGGGTGATGGGCGAGCAATGAATCAGGAGCTGACACGCCATATCAGGTGCTGAAACGCCATGGCTGAGGGCTATATAAGCAACTCCATTTTCTGGGGTCAGGGTCATCCCTCTTGAAGAAGCAATAAAGCTTTTGCTGCAGAAGATTCCGGTTGTTCCGAGTGTGTTCTTGCCGGCGGGAACAAAAGCTCAGGATACATGGTGCCGAAGACCAGGGGACTTTATACCATCACACTGGCACAAGGGAGATCCCTCGTTCGCAGGGCAGAACCAGAACTGCAGGATATTACAGCTCTCTGTAAGGTACGTACAGTCTTGAATTTTCTCCAGAGTTAGATGCCCTTTTGATTGTTTGCACGGTGATTGCACTTTTCCTTTCGGTTTTGTTTTGCTTCCACCACTGGAACTGCTGATTGGTTCCCAGTCTCGGTCAGGCCTGGACAGCGCCTGGACAGCAACCAGTTTCAGTCGCGGTCAGGTCTGGAGGGCGACCAGTTTCAGTCGCAGTCAGGACTGGACAGCGGCAGTATGGGAATCTCCCACTCTGTAGTAGTGGCATTATGGTCGGTCCTGAAGCAGTGTGGCCTGAAAATTGCCACTAAGACTATAGAGGGATTTGTCAGGGAAATAGACCATGTGGCACCATGGTATGCTTGCTCAGGGTCGTTAACTGTCGCCTCTTGGGACAAACTGAAAGGAGATCTAGTTAGGGAACAGCAGAATGGCAAACTTAAAGCAGGGATCATGCTGTTGTGGAAATTGGTGAGATCGTGCTTAACAGACAAGGATTGTCAGCAAATGGTAGAAGCGGGGCAGAAAGTTTTGGACAAAATTCAAGACAGTCTATCAGAGGCAGAGAGGGGAGAGAGAGTAAAAGTAGAGAGGAAACAAAGTGCACTGAAGAATATAGGCCTTTCCACGGGCCTTGAGCCTGAGGAAAAGAGATATAAAGGAAAGAATGCCTTGGGAGAGATTAGAAAAAAATGATGGAAAGGGAGAGAAGAAGAGAGATCGAGCTGGAGAGGCACATAAGGAAAGGAGCCTCTACCCGCCATTAGATGAGTTCAAGGCGGAATCGGATAAGTAGCTCAGAATCGGATAAGGAACTTAGCTCCTCTGAGGAAACAGACTTAGAGGAAGAAGCGACAGGCTATGAGAAAAGGCCTTACAAGATGCTCAATTACAACGCATTGACGAGTCAAAGTCATTTGAGTTGTGCATATTAAAAACTGCACAGTTACCAACAGCAGTCTTATGGCAAAATGGACCCTTATTGTGGGTCCATCCTAATACTTCCCCTGCAAAAATCATTGAGTGGTATCCTAATGCAGTTGCTCAACTTGCACTTAGGGGGATAAAAACAGCCATTACTCATTTTGGGAAAGAACCTCATATGCTAATTGTGCCTTATACTTCTGCTCAAGTTCAAACCCTGGCAGCAACAACTAACGATTGGGCAGTCTTGGTTGCCTCTTATTCAGGGCAAATTGATAATCATTATCCAAAACATCCAAATTTACAATTTGCCTTAAGCCAAACCATAGTGTTTCCAATAATAACAGCCAAACACCCACTTCTGGATGGGGTAGTAGTGTATACAGATGGATCCAAATCTGGTATAGGTGCATATGTAGTAAATGGCCAAGTAACATCTAAACAATATAATGAGACATCACCCCAGGTTGTAGAGTGTTTGGTAGTTCTAGAAGTCCTTGAAACTTTTCTGGGACCGCACAATATTGTATCTGATTGATATGTGGTTAATGCAGTTAATATGCTTGAAGTTGCTGGCTTAATTAGACCCTCTAGCAAGCTTGCTCACATTTTTCAGCAAATTCAGTCAGCCTCGGTACATAGAAGACATCCTGTGTATATTACTCATGTCAGGGCTCATTTTGGCCTTCTTGGCCCCATGTCTCATGGAAATAACTTGGCAGACAAAGCCACTAGAATTGTGGCTGCTGCTCTGTCCTCGCAGGCAGAGGCTGCAAGGGAGTTACATAAACGCTTCCATGTGATGGCTGAAACATTACGCCGCCGTTTCACTTTAACCAGGAAAGAAGCTTATGACATTGTTACCCAATGTCAAAACTGTTGTCAATTTCTGCCTACTCCTCATGTAGGGGTAAACCCCCAAGGCATCAGGCCATTATAGGTCTGGCAAATGGATGTCACTCATATTTCCTCCTTTGGAAGAAATCAATATTTACATGTTTCCATTGACACCTGCTCTGGTGTTATGTTTGGTACACCTTTAACAGGTGAGAAAGCCTCTCATGTTATACAGCACTGTTTAGAAGCTTGGAGTGCTTGGGGCAAGCCCACAATCCTAAAACTGATAATGGGACAGCATATACCTCTACTAAATTTCAGCAATTTTGTCATCAAATGGATGTCACTCACCTGACTGGCCTTCCTTATAATTCTCAAGGACAAGGAATTGGTGGAACATGCCCATTGTACAGCCAAGTCTTATTTTATGAAACAAAAGGGGGGAGTTGATGAGACTCTGCCCTCAGTGCCAAGGGTGGCTGTATCTATGGCACTCTTTACATTTAATTTCTTGAATCTTGACGAGCAAGGTTGCTCTGCAGCCGATCGACATAGCTCAGACCCTGATAGACCAAAAGAAATGGTGAAATGGAAGGATGTCTTATCTGGTCTGTGGAAAGGCCCGGATCCTATTTTGATAAGATCCAGGTGAGTGGTTTGTGTTTTTCCACAGAGTGAAGACAACCCATTTTGGCTGCCAGAAAGACTCACCCGCAAGATAGTAATCAAGGATGGTGTGGAAGATCCTGACCTCCCAAGGACTGCTCCTGATCCTGACAATGCTGAACTTGTCTCAGGTTCCTAGTATGAGGGGCGAACACAGATGGCCATTCTCTCGACTTTCCCTAAACCAATGCCAGTTCGCCATGATGCTATAGTTTTTCCAAAATTCTTTACTACTAATAAAACATTAGATTTACCATATCTACCCTATGATCCTACCCGAGCACCACTAGGAGAAAATCGCTCTTTATTAGAACAGGGTTCTTTATGTTTTCAAATTAATGGACCAGGAAAATGTATTGACCTAACATCCCAAGCTTTGGGGAGGTTTAATGAGCACCCAGGAGGTTGGGTGAGCAAAACCCAAGATACTTCCAATACAGATATGATCTTTACAAATCGGACCTTCTGGCAGGAGGCAATTTGGGTTAATGGTACATTTCTACCACCTAACTTTTCAGACAAAGAACGTCCCCCCCAACCAAAAATAGCCCCTCATTGTAGCTTGGAAGATGAAGGGCTGATCCTGCCTTGGTCTGATTGTCAATCCTCCATCACTCATTGGGCAGATCAGAGTAAAACCTTTTCCTTTTGTCCCAACATGATGGCTGACCCAGAGAACGAATTTGTTATGAAAAAGGGACTTTTCATACAGGATTTTAGAATGCATCCCTTTCACAAGTGGGTGCTCTGTGGAGTCAATGGCAGTTGTACAGAACTCAATCCTTTGATCTTTATCCAGGGAGGAGCAGTTGGAAAGGCTTCTTTTACTGGCATCTCAAGATTTGCTCAGTATTGGGGAATACATGCTGCCTCCCTGGACTCTTATGGATATACTAATACCAGTGTAGAGATTACTGGGTTCAATAAAACTTTGGTAAAGCAGATTAATTATCCACCTACCCCAGTCTGTGTTTACCCCCCTTTCTTGTTTATTCTTTCAAATGATTCATTTGAAGTCTGTTCCAATGATTCTTGTTGGATTTCTCAATGTTGGGATGTAACAAAGAACACCCGTGCCATGGTGGCATGGATCCCACGTTGGATCCCTGTTCTGGTGTAAACACCCTCCACCTTATCCCTGTTTTGGCAAAAAAAGAGATTTTGGCATTACTGCTGCCATGATCATAGCAATTTCAGCTAGTGCAGCTGCTGCTACAGCTGCAGGACACGCTATGGCTAGTACGGTTCAATCAGGCACAAAATTAAATCAGCTTTCAGCAGATCTGACTGATGCCATCACTGTCCAAACTTCTGCTAGTACCAAGTTAAAGGGAGGGCTGATGATTTTGAATTAGCGCCTTGACCTGGCAGAGGAACAGATAGGCGTTTTATACCAGATGGCCCATTTGGGTTGTGAGAGAAAACTGGAAGCTCTGTGTATTACCAGTGTCCAATATGAAAATTTTACTTATGCAGCTAATCTGTCTAGACAGCTTTCCTTGTATCTTGCAGGAAATTGGTCCGAGGGATTCGATGAAACTCTTGAGGCCCTGAGGGTAGCAGTTTTAAAGATCAACTCAATGCGAGTGGACCTGTCATTGACAGAGGGCCTCTCCTCCTGGATTTCATCTGCATTTTCTTATTTTAAGGAATGGGTGGGGGTAGGTTTATTTGGTGTTGCCACCTTCTGTGGACTTGTGTTCATGCTCTGGTTGGTTTGCAAGCTCAGAACCCAACAGACACATGACAAGGTTGTGATAGCTCAAGCACTTGCTGCCATTGAGCAAGGGGCCTCCCCTGAAATCTGGCTATCTATGCTCAAAAATTAGTTGACATTGGTGGCTGGCCTCTTTTGTAGAGTTCACCCTAGGTCATTTAGTAGTTACTGTCACATAGCACTGCTGTATCCAGGGACAGGCAACTTTCCTCATGCACAGATCAACCTAAGACATGGGGCCTGGTAGCGATAGGGTTACCCTATGACAGGAAAGGCTGTGACATTAGAGGATCGACCTAAGACAGGAGCCACAGCGGATGGGCATAATTACACAGACCTAGTCCAGCCTCATTTTAATAAAATAAAAAGGGGGAGATGTGGAGAGCCGTGCTGCGAGCAATCGCCATTATAAGATGGCGCCAGCCTCCGCTGTGCCTAACTAGTAAACAAGCCTTGTACACAGGTGCAAGAGTGAACTCATACCTAGTCACTGCCCATCTCGGGGTGTAGTAATGGGGTGATGGGCAAGCAAGGAATCAGGAGCTGACACACCATATCAGGTGCTGAAACGCCATGGCTGAGGGCTATATAAGCGACTCCATTTTCTGGGGTCGGGGTCTTCCCTCTTGAAGAAGCAATAAAGCTTTTGCCGCAGAAGATTCCGGTTGTCACGAGTGTGTTCTTGCCGGTGGGAACAAAAGCTTGGGATATCTTTACATAAGGAATATCAATAGACACTCATTCAAACCCTAGGTGTTCTTTGGTCTAGTATACTTCTTAGGCCTCACTACACAATGAATACTGTACTCTGAAAAATCCTATATAGAAACTCTGTTTCTGAGGTTGATAGTACTGAGTAATAATTTGAAGAAGTGCCTTTGGGTGGAATCTCATGAGTTTGAGTTATTACAAAGTACTGAAAGACTCAGAAACAATAGACATTTATTTCTTTGTTTTCCTTAGGTGAAAATTCATGGGTCAGGATACCAGCAAGATCTGCTCATTTTCTCTCAGTCTGAAACTACCTATATCCTTTTGCCTTTTTATAAAATGACTGTGATTTAGTTAGGGTTTCTATTGCTTTGACTAAACACCATGATCAAAAAACAAATTGTGGAGGAAAGAGTTTATTTGGTTTGAACATCCAGATCATACTCCATCATTGGTGGAAGTCAGAACAGGAACTCAAGCAGTGCTGGACCCTAGAGGTAAGAGCTGATCCAAAAGTCATGGGGGTTGGGATTTCCTCCTAACTAGATTGTTCAGTCTTGTTTCTTATAGGTCCCAGTTCCAGAAGCCCAGGGATGGCACCACCCACCATGGTCTGGGCACTCCAATATTAATTAATCACTAATTAAGAAAATGCCTTGTAGATGGGAGTCATGGAGGCATTCCGTCAACTGAGGCTCCTTCCTCTCTCATGACTCTAGTGTGAATCACACACACACACACACACACACACACACACACACACACACACACACACAAAGTTGACAAGAAAAAATTAACCAGTACACAAATAAGAGAGATGCTTTGCTTTCAGTTCTTCCATTATTAGGACGCAAATTTTACATATGAGCCCTTTGCTTACATGTACTGATTTTTTTAAAATTTATTAAGGTATCACTCAGAATACTATCACTTTTACCAGTGTATGAATTTTAAGGCAACAAAAGGTTTCACTGCCTTATAGACATAAATATGATGATGAAGTTGGAGATTCTATGATGAAATGATGCCTTTATAAGAAAACAAAAAGAAGAGAGAGCTCTTTCCCCCACCCCCCACAAAGTTGAAGACACAGAAATTCTAAAATCTGTAAGCCAGGAAGAAATTCCTCACTATCATGCAACAAAATCAACAATTTACATAGGACTTTCGAGCACCGAATACTGTGAAGCTTATGTGTCTGGTGCTGATGCCACTCATATTATCATTGAAATATGCATTGAGTGAGAAAGAGCTGTTGGTCTCTCTGCACCACAGGATTGCTTCTGTGTTCTGTGTTGCCACAAAAATGTACAGCCTCTTAAGTATAAGGCATTTCATCTGTGAAGTAAGACAACATACCAAGTCTTAGGTTGCTCAATAGAGAGCTTTATTAGGCAGCATGCATTTTAAACTGAGTCTATCTAAAAATTTTAATGCTTATGAAAGCTGCTACAAATTAAATTTGTAGCATTTCTGAAAATTGGGTAAGTTATGATGACTTACTACTGTTGAACTAGGCTAAGACTAAAATTAGGGCAATACTAAAACCATTCTTTTCTGCTAAGAATATTTGGGTATGAATATATTCTAATTGTTTTACAATAAAGAACAAATCATAATATAAAATATTCACAATGCTTAAGAAACCACATGAAATTGAAATCTCTGCAGAAATGCATCCAAATGTAAATGCCAAATTCAATATTAGACAGCGACTGTATACCTCTGCTTTCTTTAAAAGTGAGCACAAGCTAGCGCAGAGGAGCACGCACACTCCCACCCACCCACCCACACACACAAAACCCTGTAGCTCTCCAGAACAACAAATGGTGAGAAAGTAATTCTATGATCAACATGAAAAAGACTCAGAAATATATTATCAAGAGGAAAATAAATTCTCTTAAAACATTTGAGTTCGGCCCCAAGACTGATCCTATGGTTAAAGTACTCCTTTACTTTCTATCTCTTTTCCTTCCCTGCTTTGGCCTTCAGGGGAGTTGTAATGGTGAATTTTCCAAACTTAAAGAGATACTTTTGACAAAGAGCAAAACACCCAAGAATATAAATGTGTCATTTCAGCTGCTTTGCTGGTGAAATACAGGTTATAAGTGCTCTAGTCTTCTCACAGGGTCATTGGGATAACTTAAAGGAATTGGTGAAGTGCTTCCTACAACAAGGCACTTGCTTCTAAGTGCTAAATTTGGCATACGTAGTAACATAATAAAGAAAATGGGAACAGCTGCTCATATTCCTCTGAAAATTGAATTTGGCAACTTAATAGTGGGACTGAATACATTTCTGTTTTGTTAAAAGTAGATGCATGTACTTGTGATATATGAAGGAGAGAGTGACTAGGCTTTCTTAAAATCTGCATAACAATTAACATATTTTATTAAATGAAATGCATGAACATTTTAGAGTGAGAAATTATAATGGAAAAGTAGAAAACAAAAAAGAGGGAAGAAAGGGGGCAAAAACAAGAAACAATCAGAAATTCAAAACAATTAAATGAGGGATTAGAGATGACCCAGCTGTTTGTGCCGTGGAGGCAATGTGTTGCCTATTAATAATGATGTAAACACAGATTTATTGCAAGGATCCTGGGTCTTGAGAATCTTCAAGAAGAACTACACACTTATACATCATATACATTATAGAACATTGATAGTTGGAAAGCCTGCTGGGAATGAAATGTGTTCCTTGAAAATGTGTGCATTAAATAAATATTATGCCAAATTCCACTTAGTACTCAAATACATCTGTGTCTTGTGTTCTCTTCCATAAATACTGTAACCTTAAAAGATACCAGTGGTCAATATCATATAAAAACAATGAATCACACCTTAAAATGCAGCCACTGACTTAATATTTCCTTGAAAATTAAAAGCATTCCAAACTATCTCAGTATTTAAAATTTTGCCTCTATTAGAACTGAGAGTGATTATTTCCTGTCATACCTAACTTGTTATTTGATACCTTTAATTATTTCATCATGTTCTCAGGTCTTCTAATATTTCATACTGAACAGAAGCCTTGAAGAAACAATAACAGTACAGTCATTTCTTTCTTTAATGAAAGACCTGTGCTACAGTGGCCTGTGTATAGAGCATAGAAGGCTTGCCTCCTATGTACATACCTCATATTCTTAGTGGAAAGGGCTATAGTGGATGTGGACTATGGATTGTGAGCTATAATTCTTCCTATGTTTCAGAGTCTGTATAAGAAATTCCTCAGCTAAGGTGGAACAATCACCTGTCCAAATATTAAACCCTTATGTAGTTTTGATCTTCTGCTACACATTTTTAAATGAGCAATTAAATCTGCATTTTCTAATTTATATAACAAATTATGTACTGTTTTTCTTTTTATTTCAAAGGCATTTTTCTGAAAATAGCAAGCATTGTAATGTCATGGAATTTCCACATTACAGCTTAATAAAAGTAATTTATTCCTAATCCTTAAGCTAAATAGAACTGATAACAATTCAAAAGGATTATATTTTTGGACTGGCAAAGATTTCATAGAGTAATAAACTCCCGAGAGTATTTATTTAGGAAATGGGGACAGATAATCAAATCAAATGGGAAAGATATTCTCATTCTTCAGACAGACAAGAAAGTTGGGGAGTGTCTCAACCTACAACTCATAACAACTAGGGTAGAAATGTCTGTAAGTGCAAATATAGAATTCATTTTGGACCACTATTTTATATTGCACTAAAAGTACTACTTTTCTTTCATGGAAAAATCTAACCTCTTACTAATAAGTATTCTCAACACTTATGCATATTGAAGAAAAGTTCTATCACAACATGGAAGTGGCATGTGTGATATAAGCTCTATGCTTTCTGAGGAGGCAGCTTAAGACAAAGACATCTATATATAATGTCCAATACACTCATGCAGACACAAAGACAAAAATAAAAAATGAGTCATGAAATAGGTACAGCTATAGGACATGAGTTTAACCTATGGAAAAATTTGCCCTTTTACCTACTCTGCTGGCTGTGGACTTTGAGTGTACTCTCTTTGTTTAGTAGAGTAAATAGCTTTTAATCTCAGACCAGCCTTTATTCTTGTTCAAAGAAAGACTACTTCTTAATTGCCTATACCCAGTGATTACAGACACTAAAAAGAAATTGTTTAACCATATATATCTGGAGTGGTTTCAAAGTTTAAACTATTTCAGGAGAGTAAGAGTTGTAAACCCCAGAGATCAATGTATTAGGAAATTTTTCATATAAGAAAATGATATGAAATAATGTTTCTTAAGACCTTTAAGCAAACCTTAATTTAATAATTATTCAACACTCAAAAAAGATATGTAGGGACACTTTATGTGGATACCACTTGTACTGGCTGGTTTTATGTGTCAACTTGACACAGGCTGGAGTTATCACCGAGAAAGGAGCTTCAGTTGGGGAAATGCCTCCATAAGATCCAGCTGTGGGGCATTTTTCTCAGTTAGTGAGCAAGGAGGGGGGTGGTTGTGGGTGGAACCATCTCTGGGCTGGTAGTCTTGGATGCTATAAGAGAGCAGGCTGAGAAAGCCAGGGGAAGCAAGCCAGTAAGGGACATCCCTCCATGGCCTCTGCATCAGCTCCTGCTTCCTAACTTACTTGAGTTCCAGCCCTGACTTCCTTGGTGATGAACAGCAGTATGGAAGTGTAAGCTGAATAAATCCTTTCCTCCCCAACTTGTTTCTTGGTCATGTTGTTTGTGCAGGAATAGAAACCCTGACTAAGACACCTCTTATCATAATTATAACATCCAGAAAATACAAACAGGTTCCTAAAACAAAGAAACAACAGAACAGTAAGCATGCAATTTTCATAGATTTCATTGTTATCTAAAATGTCTAAAAAGGCAGCCAAACAATAGTCATTAATCAATCTCTATTTACACGTCTTTTATCATTTTTAATACAAACATTCCCATAAAATTTTGAATCAAGGAATCTGAAGTATTGCTATGCTTTGAGTATAAATGTTCTATATGGCATATTAACAGCATCATTTTTAGAACTAAGTGATATTGAAAACTATGTTAAATAAAATATTAATCAGGCCTTCTCTATTAAAAATGTAGAAATATACAAGAACACATGAGAATACAAACTAGTGTGCATATATATACATATATATGTATATGCATTTTAGAGTATGTATGTGTATAAACAAAACATAGACAATTTGAATCTGATTATGTAAACATTATACACACATACATATATAAGTACACAGACATATCAATATCCACTCTCCAGTAGGCTCTCATTTTTAGCTCTGTATATTGAAATACAATTTAGAGTCACAAACTAGAGTTCTACTCTTAATAAAAGTATTTTATTTTCAAATTAGATTTATGAAATATTTCCTTCTTTACACACTATCCAATTTTAAGATTTCTACTTTTTCATATTTTTCTGGGTTCGAACACACACATGAAGTACCATATTCCCATTTTTATATAGCACAACATTTTTTTACTGTTTTTGTTATTGACTTGAATGTGATAAACATCCCAAGTGTCCAGATGATTCACTGTAAGTTAATGTTCTCGTTGAACTTTAGGGAAGAAAATGTCTAAGCATGTAGAAAAATAATTGCTTCATTTCCTCATTTGTCTTAAATATTCATTAACCAGAGATTTGTGACAACATAGTACAAGGCAAGACAAAAAATGTTTAAATGAAGAAGAGAATCCATCATGGAAGTACTATTGAGACAATAAGTACATAATGATAATGTTAAACAAGAAAAATCATATTTGACAGAGATTATGTAACTGAATATAGCTGCTGAAATAGTTTGAGAACATATCATTGATTGCTCCCAGTAGATACTAACTTCAAGGTACAGTCAGTATTTCTGGGGCTTCTTTAAGCTCAGAAAGACTTAGAAAGGGTAACTTGTATGTTAAGATGTTTGTAATAATTTCCTTATTATTTAAAGCTAGCCTATTTATATGACACAATGTGATTATTACAGTGAGACAAATGTTTCATGGCCACATAAAATTCAAACATTGAACAATTTTGAAAATTGGAATACATGCTGGAATATAGTTTATTCTGCATATGACAGGAAAGGAAAGCTCATAATATTTCAACGTTATTGTTTTTTAATCTTATATATATATATATTTAGACTCCAGATTTTATTCCCCTCTCGATCTAACCTCTGATTGTTCCACATCACATACATCCTGCTTGTCCCCATGTCTCTACAGGAATGTACCCACCACTTAACAACCCACCCCACCAGACCCCTAAATCCCCTGGGCCTTCAGTCTCTTGAGGGTTAGGTGCATCTTCTCTGACTGAACAAAGACCTTGCTGTCCTCTGCTTTATATGTGTTGAGGGTCACATTTTCAGCTGGTGTATGCTGCCTGGTTGGTAATCCAATATTTGAGAGATCTCAGGGGTCCAGGTTAATTGAGACTGCTGGTCTTCCTTCAGGGTCTCCCTCCTCCTCAGCTTCTTCCAGCTTTCCCCTAATTCAACCACAGACTTAAGCAGCTTCTGTTCATTGGGTAGATAAAATACCTGCATCTGACTCTTTCTGCTGCTTGTTGGGTCTTTCAGAGGGCAGTCATGATAGATCCCGCAATGTTAGTAGTCCATAGACTCAGTGATAGAGTCAGGACTTGGGCCCTCCCCTTGAGCTGGATCCAACTTTGGGCCTGTTGCTGGACCTTTTTGTTCTCAGGCTCCTCTCCATTTCCATCCCTGTAATTGTTTCAGACAGGAATAATTATGGATCAGAGTTTTGACTGTGGAATGGCAACCCCATCCCTCACTTGATGCCCTGACTTTCTGCTGGAGGTACGCTCTACAAGTTCCTTGTCCCCACTACAGGGCATTTCCTCTAAGATCTCTCCCTATGAGTCCTGAGAGTCTCTCACCTCCCATGTCTCTAGTGCATTCTGGAGGGTCACCCCAACCTCCTATCTCCTGATGTTCTCTGCTTCTAGTCTTTATATTGGCCGGCCAGACTTCAGTCCTTTCCCCCCACCCAATACCAGATCGTGTTCCCCTCTTCTCCCCCAAATCCCCATCCACTTTCCCTCCCAGGTCCCTCCCTCCCCTCTTGTGATTGCTTTCTTCTCCCTCCAAAGTGGGACTGAGGTGTCCTTACTTGGATCCTTTAGCTTGTTGAGTTTTTTGAGTTCTTTGGACTATATCTACTTTTTTTTTTTTTGCTAATATCCACTTATTAGTGAGTACACACCATGGATGTGCTTTTGGGTTTGAGTTACCTCACTCAGGATGATATTTTCTAGTTCCATCCATTTTCCTGCAAAACTCAGGATGTCCTCCAGCTTCTGGCTATCATAAACATTGGCACTATGAACATAGTGGAACATGTGCCCCTGTGGTACGGTGGGGGCATAATCGGGGTTTCTTTCCAAGAGTGGTATTCCTGGGTCTCCAGGTAGATCTATTTCTAATTTTCTGAGGAACCTCCAGATTGACTTCCAGAGTGTTTGTACCAATTTGCAATCCCACCAACCATTGAGGACTGTTCCTCTTTCTCCACATCCTCGACAACATGTGTTTTGACCTGAGGTTTTAATCTTAGCCATTCTGATTGGTGTAAGGTGGAATCCCAGAGTCATTCTGATTTGCATTTCTCTGATCACTATGGACTTTGAAGGTTTCTTTATGTGTTTCTTAGCCATTTCAGATTCATCTGCTGTGAATTCTCGATTTAGTTCTATACCCCATTTTTTGATTGGGTTGTTTGTTTTTTTGGAGATTATCTTCTTGAGTTCTTTATATATTTTGGATATTAGCCATCTATCCAATGTAAGGTTGGTGAAGATTTTTTTTCCCAATCTTTATGTTGTCAATTTGTCTTATTGACTATGTCCTTTGCCTTACAGATGCTTTCTAGTTTAATGAGGTCCCACTTATCAATTCTTGATGTTAGAGTGAGAATCATTGGAGTTCTGTTTAGGAAATGACTCCTGTGCCAATGTGATCAAGGCTCTTTTCAACTTTCTCTTCTACTAGATTCAGTGTATATGGTTTTAAGTTGTGGTCCTTGATGAACTTGATATGCACTTTGTGCAAGATGACAAATATGAGTCTATTTCATTTTTCTACATACAGCCTGCCAGTTAGACCAGCATCATTTATTGAAGATGATTTCTTTTTTTCTATTCTATATTTTTGGCTTCTTTTTTTTTATTATTACATATTTTCCTCAATTACATTTCCAATGCTATCCCAAAAGTCCCCCATACCGCCCCCCACTTCCTTACCCTCCCATTCCCATTCTTTTGGCCCTGGCATTCCCCTATATTGGGGCATATAAAGTTTGCAAGTCCAATGGGCCTCTCTTTCCAGTGATGGCCAACTAGGCCATCTTTCGATACTATTTTTGGCTTCTTTATCAAAGATAAAATGTCTTTAAGTGTGTAGTTTCATTTCTGGGTCTTCAATTCTATTCCATTAATCACTGTGTCTGTCTCTGTAACAATACAATGCAGTTTTTTTTTTTTTTTTTTTTTTTTATCATTACTGCTCTGTAGTAAAGCTTGAAGTCAGGAATGATGATTCCTCCAGCTGTTCTTTTATTGCTAAGAATTGTTTTTGTGATTCTGGGCTTTTTGCCTTTCCAGATGAATTTGAGAATTGCTCTTTCCATGTCTTTGAAGAATTGTGTCAGACCTTCAAAGACTTGATACTAATATTTCTCAAACTATTTCATAAAATTGATACAGAAGGAACACTACCTAATTCATTCTATGAAGCCACAGTTACTTTGATACCTAAACCACACAAAGACTCAACCAAAAAAGAGAACTTCAGACCAAACTCACTTATGAATATTGATGCAATAATACTCAATCAAAGAACAAATCAAAACGATCTTTCACCACAATCAAGTAGGCTTCATCCCAGTGATGCAAGGTTGGCTCAATATATGAAAATCTATTAATATAATCCACTATATAAACAAACTCATAGAAAAGAATCACATGATCATCTCCTTCGATGCAGAAAAAGCATTTGATAAAATAAACACCCCTTCATGTTAAAAGTATTGGGAAGATCAGGAACTTAATGCCCATACCTAAAGTTAATAAAAGTAATTTTCTGCAAACCAACAGCCAATATCAAATTAAATGGAGAGATACTTGAAGTAATCCCACTAAAATCTAGGACAAGATAAGGATGCCCAATCTCCCCCATACCTATTAAATATAGTACTCAAAGTTCTAACTAGAACAATGACAACAAAAAGATATCAAGGTTACATAGATTGGCAAAGTCAAAAAAATGTATCACTATTTGCAGATGATATGATAGTATAAATAAGCAACTCCAAAAATTCTACCAGAGAACTTCTCCAGCTCATAAACAACTTCAGCAAAGTGGCCAGATATAAAATTAACTAAAAAGAAAGAAAGAAAGAAAGAAAGAAAGAAAGAAAGAAAGAAAGAAAGAAAGAAAGAAAGAAATCAGTAGCATTCCTTTATAGAATTGATAAATAGGCTGAGAAAGAAATTAGGAAAACAACTCCCTTCACAATAGTCATGAATAATATAAAATATCTTGGGGTAACTCTAACCAAACAAGTGAAAGACCTATATGACAATAACTTCAAGTCTCTCAAGAAAGAAATCAAAGAAGGTCTTAGAAAATGGAAAGATCTCCCATGCTCATGGATTGGCAGAAGTAACATAGTAAAAATGGCAATCCTATCAAAGGCAATCTATAGATTCAATGCAACCATCATTAAACTATAACATTATTATCAGACAAACAAGACCTGTAAGTTACAATACCAGCTGAAACACTATCTTGGATTGGTAAAGTCTCACAAGGAACTACTCCCAGATGATGGACTATAGGAAAACAATGGCTGCTGAGCAAAGCAGAATCTGATTTCTCCAGAATCAACTGCTATATAAATTATCCAATCCCAAGTGGTCATCTAGAAACGAACACATAGAGACAACTCTAAATAGACTCAATGAGGTAGTGTGTGTGTTTCTGTGTATGTACATGTCTTTATTAACACTTTTTTTTCACAGATTTGCCAACCTTATTAAGAGCATAATCATTTTAGTTCTGCTTTTATGTATATGCATGTATAACAAAACACTGATTATTTCTGTGTATTTTTATTGATTATAATTATTCTCAATTAGAAATATTTCATTTCATTTTACATTACCAATGCTTTAAATAGACTCACTAAAAGTATCTTTCCTACATAACACCTTAAACATCTGTTAAATACTTATCACTAAAAAGCTTAGCAAACACAGAAGTGGATGCTCACAGTCAGCTATTGGATGGATCACAGGGCCCCCAATGGAGGAGCTAGAGAAAGTACCCAAGGAGCTAAAGGGATATGTAACCCTATAGGTAGAACAACATTATAAACTAACCAATACCCCGGAGATCTTGACTCTAGCTGCATATGTATCAAAAGATGGCCTAGTCAGCCATCACTGGAAAGAGAGGCCCATAGGACTTGCAAACTTTATATGCCCCAGTACAGGGGAATGCCAGGGCCAAGAAGTGGGAGTGGGTGTGTAGGGGAGTGGGTGGGAGGGTATGGGGGACTTTTGGGATAGCAGTGGAAATATAAATGAGGAAAATACCTAATAAAATATTTTTTAAAAGCTTAGTACAGGCCTTAATACAAAGCTACATTTAGTTACTATTACTTTACCATTAAGTTTCAATAATTTATTAGAGTGTGAAAATTGTCTCTTACATTGGAGTTTGTATTTTAATATTGTGGTTCTCATTTAACTTGGTGAAAATATAAGTACTCTGTAGATCACCAAACAAGTTTTCTTTCATCAGAAATAAGGTGGGTTAGGAATATAGGTTAGGTAATAAAAACAAACAAACAAAAAAAGTGTAGCAGCATCGAAATACCAAGCAGAGAAGTCAAATTCATGTTGCACACAGGAATTATCTTTGTATTGGAGCAAACACAGCAGTAGCAGCCTCACCAGAAACCAGAATTGATCTCCTTTTGAATGCTTGATTGTGAGTTTATAACGGACCCAGAAGCCAAGCTAAGCTAGCCTTTGCCAGAATCACTTGCCATGTTTGCCAAGTGATTTATTACATGATCTTCTTACTATCTTAAAGTAATAAAACTCTTTACTGTGTTTGGGCTATCTCATCTCTCATGGTAATCAAGCTCACTAAAGGGTACTTAAAAGAAAGTATAGCCATATTGGGTGCCTAATGGCTCAACAAAAGCTTACACTGTCTTCTCACTCCAATTCTTGCTATGACCTTTTGAGACGATTGCAGCACTATGTTTCAAGGGATTCAATGTAAGTGGAATTTCCAAATTAATCATGAAAACCAAACTACTTCTCCATATGATTTGCCCAACTCACATAATTTAACATTATTTCCATTCCTGCAATCTTACCTAGATTTACCTAGCATGGTAGTTGTGTGCTGAATCTGGTTTAAAGTACCGTAAGGAAACAAAGAAAATTAGAATAGAGTGTTATCTGGGCTTTTATTGATAATAGCTCTTTAAGGCAACATTTTTTTTTCCTCTTCTATTGTTCTCATGTCCAAACTTTGACATTCCTATCAAGCAACATTTTCTTTGGTGAGAGGACTGGAATGGCACAATGCTCTAGGATCCTCTGATCCTTCAATATTCTAGATGAGCTATTAGATAGAACTAACAATAATGTAATCAATCTATAGAGCAATATGTTATAACTCAATTAAACCTGAAAAGTTTTCTTCATGTTCCACTTTAAAGTTTGAAATAGATATAATTATATAATAGATATATCTCCAGAATGAACTTACATGAAACATTACACACACACACACACACACACACACATATATATACAAACATGCAAATCATAATCTTATGATTAATGTGTAATCCTATAACACATACAGAAATAAATAATCAGAGACTTACAATATTCCAAACTAAACATTCCATAGCAATTTACTGAGATTGTGTTTGCATCGAGAAATTTTATAATCAATAGTAGACAATTATTAATTTCTTTTGCTCATGTCACAAAGTTATGAAATATACTCGGCCAACCACAGCACTGCATGAAGCTATCTCATGTGTCTGGCAGTCTCTACCCTTTAAGAAACAGCTACTAGTCACTGAGCACCTCCTGTTAAGGCATTGTCACATATTTTCTGAAAATCTGCCTCATATTTATTTCCCTAAGCAAGTCAATGGGGCTCCATATTATCTTTCATTCTTTAGGAGCAATGACATTACCTACTTCCCTAAATTGTAATGGACAACAGATAATGGAAAGAACAAGAACTCCAATCCAGATCTGTCCCAATTGCCAACTTGCGCAATTGTTCTTTACAACATGGAACTGAATAATGCAAAGCGCATCTTAGATGTAATTTCTCAAAGGCTTGTTGTATAGACCAGTTACTTAACAGGTCCTTAGATTTATGTTCCTTTATTCATGATTACAGGAGTTTTGTACTTAAACTGTAGGTCATATTATTAGGTCCAGTACACATGAAGGACAATACGGCATCCTTTGCATACAAGGACGTTAAGCTACCAGCTGTGGGAACACTGAGGGGATGTGTAACTTGGTCTTGATGAGAAGGAAAAACTTATTCCTCAATTCAATCCTAAGGAATAAAACAATGTACTAAACAATGATATTGACCTCAAAACTTAATGTGTAATCCTATGGTATATAGCATATATATTACTTAGGGACATTAAAAAGTACCCATTTCAATGTAATGGGCTTCTCCATCCAAGGGTGCAGAGGTGCTGTCCATTGCTTTTCTGTCTCTAACCCTGCCATTCTGCTACTGAGTAAAAATGGACTTGAGTACTCTCTGCAGGAAATCTAAAAATTATGACAAAATATATTACTTCATAGAATATGAGCAAAAGTAAAATATGACTTTAGAAGAGCAGAAATTAGTAGTCTGTGTAAAGTTAGACATATAAAAAGTATCATATTCTATTTGAAGCATTTATTTTACTTCAATAGTGGGAACATTTTAGTCAAAATAAATGAGCTAACATTAGAAATTTATGATTTAGTGATAATAGTTTGGGTTTTTTTGCTAACCTTTAACATACAAGAAAGGATTTGGAAATCTAATGTTGAATTTGTATATGTGTCCACAGAAGTGAAGCTTTAGCTCTGCTGTTCTTTCAAGGTTTTAATTAAAGAGTAATAATCTTGACATAATATGAAATACATTGTTATTTTGTTTTCAATTATTTTTATTGACAGAGAAGGGTAAAAACTACACACATGCATACGTTCATGTTTGCTAACAATCCATTTCCAAATGTTGCTAAATTTTAAAATTATACTTCAGAACAATAGGTAACTAATTTTCCTTAACTATTCCCCTTGCTAGCATCTCCACTAATTAAAATCATTGCAGCTGAGTTGAATTTTAATGAATTTTATGCTAAAATATGTTTTACAGTGCTGAAGCTGTAGTTTAATCATACAAAAATATAATTCATGGGTCAGTATATTTAAAAGTCAAAAGCTGTTTAAATTTATTTTAATTATGCTTCCATTGAATGTCATATTTTAACGATCATTCCATACACTGTTCCACTTCTCTCTTAGGAGTGGCATGTAAGCCTCAAGATAAATAATATTACCACAAATATGACTATAAAAATACATGTTATAATGTTATTTCTTTTTTATTATACTTACGAGTTTATTGTGGAGGTGTATAAATTCAGTATGGAAGTACCAGCCAGACGCTTTTAAATTTAAAAGTCCTGATAGTTTTTTAAGTAGAAACTCAGCCAAGTACCATGGTTGACAGTCAACTTTGGCCCCATTTTTGTGATCTTGGCAACATAATTTGCATCCTGTAGAAATGAAGATGACTATCCTGTATTTGACACTGGTTAATTAGCATGCAGATGGCAAGGAATCTGCCCATTCTACCCCGTAGTATACAAACTTCACATCTGCAGTATATATTGCAGAGTGGAATGTGTGCACAGGTCATATAGCAGGAATCAGATCTTTAGTTTTTAAAGTTACAATAAAAAACCAGGTAATGATTATGAACTTCAAAGTACAGATCTTCAAGTAATTGGACAGGCTTCATTGAGAAAAGATGAGGCAGAATTTATTACATTGCATTTGCAATTTAATTCTTAATTCTTAGAAATACAAGTGTGTGTGAAATTTATCTAAGGTACTTAAATATTAATGTGACTAACAAGAACTATGAGAAATGTCATATATCTTTAGCTTAAGGATACACTTTTGAGAGTTTATCAGAATAGAGTCATTTGATAGTAATGAACTCAAAGAACATAAAAATCCTCAGGCTTCTCTGAACAATTGACATTGAACATAACAGAGGTGCAAAACCTTGCCTAAAACAATATGTTCTCTTCATACCTCTTGAGCACAATTTAGACAGCATAATCTCTCAATAATGAACACTATGAAAATTTAAATATTTATGTCCTTATAGCATAGAGTTCCAGTGTTAAAGAAATGACTCTTTCTATGCCTACGGCTATGTCTGTCTATGCCTATCTCTATATCTATGTCTCTCTATGTCTATCTATCTATCGATTAATTGATAAATACTTTAAGGTTTTTTATGTGCTAGATTCTGCTTAGGGTAAGTGAAAGCAAACAAAAAGGTACTGAATGTATACTCAGAAAGTGCTTCATAGTTCAATTTACATCAGTGCCATCAGACTATGATAACCAAAACTTGATCAAGTTGATATAAAACCTTCAAGTCCAGGTTGTTGGTGAACAGAAGCTCATCTTCCTGAAGGACTGTCACTAGCTTTTCTAAAAACCCTCTACTCTTCCATTTTAAAATTAGTTATAAGGGAATTTCAAGAAATGAAAAATTAGACTGGGGAGAAAAATTATTATTTCATCTTAAATACTTTTGTTTTATTTATTTAAGTTCAATTCAATGTCTACAGTATGACACAATGTGATATATTATCTTCACATAAAATCTGAACTATTTTGTCTAAGAGAATCCTGTTCCTTGATTCTATTAAAATCCTCAAGGTCATTTTCAGTGACCTTCCTCTCTATTAATCTCACCTAACATCCTGCTGCCATACTGTGGAAAGTTCTAGTCTAAAAGGCTACATAAGTAAAGCAGATTCTTATGCATATATACTTATTCTTCTCTCCTCCTACACCTACCTTTTGTGTAGAAATGACCAGTTATTTTTGTATGTTTCCCAAAGGTATCCTTTGGGGCTGCATAGAGCTTAGTACCTCCCTGGCAGTGACATTCTCACTTTGAAGATGTCAAGCAAGGAAAGGAAGCACCGCATAATTTAAGAGTGAAAATGAATGTGAGCCCTGACCACTGGTCATCCTTGAAACAGAAAACTTAATGTGCATTCCAGACAAGAAATCTATTGCCTAAGACAAGGATATAGGCTAGCAGCCAGAATGTACTTCAACTTGTTTAAAAGATTACAGCATGCTGACCCACTTTCAATAAAGTATATCAGTAATGGGGTTGATTTTACTTTCTTTCATTAAAAATTCTTGTATATTTTAAGTATATAATTATTATATTCATATAATAATTAAATATATGAGAGTCTGAGTCAAAATATTTTTTATAAAAAATGCAGCCAAATTATATAAACATCAAGAGAGCCAGCTCCCTTCAGCAAGGATCTTCAGGATCCTCAGAATGTCTTGACACTTAAAGAATAAGAGTGTCTTCCATTAGGCTCCATGTTTGCAGCAGGCAATTCCTAATGGACAGATATGGGGCAGTGAAACAAATTATTGTGAAGTTTATTGGATTTCAAAGTATATTAACTATTGTTGCACTGTGAGGAGTATCTGATAAGACAAGAAAGGCAAGCAAGTATTTTGCCTCACAGTAATTATCAGGCAACTTTTTATTGCAGAGAACCCTGTATTTAGTTTTAGCAGTTACTGACATGAGAATGAGGTAGCATCCACAATTATTTATATAAAAAGTCAAAACCTTCAAACCAGGGGATGGGGTAGCATCAGTTGTCTATTAGAAAGCAATAACTTTTGTAGATATTGTAATTATTTTTAATTACAGATCTGTACCTACCTTCACTAAAGACTGAACTAATTATGACACAAATTTGGGGGAAATTATACATGGAACAAAATAGAGTTCATATTGCTGTTTCCTAAGCAGAATAGATATTGAAAATGGCACTGAGTCTTGAGTCATCTTTCGACAGTTATAATGAATGATTGTTAGAGTAATAAGAAGGTATATACCTTAGAAAAATGGGAGCTATAGTACATTTCAGTTAGTAAAGGGGTTGATCTCAAACCTAGGGTCCATTGTAGTACCTATGAATAAAATAATTCCATACTTTAATTCAGGTGAGGAGGAGGTGGACCTCTGGGATTTCTGGAAGCCAAACTAGCCTACTTGATGAGCTCTTTACAAAGAGAGACCCTGTCTTTTCTTTCTCTTTCTTTCTTTCTTTCTTTCTTTCTTTCTTTCTTTCTTTCTTTCTTTCTTTCTTTCTTTCTTTCTTTTTTGTTTTCATTTTTTATTAGATATTTTCTTCATTTACATTTCAAATGCTATCCCCAAAGCCCCCATACACTCCCCCGGCCCTGCTCCCCAATCCACCCACTCCCGCTTCCTGGCCCTGGAATTCCCCTGTACAAATACAGAAGTGGTTGCTCACAGTCAGCTATTGGATGGATCACAGGGTCCCCAATGGAGGAGCTAGAGAAAGTAACCAAGGAGCTGAAGGGGTCTGCAACCCTATAGGAGGAACAACAATATGAACTAACCAGTACCCCCCCAGAACTGTGTCTCTAGTCGCATATGTAGCAGAGGATGGCCTAGTAGGCCATCAATGGGAGGAGAGGCCCTTGGTATTGAGAGACCATGTCTTAAAAATGGAAGCTATATTGCTCCTAAGGAACCAAAGTTAATATCCTGTTTCCATTTAGATACACATACATCTACTAACATATGCTTACACATACACATACATAACAACCACATATTATGAGCAGCTTTAAGTAAAAAAAAAAAGGTATTTGTAAAATAAATATCTCACAAGTCTGTCATAACTTTTTGGCATATAATGTTTGTTTTGGTAAATTGTTATAAAAATAAAATTTAAAAAGAAACAAGGCCTCATTGCTTGGGTCATCAGCAGTGATGTCATTGGCTTTAGCCATTCACCTAATTTCTTAAGATTCCTTTCACTTATACGCATGTGGGATGATTTTCAGTAATTGCTTTTTCTATAAAATGTATTTCCATGTATTGTTCTTGAACATGATGTCAAACAAACACCTGTATGAACATTTACAGATTTTTGGTGAAGACAAGGAGACAGCACCTAATTTATGTCTGATTGTAAAGATATCTGTATTTGTGTCCACTCCTAGGAAATACTAAAAGTAGTTATGTTTCAAGCTGACAAAGTTGTGTTTTTATATGAAGCCTGTAGAAATTGATGTAGACCTAATGAAGATCTCATTACTGTATACTGTACTGTACATAGAAGTATAGAGTTGATTTTATCTAAGGTCATTATAAAGTAAAAAAGATATTGTATAGAGTAACATACTTAAATGTGCTTAAGGGACAGCAAAGTATATTACAACATATCTAGTCAATGTAAAAGCATGAATTATTAAAGAATTTTAAATTCATTTAATACACTTATTGAAACTATGATATGGAAACAAATTAAAATTGCATCTTTTAGGACCTTAAATGAAATCCCATACAGTTGGGAGAGGGAACTTGTAGAGCCCACCTCCAGCAGAAAGACAGGGTATCAAATGAGCAGTGGTGATGCCATCTCACAGTCAAAATCTCTGACCCAAAATTGTTCCTCTCTTAAAAATTACAGTGAAAAAAATGGAGAAGAGCCCGAGTAAAAGGAGGTCCAGCAACAGGCCCAAAGTGGGATCCAGCTCAAGGGGAGGTCTGAAGACCTGATGCTATTACTGGGGCTATAAAGCGCTCACAAAAAGGGACCTATCATGACTGCACTCTGGAAGACGCAACACACAGCTGAAAGAGTCAGATGCAGATATTTGCCCCCAACCAATGGACAGAAGCAGCTGACCCCTGTGTTTGAATTAGGGAAAGACTGGAAGAAGTTTAGAAGGAGGGTGACCCTGTAGGAGGACCAGTAGTCACAGTTAACCTAGACTCCCAAGATCTCTTAGACACTGGCCCACCAACCAGGCAGCATACACCAGCTGACATGAGGCCCCCAACACATATACAGCAGAGGACTGTTGAGTCTGGGTTCAGTCAGTGAAGATGCACCTAACTCTCATGAAACTGGAGGCCCCAGGGAGTAGAGAGGTCTGGTGGGATGGTGGTTGGGGGTTGGAGGTTGGGACATCTTCATGGAGACAAAGGGTGGGAGAGGAGGTATGGGATGTGGAACAGTCAAAGGGTCGACTGGGACGGGGAGAAAATCTGGAGTGGAAAAAATGGTTAAATAAAATTTTTAAAAAACTTTAATAAAAGAAATATTTAAATAAAAAGTTCAATAAAATCATAAAAAATATTAAACTTTCACCTCCAATTTCTGCAGCATAACCTTAGCTTTATAAACATCTCAAGTTAAATATGTCAGAAATAAATCTAAGCAGGGTCCATCCACCAGTGAGACCAATTCCATTTTGTGGCATGAAGACATAACAAACCATGAACACATTTCTCAGTCCTGTCCTTCTGAATCATCATACATTGTATAAATGGAAGCCTTGTTGTTTGTTGTTCATACCTTTTAAATTGTTCTGCTAATGACACATAAAGAAGCAAAAAGATGTATCAGAAATCCTCTGCTATGAAAATATCAGTTTTGGCCTAGTCGGCCATCAATGGAAAGAGAGGCCCATTGGACATGCAAACTTTATATGCCCCAGTACAGGGGAATGCCAGGGCCAAGAAGTGGGGGTGGGTGGGTAGGGGAGTGGGGGGGAGGGTATGGGGGACTTTTGGGATAGCATTGGAAATGTAAATGAGGAAAGTACCTAATAAAAAATATTTATAAAAGAAAATATCAGTTTATATGTATGCCAAGGGAGATCTAAACAGAGAAGAGAAGATGAAGCACAAAACACATTGATGAACCAGAATATAGAGGCTAAGGGGCAAGAGAAATGAAACAGGAGAGGAAATATGATCACGAAAAGGTAATTTAGAATATACAAATCATGCTACATCAAACTCAACAAGCCAACACTCAGGTGTAAAAATAAATATAGCAGTTAACATAAAGCAGGAAATTATTTCAATAGTAGCCTTAGATACCTTTGAGGCTCCTGTTTCACTGGTAACTCTAGAAGAGTGGTTCACAACCTTCCTAATATTCTGATCCATTGTATGTGGTAAGGCCCATCATAAAAGTTTTTCATTGTTACTTCATAACTGTACTTTTGATTCTGTTACAAATCATAACATAAATTTTTAAAGTGCAACATATCTGATATCCAACCAGTGTGAAAGGGTCATTTGATTCACAAAGTGGCTGTGACCCTTTGGTTGAAAACAACTGCTCTAGAAGAGTGAACGTAAGCTTTGCCACTCCTTAAAATTTAAATCATCATATAAAAAGTTGGAGATAATTAGGCTTTGTTGAGGCCTTTTCAGGGATGTTTATATTCTGCAAATCAAAAGAAATAACTCTTAAGTTTTGCTTCTGGCTCAGGGCAGAAACCAAAACCATTATTTGTAGTGGCCAGACAAATCCTTCCACACAAAAAAACCCCAAACACCCCTACAAACACTGAACTTTAAAATCCTCCTAAAATACTATTTTTTCTCCTAAAATACTATTAAGAAAGTTAATTTTTGCTTAATAATTTTTAAGTTAATAAAAATTGACAAAATTAAGATATCACAAGAAATTTCTTAAATGAATTAAAATAATACATTCTAGAGAATGTGCAATTATGTGCATAGGTATGTGTTTTGGTGTAGGTTTATGAAAATGAAATCATTGCTTGCAGAGGTCAGGGGGGAGAGGGGGGGAGGGAGGAGAGGGAGGAGAGGGAGAAGGAGGAGAGGGAGAGGGAGAGGGAGAGGGAGAGGGAGAGGGAGGGAGAGGGAGAGGGAGAGGGAGAGGGAGAGGGAGAGGGAGAGGGAGAGGGAGAGGGAGAGGGAGAGGGAGAGGGAGAGGGAGAGGGAGAGGGAGAGGGAGAGGGAGAGGGAGAGGGAGAGGGAGGGAGAGGGAGAGGGAGAGGGAGAGGCAGAGGGAGAGAGAGGGAGAGAGGAGGACAGGAGAGGAGAGGAGAGGAGAGGAGAGGAGAGGAGAGGAGAGGAGAGGAGAGGAGAGGAGAGGAGAGGAGAGGAGAGGGAGGAGAGGGAGGAGAGGGAGAAGGAGGAGAGGGAGAGGGAGGAGAGGGAGGAGAGGGAGAGGGAGGAGAGGGAGGAGAGGGAGAGGGAGGAGAGGGAGGAGAGAGAGGAGAGGGAGAGAGAGGAGAGGGAGAGGGAGAGGGAGGGGGATAGAGAGCTTCAGATTCCTTGGATCTGGAAAACCAGCCAGGTGTGAGCTATCTCACCTGCTTACTGGGAACTTAAGTTGGGTTATTTAGACGAGCAGTGGGTGTTCTTCACTGCTGAGTCATTCACAGCCGATAAAACATTTTTTAAGATTAGAGAAATAAAGCACATATGACCTACTTATAGTGGGGAGGAGCTGCCCGGATAAGACATAACAAAAATGAATTGACAGATACTTACATAAGATTTTTTTTACGTGACTGCCAATCATATTAGAAGATGGGTCCTTTCACTTACCATTGTATATGCTTATTAGCAGCCTGGGTATATCAATTTAAAACACCAGTGGCATAGTAAACTTAGTTAACATAAGAGGACATTTTAAATGACCATTACTGAATTTCTATGAAAAGAACTTGTTCTAAAAAATTGTTTTTATGAAGCAGTCTGTCAATCAGTTGCCATTTGACAAAAATTCCAGTTTATTGAAAATAGCTAAATAATGCTATGTCCCCCAAAGAGCCAAAAAATGATTCAGTCACTCACATGGCCTGTTCTCATGAAGCCACACATCTGTTTTGGTGTCTAAATGCGCTACTTTTAATCAGAGTGTTTCAAATCTTTCAATGCACTTGCTAACACTTTCATAGAGCTTTATAGTTTAGAAAGAGTTTTAAATATCTCATTTCATTTAATCTTCAGAGTTATTCATATCATCTACTAATTAAGACCCCTGTTAATAAAATGAAAGTAATAACTAAGTCTGAAAATTCCAAATTATGAATGACCATTGTCCCAGCAAGTCAAGCCTCAGGCAGCCTGAGGCCACAAAGACCTCACACTCATATGTTTGTATGCATGTGCAGTGAGTTTAGAACAAGAAAACAATGGTTACATGCCATAGAATTGTTACAATTTAGAAACACTGCCCCCTGATCCTCATTGTTTTAGTAAAAGAAATTACCTTTAAAAGATAATAAAGACATGGAATTACCTGTCTCTATAATGTGGAGGCTTATTGTGTTTCTGACATTCTGTTTCACTGTGTAGGCTCTGGGAGAACAAAGATGAAAAGCTTTCTTTTTGTGTGTGCAACTTTCTAAAGGGCAGTAATTACCATGAAAAAGGAAGGACTTCTTTGTGTCTGGCATTTTGCCACTATTAATTTGTCCCAGGACGATTTCCCATCAGTTAAGTGCCTTATAAGGCACTTCTGTTTTTAACATGAAAAACCACACTGCACAGTTATCAACTGCTGTTGCTCTTTTAAAAGTCCAGCAGAACGATGACCCTATATGGTATCAAATCTCCATGAATGTCCAGGTATTTAGAAAATAAAGGAATATAAGTGGCCTGGAGAGGAAAGCCTAAGACAGCCCTTCTTGTTCATAGGATAAAGATGCTACAGATATTAGTACTTTACTACTTTATTCTAAGTCATCAAGGGGTGTGCTACCTTTAGTTTTTTTCCTTTAGGCAAACACCTTCCTGTTCAAACCATATAATTATTCTCATACGTGCAATCTTTCACTTGGAAACAAAAATGATGATGTCATGTAACTGACATGTAGGTCAATGACGTGGTAGGAAATCTTAAATTTAGTGTAGAAATTTCTATAAATTATCATTTACCTACAATAATATACATACATAAATATACACACACAGATACACACACACACACACACACATCTTAAATTGATCTGGAACTGAAAAGTAGGCCTCCTTTTGCTAATCAATCTGCTATAAAAGGAGTCAAGAAAAAAACTCAGAGATTTTCTATAACTGGTAAATATTTAATTATATTGAACATAGTTATTATGTATGGATTTTGATTATGTTGAGAAAGCCATTAGAAGGCTGGAAATACGGCTATGAATTCTATCAGATTATTGACCAATAGACTGAATAGAATACAAGAGTTGCATAGCAATCTCTCAGTGAATAGCTTCCGGAAAAAGGAAAACCTTTATTGGGCATTTCCAAGCACTACAACCTACAGCTATGCTACTGAAAGGAAGGTCAAGCTCATGCCCAAAGTGGGATCCAGACTGAGGGGAGCTCCCAAGGCCTGCCACTATTACTGAGGCTATGGAGCACTCACAAAAAGGAACGTAGCACAACCGCACCTCAGAAGACCCAAAAAGCAGCTGAAAGAGTCAGCACCCAACCAATGGACAGAAGCTGCTGGTCTCTGTTGTTGAACTAGGGAAGATTGAAAGAAACTGAGGAGAAGGGTGATCCTGTAGGAGGACCAGCAATCTCATGTGATCTGGACCCCTGAGATCTCTCAAACACTGGATGATCAACCAGGCAGCATAACCCAGCTGATATGAGGCCCCCAACACATATACAGCAGAGGACTGCTGGATCCGAATTCAATCAGAGATGATGCACCTAATCCTCAAGACACTGGAGGTCCAGGGAGTATAGAGGTCAGGTGGGGTGGGGGATGGAGGTGAGAACATCCATGTGGAGAGGAGGTAGGGAGTGTGTAATAGTAGGAGGGTGAACTGTGGCGGGGGGAAATAAAATCTGGAGTAGAAAGAAAGAAAAGAGAAAAAGAAAGAAAGAAAGAAAGAAAGAAAGAAAGAAAGAAAGAAAGAAAGAAAGAAAGAAAGAAAGAAAGAAAGAAAGAAAGAAAGAAAGAAAGAAAGAAAGAAAGAAAGAAAGAAAGAAAGAAAGAAAGAAAGAAAATTTACTACCAGTTCCAATTCAGAATGCAGTTTTATGTCATATCCCTGTTAATGTGGTCACCTTTTCCTCCAAACACTAATCAAGATGACCTCAAGCCGGTACTGTGCAGATGTGATCCTCTGCTGAGCTTAGTGATCAAAGTTAGTGCAGATAAAGGGGGTGGTCATGATTTATTCAGCTTCAAGGAAGTGATGTTTGGATTAGAAAAAAAGACAGCCCTCTGTATAACTCAGTGGTTCTCATCCTGAGTGTCACAACTACTTTGGGGACAAATGACACTTTCACAGGGGTCACATGTTAGATATCTTGCATATCAGATATTTAAATTACAATTCGTAACAGCAGCAAAATTACAGTTATAAAGTAGCAATGAAGGGATTGTATGATTGGTTTTTACCACAACATGAGGAATGAATGGTATTAAACAGTCACAGCACTAAGAGAGCTGAGAACTACTGACCTAGCTGTCTGAGGCAATTCTTGGAATTTTCAGCCTGCCCTTCTAGATACTAATCCTTACAGCTTCTCACACATCTAATTAGTCACCACAATAAGGAGAGAATATCCCTTGCAATTAAGCTCTAATATATTTTTCCACTGATTACCCTCTGTTTTAAGCTTAAAATAAGCTTAACAAGTTTCAACAATTTCTTAATGCTAAGCTCTAGGACTGTGGGTAATTTTTATTCATGAATTTCTGCATACTGAAAGTGAAATGTTATAGAATGTTATTGAATCCATGATAGAGACTCAGGAATCCCATCACTAAGAGAAATTGTAGTTGCATTTATAATTCCAGAACTCGGGATATATAGGCAGGAAAATGCAAAATTGAGACTGGCCTTTTCTAAAAAACATGAGACTGGTCTTCTTTAAATAGTGAGCCCAGCCAGAGATACACATCTCCAACAACTACAATCCCAAAATCCAAACAAACAGCCAAACTAAAAGGAAAAGGGAAGGGAAGGGAAGGGAAGGGAAGGGAAGGGAAGGGAAGGGAAGGGAAGGGAAGGGAAGGGAAGGGAAGGGAAGGGAAGGGAAGGGAAGGGAAGGGAAGGGAAGGGAAGGGAAGGGAAGGGAAGGGAAGGGAAAAGAGAAGAGAAGAGAAGAGAAGAGAAGAGAAGAGAAGAGAAGAGAAGAGAAGAGAAGAGAAGAGAAGAGAAGAGAAGAGGAATACAGAAAGGAAATGGACATGGATGTAGAATTTCCAAAGTACAGTAGATAAAATTACATAGGATAGGTAAAACAAATTTTCTTTGAGGCAGGGTTTTTCTGTATAGCTCTGGCTGTCCTGGAACTTACTCTGTAGACCAGGCTGGCCTCGAGCTCAGAAATCTGCCTGGCTCTGCCTCCCCCGTGCTGGAATTAAATGCATGCACTACCACTGCCTGGCTGTAAAAACAATTCTTAACAATAAAAGAACTTCAGGGCCGGGCGTGGTGGCACACACCTTTAAAGCACTCGAGGCAGAGGCAGGCGGATTTCTGAGTTCGAGGCCAGCCTGGTCTACAAAGTGAGTTCCAGGACAGTCAGGGCTACACAGAGAAACCCTGTCTCGAAAAAACAAAAAAAAAAACAAAAAAAAAAAAAAAAAAACAAAAACAAAAAACAAAAAAAAAGAACTTCAGGGAATCACCAACTCTAACATCAAGCTATCCTACAGAGCAATAGTGATTGAAAACTGCATGGTATTGGTTCAGAGTCAGAAAGATTGATCAATGGATAGAATTGAAGACACAGAAACAAAACCACACACTTACAGACAATTGATCTTTGTCAAAGAACCCAAACATAAACAATGGAAAAAGAAAGCATGGTATATTCTCACTAATAAATGAGTATTAACCAAAAAAAAAAAAAAATACGGAATACCCAGGATAAAATCAACACAACTCAAGAAGGTTAACAAGCTGAAAGGCACAAATGAGGATGTCTCAAACCCACTAGTGGGCAAGAAGAAGCAAGCATGGGGGCAGGAGGAAGGAGCAACTTGGTGGGAGAGGTATAGAGAGGGAAAAAGGGGGACATGATCAGGTATTGAGGGGGAACTGGATAGAAGCCCTGAGGACCAGCAGAATGGATAGAAACAGGTAACCTCTGGAGGTAGGAGATAGGGTCTCTAGAAAGTTCCAGAGACCTAGGAAGTAACAGACACTCAGGACTCAAAGAGAAGGACCTTAGATGAAATGCCCAAGAGCGATGAGAGGGAACTTGAAGAATCCATCTCTAGTAGATAAACAGGGCATTAAGTAGAGGGATGGGGTTGCCATCCCACAGTCAAAAACTGACCCAGAATTGTTCCTATCTTAAAGAACTGCAGGAACAAAAATGGAGAAGAGACTGAGGAAAAGGAAGTTCCGTGGCAGGCCCAAACTGGGATCCAGTTCAAGGGAAGGCTCCAAGGCCTGACACTTACTGATGCTATGGTGAATATTCTCTCATTATGAGTGTGAGAGAAATAAGAGAAGAATTTACATAAAAAGTAAAAGGAACAAATGAGTTTAAAGCAGGGGAGTGTATCCACAGTTGAAATAACTACATTTGTACTTTAAAACCTTGAATTTATCTTTCTCTCCTCTTGCCCTCTCACATCATTGAATTTTGCATATTAAGATATTTGCATATCCAAGAAGCAGCTGTTTTTGGAAACTGTTATAATTTCTACTTTCTCCATTGCTACTCAAATTGCAAGCACATCATCACACAATGTGTGAATGCTCAGAGAGCTGATAGCCTGTCTCCCAAAGGCAGTCATTTCAAAACTCTAGCCAATCACCATCTGCATTGCATGTGGCCAGATTTCAAACAGGAAGCTCAAAGTAGACTCTGGAAATTTGCTGCTGTTGGCTGTTTTGACGGTCTCAATTGTAGATTCATTTTCTCCAAACTATTGGAAGAATCTACTAATAGGCAAATTAATTTAAAAACACAATTGAGGGGCTGGTGAGATGGCTCAGCAGTTAAGAGCACTGACTGCTTCTCCAAAGGTCCTGAGTTCAAATCCCAGCAACCACATGGTGGCTCACAACCATCCGTAAGACAGCTACAGTGTACTTACATATAATAAATAAATAAATAAATATAAAAAAACCACAATTGATAATACCTCTCTTTTTTTTAAAAGTGAATTGGATCTTGTATATTTCACAAACAGTAAACTATGAATTTACCAAGATTTAGAATTCCAACTAAAAGTTATTAAAGACAGAAGTAGAGGAATAAAGATGGGATAGGGAAGAACAAGGAAAAGGAGGGGAAGGAAACAAGAAAAAGAAAAGAAAATGGTTTATTTAACTGAGAGGCCACATGCAAACTGGGCTAAACTCTGAAACTCATACCAAAGTGGCTAGCCACGTCAGATAGAAGGTATCTACCCATAAAGTATTGTGATTAGAACAAACTAAAGCTCTTTTGCTTGTTTGGTTGGTTGGTGGGGTGTTTTTGTTGTTTCAGTTATACCGGGCTGGGTGCGTGCTGAGCAAGTATTCTACCACTGAACTGTATGCCCAGCCTTCAGAGTCCAGCAATCCATTTATTCCCATGAGCATTTTTGTATAATTTTACACCAACTTCTGGTCAGTGGAGGGCTTCAGAATTTGCTGTGCTGAATGTGAAACAGCAAAAGCAATAGCAACAACAAAATGGCGTCGATTTTGACCATTCCACGGCCCTTGTTTCTTCTTCTAAAGCAAGTTTTATTTTGTGCAAGTTATACCATTAGAGTTTATATACCTGCTGTAATGTGGCTTTAATAATCCCTGGGTTCTACCCCATAGGGCAGCAAACAAAGTTTAAGGAAGTGATGACATTACTAATGTTAGTTATTCTTTTCCCTAAGACATGTTGGCCATATGTTTAGTTCATAAGAAAACTATTCTCACTCATGATGAATCACAAGCCTCTCATTCAAGAACACTTGTATAATCCCTCTTTCAAACAAAAGTTTCTCAGTCCATTAAATATGGACTGATTATGGTAATATATCTATTACTGACTTGAGACTCAATTTTGATTTAACATGTAGTTTTGAGTAGCACCAGCTGGCCTCATTTTCAGATGTAGCCAATAATATCCTTGAGTTGCTCAGCATGCAGTTTCTACCTCACAAGTGTTGAGATTCCAGGAGTCCAGGGGTGTACCACGAGCTCAAAGTTTAAAATGAATATACATACATATATATAATTTACATAAATTATAGATAATATGTATTCATAAATTTCATAATTTACATAACACATATGATGGTGGATAGAAAACTGATAACTGTGAACTCATCAGTTGTATAGTCAGTAATATTCCCATGAATCCAATCTGCTAAACCAAGCTACTTGTTCAGTTAGAAACAAGGTCAATTCACTCTCCAATGATAGAGGTTCCTAGCTGAGGACCCCATGTGTCTGTATCCTATTTAATTTTACATAAAATGATTATTACTGTCAAAAGGATTGTAAGTATGGTAACTATTATTTTACATGATTTTTGGAATGTTTCCAATATTTGCTATTCATTTACTGTTACATGAAAAGCATTTAACTAAGCTATCTGTTAAAATATATTTGTCTACCAGTTGTTAAAATAATTACCTATAAATGATATACATTATTCATTTTCCTTTTGTATAGAGTCACAGGATTTATTGCTCTCAGACATTGATTGAAATGCATAAAAGAGTGTCCTTAGTAAACTGGTTAAGTTATTTAATTTGGAAAGTAAAAATTTTTCATTATAGTCAATAAAAAATATAAAATTAAATAAATACAAAACTAAACTTCAAAAAATGTCATGTTTTTAAAACAATCTTCCTCATCGGTTTTCATCGATGATTAAGGGTTTTGATTATTTTCCCTAATATTATGTCAAATTATTTTAATTCTATTATTCTGTGATCATGCTAAGTATAAAAGATGTTGTTAAGAACAGCCACCCTTTACAGAAGCTAAGTATTTCTCAGTACTTTCTTCTCTGGGAAAATAGAAGTTAAGGCTCCATGCAAATTTTATTAAGATAAAACTTTTACAACCAAAGGTGCATAAATATTAAAATCTTTGATTCATCACCTTACATAGATTCAAAAATTATGCCCCACACCCTCCATTTTACTTTACTTGATACAGACCAGAATCTGGGAGAAGAGCGACTGTATACTTCAGCCATCATAAGTAAAAGCCAGTGCATTAAACTGCGCAAACTTTAGATGGAAACAGGACATACCCAGAATGTTTAAAAATGAATGTAGTTCTTTTCCACTATTGGAATGATTAAACAGCAAAACATCTTGAGGTAGCTTTAGGCATCCATCTTTACCCCTGAGATTTCCCTTTTGCATAATACAAAATGTTGCTATGGTTTCAAATCGAATATTTTTATTTACCATCAAGAATTATGCAAAATGTATTATATGTAAGCTTCAAAGTTAATGACAGTTCTCTGAATGACTGAAAGAGTGAATTCTCAATATATATCATATTTATTCATCATTTGGAAAGTTATTGAAAATCCTCTTCATATGAGAGTATTTGCTGCCCAGTAATAGATAAAAGACACAGATAACACAGATAAAACATTAGAAAGGCACAGTGTATGCAGCAGACAATGTGAGCTTATTTAGAAAGGTGCTGTTGCCTTTTGTTCAAAGAATGTTTTGCTGGATCGTTTTTTTACACTACATCTCTTTCCTGCAATGGGTTAATTGAAAGAACAATTGTTTATCAGTGCCTTTTTCTTCCCACTGAGCAGTTGGGTGACCCAGGGCAAAGATGCTCTGTAGACCTTAATTACTGACCTTTTCAGTGATGCATTTGATCTAGCTGACTTCTTTCCTAAAGGTGGTTGTCCCAGTATACTACATATTACCCAGAAGATGCACATCCCTAGTTAAAAGATAGCAGAAATTTTGAAAACTATCAGAGGATATTTGGCTTTATTCTTTGATATGAAATCTTTTGATTGTGTTATTAACCTTCTAGGTTGACTTCTGTCGTCAAGAATTTCCCCCAATTAATCCAATTCTCCAGACCTTGTTGCTCATCACTGATTGTTGCTACTTTCAAAGATGTGTAGACAGACTTTGGAAGTTCAACCTTAATAATAGGTGAGATTAACAAGACCTCAAGTAACATAAAGAGATTATCATTTATCCAATCAGCACAAAAACTGTGGTTTCCACAGATACATTAGACTCTGCTTCCAGTCCACTGACTGAACAAGGCATTGCCTGAATGAGCCATTTAAGAAGCAGTTAATCCTTAACCATTTATCACTCAAAAATGTGCATAAGCAGTTGACTTAATCTCTGAAGTGGAGTAAAGAATAAGATTCATGATCTTGTTTTCTTGGGAATATTGAGAATTGCTTAGGCTTTATTTCAGGATTCAAGAGATAACAAACATTCTGTTTTAAAGGTAGACTACGCGCTTAAAATACTTCTTTCAATATCATGGGATCAGTCCTGAAAACACACATATAAGTTACACTTATACAGACTGACCTGACTGCATCTATGTACATAGAAATATATGCATATGCATAAATATATGTAGCAACAACTAATAAAAAAAGGTTATTTCTTGATGTTAGTGTAGGTGCCACTACACTGTAGAGAGATGCTCACCAAGACACTAATTGTACATTTTTCTAGAGAGCAGAGGGATTCAGCCTTCTTGAAAAAAAAAAAATTGACACACAGCTAGCTCACTCCAGTTACTTTATTCAAACATTATACATGGTTAATTGGGCCTGGCATGGGTACCAGTTATCAAAGTTATCTTGCCCTTGCTGCCAAGAGAGCAGACAACCCACACAAATCTCAGCCTTTTTTAACTATTGTAGCCATAATCAAAAATACCTCTAGTTTTATCAGGAGTGTTTTAGGACCAAGGTTGGTGAAGCTGCAAGCTCTCATGTGCCAGCAAGTGGAGATTTTCTAGAGAGACAACATTTCTGCAAGGACCAAGCAGTCTCAAAACAATTTCTCATCCCCTACTGATTAACCCAAACATACCAAAGGCTTTGGGGAAACATTTCATTTAAAGACAAAGACAAAAGCTCTACTACAATTTTTTTAAACCAGAAATAAAGGATTTTCTATACTAATCACTACAAGAGGTCATGAAATTTTTTAAAAGTCCAAAGAAAGACATATGGTAGAATTTGGAGGGGGAAGGGAAGATAGTAATGAAGTAATAAAATGATAATATCAAAAATTGAAGTGAATAATTAAAATATTTCATTTAAGATTTGAGGAAATAGATCAGATTTACAGTTTCATTCAATCTAGGCAACACAAAGATACCTTTATAAGTGTTTGGGAAATTTCAGTAGGAAATTTGATTTTTATACAATTATTATAAATTCAATTCAAGTAAGGCATAAAACACTAGCCCTTAGGCTCCTAGTGTAGCTCATTGGTGGATTTCTCTTTCTGTTTCAGTTTGAAAAATATAATTGCACTTTTTATGATAATTCAGTTACTTCTGTTTTAAATTCATTCAACTGATGATCAGTTAATATCCTATTTGTATCCTATTTTCTAGCCCCTGGAAGGCTTTTAGACACTTTCCCTAACTGATACTAGCATGGCAGGTTAGCTTGTACTGGAAACTCTGACATCTTTTCTCATTGCTGACTTCTGCTGAGATGTAACAGTTTTTAACTTCTATTTTCAAATGCCTCTTGCTTACTGAAGCCTTCAGTTCTCTGATCACAGAAAACAAGCTCATTGCCTGGTCACAGCACTTCTAAGATCTCAAATTCCTCAAACATTTTCTCTGTAGTAGTTTGTCTGTGGCATTTTGAAACTCTGATTAGGTTCCTCACTGAGGAGATGTAATTTGCCAAAATCTAGGTTTCAAGAAAAATATGGGTTAAAATATTTAATATTCCAATATTCTAATGGGTTAAAATATCAAGAGCTTCTTTCCTGTTTATGCCCAGGAGTGGTATAGCTCAATCTTCAGGTAGAACTATTTCCAATTTTCTGAGGAACAACCGGATTGATTTCCAGAGTAGTTGTACCAGTTTGCAATCCCACCAGCAATGGAGGAGTGTTCCTCTTTTTCTACACCCTTGCCAGCATTTGTTGTCACTTCAGGTTTTGATCTTAGCTATTCTGATTGGTATAAGATAGAATCTCAGGGTCATTTTGATTTGCTTTTCCCTGATGTCTAAGGATGTTGAATATTTCATTAAGTGCTTCTTTACCATTAGAAATCCTTTATTTTGAATTCTCTATTTAGATCTGTACTCCAGTTTTAATTGGATTATTTATTTTTCTTTGAGTCTAATTTCTTGAGTTCTTTATATATTTTAGTTATTAGCCCCCTATCACATGTGGGGTTAGTAACGATACTTTCCCAATCTGTAGGTTTCTGTTTTGTCCTATTGACAGTGTCCTTTGCCTTACAGAAGCTTTTCAATTTCATGAAGGCCCATCTGTCCATTTTCCCCTGTGCCAATGTGTTTGAGGCTATTTCTCAATTTGTATTCTATTCAATTCAGTGTGCTTGGTTTTATTTTGAGGTTTTTGATTCACTGGGACTTGAGCTTTGTACAAGATGATAAATATGGATCAATTTACATTCTTCTATCTCAGACTGCCAATTAGGCCATCACCATTTGTTCAAGATGCTTTTTTTTCCCCACTGTATGATTTTGGCTTCTTTGTCAAAGATCAAGTGTCTATAGATGACTGAGTTTATTTCTGGGTCTTCAGTTATATTCCATTGATCAACCTGTCTGTCTCTGTGCCAATACCATGTGCTTTTTATCACTATTGCTCTGTAGTTCAACTTGAAGTCGTGGATGGTGTTTCCCCCATTGATAAGTGGATATTAGCCAAAAAGTAAAGATTACCCATGATATAACCCACCGACCATAAGAGGTTTAACAAGAAGGAAGGCCTAAGTGGGAACACTTCAACCCCATTTAAAAGGGAGAATGAAATACTCACATGATGCAGCAGAAGGGAACGACACAGGTGGGACAGAAGAGGAGAAGAGGAAAAGTGGGGGCAGGATCCGGTATGGGGGTAGAGTGAAGAGAAGCTTAGAGGGCCAGGAGAATGAATAGAAATATGTAGTGTTGGATAGAGTTTGAGGAGGGGAATCCTCTAGAATTGATGACTATAGTCTAAATGCCCTAGAGTGGAGAGATGGAACCTGTAGAAACCATGTCCAATAGATACACAAGACCCTCAGTGGAGGGATGGAGTCACTAACTTACTTCAAAATTTTGACCCAGTCTATTGGCATTCTGTGGTACCTGATGTCCTTGAACTTACAACTAGATGTCTTATGTCCTACAATCTTGCTTTTAATTTCTTTCTTTTTTTCTCAATTAGCAATGCTTTTATATATTTTACATTACAAACCAGATCTAAATAATTGTGAATTTTTGTATGATTTTTTTGCTTTGTTGCATTTATATGATTTAATCCTTATGGTATTCAAAAAAAGCGAAACATTTTTTTTTTCATTTAAGTTATTTTTCTTGTTATTGAAATCCAAAGAGCTCAAGAATACTTCCAGTAGATACTATTCCAAATCATGTAAAATTAGGAAAAATAGAGAGTGTGATTATTCTTTTCTATCATCTCTTTCTAAATGTCAACTTTTTATTGAAAGCAGATGAGAGTATGGAATTAAAGAGAAAGTTCTCACAGTTGGATATCAAAATATTATGCTGCTACAGTTGCATTTACATATTTAATAAATGTTTGTGAAATAGTATCTTTGTGGCTTAATTTTATTTATTTTCATAAAAATTGAATTTTATGGCTTTTATTGTCAAGTACTAAATTCAAATCTACTAAATTATGCCTAAGGAAAGGAGGAAAATAATTAGGTCATAAATTTGAAGATTTCTATAATCTAATTATAGAACATCTAATCATTTATGGTGTTAATTTTCTCTGAATTATTTTCCATTCTCTTTGTACTATCACAGTAATAATGTACAGTAGAAAAATATTGTCAGTTTACATTCCTCACTGAAAACAAATTAAAAGGAAAGGTGAAGTAGTTGAGTTAGGTAAGCAATAGATAAATAAGAAATAGTGGGTCCAAAATCAGGTATCATTCTTTTAAGTCCCATAGGCTTAGTCCTAGAAAATGAGTTAGTTAACTTGCTTAATTTTATCTCATCATAAAAATTTTAAGATATCCTATGAATAAGGACACTTTGCACTTTAAGCGCTCCACTTAAGCATGTAAACAAACAAATACACATTTGATTCTAAAACACAGGGTTTGTTTAAGTTTAAAGAAATTATCAACAAAAACTGTTCTTATAAAAATACGTCAACTCTAAACAAAATACAAGTTTTGAAAGCCAAGGAATACTATTTGTCTGAAATCTTCCATTAAATATAAAAACTAAATGTTAGAAATAAGAAATAAGATGATGATTATTCAACACTCTGTCCACTTTTAATTCAGTATAATACAAGGCATTGTTACAATTTATATCGATTTTAAGTAGCAAGTAAAACTGAAAATTAACTAAATTTAAAAAATAGGGCTAAAGAAAAATCACAATAATGTCACAATCACATTCTTATGACTGTATTTAATGAAATTGGTAGGATAGTTAGGCTAATATTACTAGTCTTTACTGAAATTATGAAAGGGCTTTTATACATGTGCCATTTACTTGAAAAAGATTATGTGAGTCAATTTGACAACAGTAACAATCACATAGAAGATAGCTGTTCTTTAACTGTTTTAAATTAAAACTGGATTCTTGTCCTTCAAAAATACTGATGGTTGTAGTGGCAGATGAAAGAAACAGAATTGATCTAAGACATGAGGAAAATACATCCTGCACATTTTCTTTCTATATAATGAATACAGAAACAATTTAATGTAGGTAGAAGAAAGGCTCTAGAACATCCGTGTGTGTGTGTGTGTGTGTGTGTGTGTGTGTGTGGTCCTTGACTCTAGAAAGATAATAAAGAAAATGTAAAAGTAAATTATGCATTATTTAATATGAATAAGAGAGAATATTGGATTACGAAACTGGGCAGAGTTTTAAACTTGACAGCTGAAACTTTCACCATAATGACAAATAAACTGTTTTAGTATTTTTGTTTCTGTAAAATCACATGTAAAGAACAAAGGAATAAGTTAAACCCACAAGAAAAGTTATGCAGATTTTATGCGTGAGAAAGGCCTAGTATCTGTGATATACACTGGACCTCCAACTCAATGATATATAACACAGTAGTTGCCTGCAGATACACATGGCCAACGTAGTGTTAAAGTAATGGCTCCTAGGTTAAAAGCATTTGTAAGTTCACTAACCAAAGCTTCAGTGGGTGTGACCTGGCCTTCATCCACTACATACACACACACACACACACACACACACACACACACACACACACACATATATATATACACACACATATACAGAACATATGCAGGGAATACTTTTGTATTCATAAAATAAATCTATAACATCTTTTTAAAAAATGGATAAAACACACATTCACAATTGTTGTAATCTGTCTTTTACGTGAACTAGAATTTAGGGAAGGAGAAAGAAATATAAAAGCCAAGAGCATTAGTTTTTCATCAGAATGAGAGCAGTTAGCTCAAACACAGATAACCAAAACATGTTGATGTTTGAGGACAGAAAGGTCTTCTAATTCATACTACAAGCTAAACAGGCTTGTTTAACTGTTCCATCTAGTTCCACTGCTAGAACAAGTCCACTGAGCTATGTATGCTCCATGTACTTATCCATAAAGCACAGATAAAGGTTTCTATAGCCATAAACTAATCATTAATTTTCACTATACTTCTCAGGGTTCAGACCATCTTTTGATGCTTATGTTTGACAGTTTCCAGCTGAAATTCAAGAATCCCTGATTCTTTGATCTTGCATAATAAAATAGACCATTCCCAAGTTCATACTGATAAACATGAAGAACCCAGTGACAAACTTTGTCGTTGAGAAAGCACATTCTGGTCTCCTGAATCAAGTGGAAGGCATTGGTGTGCCAGACAAACTCCTGACAGAGCTTATTATTCCCCTCCTGTCAATGCTACTCCATCTGCAGCTCCAGCTCCTTCTCATTCAACAAGTTTTTGCAGGTTCCTCTAGGATCTCAGTGTCAATGCAGATATAGGAGTCAGAAGCCATTCAGTACCTCTTCATCTGGGTTTCAACCTTATCATGATTAAAAGATATTGTTCCTTCTGGGCTAAACAATCACCAGGACCAGAGCTTCTCTTCACAGCACAAATCAGGCAATATCTTACTTGGAAAGCTGTGACTCAGCATAAGGCAAAGCCAGATGAGAGTTCAGCCTTCTTCAGTTCAATTAAAAGGATGACGTGTTGGAGTTCTGGTTGGTGAATGACCAATAGTTATGACCAACCAAGAATAACTTATCACCTGTGTGGACCCTGACCTGCTTATCAAATAGAAAATCTCTGATGCTGGATGGCAGGCCTTCCATCAGAAGGACTTCTCAATACCACTCTCCTCAGAGACTCACTGCTAGTGACAGGACATCTAGACTGAGGCCCAACACATTTCCTTGTGAAGAAGTGGACCCAGCTGCTAGCCAGCTGGATACCAGAAAGAAGCTGCTTTAGGAGAAATTCTGAAAGGTGAAATGCCTCTTCATGATTCTAGGAGCAGAAATACAAATACGGAGGAAACCTCAGGGATAACTAATTATAAAATGCACTTATATATCTTTGAATAAATAGAAGTGTTCAAACTTATTTTTACTGATATATTTCCTAAGCTGTGTGATTATTTCAGGACCAGTAGGTTAACTATTATCCTTTAAACTCTAAGCATATGATAACCTGCTCATTTTCTGAATGACAAATGGCACACAAATTACCATTATCAGCAAATTATGTGTCTTCCCTAGTACTACTTATATTTGTAGAATTTAGTACATTCTTGCTGCTTTCTGTCACCCCTTGATTGCATGTTAGATACATATCATAACAAGAAGGACTACAATGGTAAATATGTCAGAAAACATCTCTGTAACCTTTGTCAGTACATTGTGCCTCCATTCAGAAAACAGCAGAAAGTGTGATCCATCATTTTGATCCATCATTATGAATGTCCAGATGAGCCTCACTAACCCCAGGAGAGTGAACAATGGCTCTTGTCTCCCATGTGGCTGGCTGCCACTTTGCTCTTGACCTAAGGTTATTGTTCTAGAAAATCCACTACACCAAACCATGTACAAGCTGCAAATATGAAAGTGAGATAAAGAGCTGCACAAAATAATGATGATATCTAGTTTAGGCCTAGAACCAAATGTAAGTAGGCTAAAATAAATGCTCACAATTAGTCTGGGTTTTTTTTCCCAAGATGAGTCTCAGAAGGATGTTGAGAGTTGATTGTGCAATCCTGTATACTTTGAGATTTAATTAGGTGACAGAAGGAAGACATTTTCTTCTTAAATTTCTTGTTTGTGAAACTTCTTTAGCTGACATGTTCTCTGCTGAAACTTGTTTACTTTGTCTCCATAAGTTATTCCTCTTAACCCCTTGGCTTAATTGCCCATTATGTGAAGTAGTAAAGATTTCTAAGTAATGGAATGTTTAACGCAGTTGAGCTTCTTTTTCATATAAAGTCTTATGACTGTGTACATGCATATAGAAATCGTTTTCCACTATAGAGTAGGGGAAAATACCTCAAAATTCTATCTTGTCCATGCTTTTGTTCCTTCTGTATTTAATATTGCAGTTCCTCCATATATTATTTTGTTGTTGTTGCCTAAAAAACATGAAGTATAACCATGTGTATAACTTTTTGTGGAGTCCAGAAGTGGGTATCACATGTCTTTGTGACTCCCCACCTAAATTTTAAACTAGATCCCATTTTTTACTTAGATAATGCCATATTTATAATTCTGGGTGGCTAGCAAGTTGTATAAAGCCTCATGACTCTAGCAGTCCCCAGCTCTAAGTTTATAGATATGCCACAATGCTTGGCCTTTTATGTGTGTGGTGGGTATCTGTACATTAGTCATGTAATACATATACAGGAAGTAAGTATTTGAAGGTGTACTGGCTATTTTTGTGTCAACTTGACACAGCTGGAGTTATCACAGAGAAAGGAGCTTCAGTTGAGGAAATGCCTCCATGAGATCCAGCTGTAAGGCATTTTCTGAATTAGTGATCAAGGGGGAAAGGCCCCTTGTGGGTGGGACCATCCCTGGACTGGTAGTCTTGGGTTCTATAAGAGAGTAGGCTGAGCAAGCCAGGGGAGGCAAGCCAGTAAAGAACATCCCTCCATGGCCTCTGTATCAGCTCCTGCTCCCTGACCTGTCTGAGTTCCAGTCCTGACTTCCTTTGGTGATGAACAGCAGCATGGAAGTGTAAGCCAAATAAACCCTTTCCTCCCCAACTTGCTTCTTGGTCATGATGTTTGTGCAGGAATAGAAACCCTGACTAAGACAGAAGGGATTTGTAATTTTGTAGTATTTGAAAAAAAATCATTAATAGTGAGAGGTTTTTAGAAAATTAGATTTTAATTAGAGATGTAAGCATATACTATGTTGTCTCCTGAGAGAGAAGGGATTATTTCAGAAAGGGCAGGTATAAAAACTACATGAGGAGTTGGGGCATGCTTTCAGAATTGGCAATGTTTCACACTCAAACACATCTCTATATAAGCCACTAGTTATAGTGTTCCTTTATGTAATGTTCTTACTTCACCTGTCTCAATAGGCAGCATGGTTTCTCATTTCCCAAGGTATGTTAAATAAGCAAGAGTGCAATGAAGACAGCTGTTAGAGATGAGGAGATGCCAGAATGTAACAATGATGAGAGTCTTACTTAAAATAGGTAATGAAAATATATATACTTAATGTATGCTATCATTCTTCCTGTGCTGTTTGTGTCAAAAGACAATGATAGTGTGATTACAAATTCTGGGATATGGAGATAAATGACAAAAACAATTGAAGGAAAATAAGGAACATAATATTCTGGTAAACTCTGGGTGAGGGAACTCCTGCATAGTGATGGTAGGGATATGGGTAATTGATGAATTGTGAGTGAGAAATAACACAGCTGATATTTCAAAGAATAAAACTAGATAGTCTAGAACAGAGAAAAAATGACGTGACAATGGAGAAAGTAGAAAGTATAACAGTTTCCAAAAATGGCTGCTTCTTGGATATGCCAATATCCTAACATGCAAAATTCAATGATGTGAGAGAGCAAGAGAAGAGAAAGGTTAATTCAAAGTTTAAAAGTACAAGTGCAGTTATTTCAACTGTGGATATGCTCCTCTGCTTTAAACTCATTTGTTCCTTTTACTTTTTATATAGATTCTTCTCTTATTTCTCTCACATTCATAAAGAGAGAATATTCATAGCTGTTCTTTCTGGTTCTGATGAAGACTCAATTAGTAAGTAGGACTTATTTAGTTCTTAGCTGAGGCAACATAGATGAAGCATGATCAATAATATGAGCTAGTAGTTAGCTTTCAATTGTCTTATTAAATTCAATAAGTAATTCCTTATGTGTGACGAGATTTAAAATGAAAGAATCCTTTTCTCTTTTGCTGTAGCCAAATTTAAGTACTCCAATTTTATCTATGTTACAGAACTTCCAGAGGAACTGTGGCTGAATGCCTGGCCTCTAGGCTGTGAGAATCATGTTAGGGATAGATTCTGAGAATCAGTTTTAAGACTTGGTTTATTACAACTCACTTTAAAAAGCACTAGTACCTTCAGACAGTACCCATTGTATCTACCTGATGGTCTTTAGTATGGAACAACTGACTTTTTTCTGGGAACTTAATGTCAGACTGGAGATATCCCAGGTGCTTCTTTCTTACAGAGGGAGAACAATGTTGAAAATACTCAGGTTTCTTCTCACCGCTCACCACTGTCAATATCATAGCTACTAATGTGTATTGTTTTCTCAGGAGTTAAATATGTCACAGGTCAGTAAAACCAAAGCAAGAATTGATTGATCTAAGGGTAGTCTATTATCCAACATCCACTCAAGGAGACATCAATTCAGTCTAAAATTAATATCTAACATCAAGAAACTTCCCTTCCTTTCCTGATCCTATCTAAAGTTCTTATTCTACTCAGGATTTCTGTTTATGTGGTTGGTTGATTGGTTGGAAGGAAGGTTTTGTTTTGTTTTGTTTATCTGACTATGAACAAAAATACCTCTGCAAACTTCTTCATTCAGTGTCCTCTTGATTATGGTGGCTATTTTATTTTTCCTCTTATATATTCAAATCATTCAACCCATAAACATCTGGTTAAGGTCAATTCTCAATATCCCTTAGATCATTGATCACCCAAAAGGATGTCTTTTAAGAGCTTATTTCTATAATTTATTCTTGCATATATGAAATAAATAGGCATTATTGTAACTCACAGATATGTTATATATCTTGTCCCCTTTTAGAGAAGGCAAACTATGTTGGTTTGTAGAAATAAACAGTGATCAAGTCAGTTATACTGTAATTGGCTATTGTAGTAGATAGCATAGGATATTTGATGGTAGAGCACTATACAGTGTATATAATACGGTAGAAGGATTCTGGTATGTGCTGGTGGCCTTCATTAAGAGTGTATGCATCTCACCAAAACCATGCAGTGTTTAATTGCAGCTATATATTTAAATGTAGTGAGTCAACCTTTTGAAAGTTTGTGACAGGTTCAGTTTTCTTGGTGATGCAAGAACCAATCTGCTTGTGTGTCACAAAAATAAAGCATAGAAAATCAAAGTCTGAGTAATCAAGGAAAAACATGTGAGTAGTGAATAATCAGGGGGTAAAATGGATTATAGAATGATTCCATCTTCACTAGAAAGTGAAAGCAGGAGTAAATAGCAAACTAGGTCTTCGTTAAGATTCCTAGTGTTTTTGAGGTACTTTGGAGACAGAGTATTAGAATAAAATAAAAAAGACATAATTAGGGAAGAGACTTGGCAGTCCAGTACTGACAAGAAGGTGTACACGTAGGCCCTTATTGTAAAGTAAGGACATGAAGTAGAATGGAAGAGAGGATCACTATAGGAGAGTAAGTTTGTAAAGCTCACATATGAAGCTAAGTAGTTAGATGAATCGCCTCCAAGAATGCTTAAGTCATCAATAAGGGCCAGGAGTGACTGAAGAGAGGGCCTAACAACAGAGAAAGAGTCAAGAGCTGAACTTCCCAAGGACCATGGAAAATGTGACCAGCAGGCTAATTTATGTAATCCATATCCCCAGCATGTACTCTTTTGTGTGCACCTGGATATACTGGATAAGAAAGGGAAAGAAAGTGAGTTGGGATAAAGTTGCAATCATTAAGTACAGTTTAATGTATTTGTCTATTTGTAGAAAAGGCATTTTCTATATCCTGTATAGCCACTGTTATTTATAAATGTTTGAAAATCACAATAGAGCAAGTAAAACAAGGTTCATTGAAAGACAAAATGACTTCTCTTTAGATGATATTCACGTAAATATTGCTTCCTTTGCTCAAATATAAATCTAAATTGAAAAATAATGTTCTGTCACACAATAAAGGAGATGCAAAGGTACCTACTACTTGTTATATGAATAAATGCAGACACTCTGAAAAGATAGCTGAAATAATGACAAGAGTGTAGACAGAAATGTAATAGTGGTAAAAGGGAGGAGAATCACCAAGTACAAAGAACAATGAACCATCAACCCCCACCTTAAGACAATGTCCAAAGCAAATACCTGTCTTGACTCTGAAGAGTGATGACCAAAAGAAAATTTGCAATGTGAAGATCAACAAGAACCTAATCATTTGTATCACCTCTGTTTTCTTTTAGGGTTCATAAGGTGAGAAATGTGCTGATACAAAATAAGTAGAAGACAATTTTGAAAGCCTGCATTTTTGCCAGACTCCTGTTGTATCCTCTCTACTATGGAAAGATCTGGGCTGCGAGAGTAACATTTTGTTTTAAAATATGACTACACTGAACAGAAGCATAGTTATTCAAAATAATATATTTGTCAATGCGATTTTTGTTTACATTAAATAATTCATACTCCCATTAACACTTTTCTATCAATATACTGTAACTGGAAATGAAATAATTGATACAGCTCTCACAAGTGACATTATATAGGTAATCTATTGTGGTGAAGATTGGAAATCAAGTAAGAACAAAGGGGTTATATACTGGTAGATAAAAGGAGAAGCAACAAAATATCTCTGCCAATAAACCACCTGTCATCCTAAGCAGGGCAATGAAATCCAACACTTTTTTTTCAGTAAATAGAGAATGGGTTTAATGGATTTAGCTATTTTTTAATGTGGACATTTCCAGAGCAGGTTAGACCACATCCAAGCTGCATCCTCTATGGGAAAATGAGGAAAACAATCCTGCAGAGAGAGGACACTGGCAGTTCGTATTGAATGGCCAGGGGTGTTGAGGCATCTATATCCTGAATTGTGAGAACAAAGGGGCAATGCAGTTAAGCAAAGCCAACTCCTAGAAACAAAATGTTACTAGGAGTTGTTCCTAAGAGTTGTTCATTTCTCTCTTCCATGTCTATTAATACTGATTGGCTAATGGCCTGTGTGTAAAATGCAATGTTTCCAGTCAACCATGTATCAACACAAAGAAATTATTAGTTCATATTTACCGATTTCTACTCTGGTATGCTAACTTCATTTTCTCCTAGGAACAAATCACATTATCAGTCTAGGGTCCTTAGATACCAGGGTTTTGTTCTTAGTCCTCATACAAGTACTTTTTCTCTGATGCATGTCATTGCCAACCATATGCTCATACAACATGCATCTACTAAGAGAAATGACCATATTAACTGCTATGCAACTGTTTTTGCATTCACTAAAGAAGAACCATTAAGGAAGTTTCTAATCTGATCATGGGTCACCCTAGCAGATACTTGAACTTCTACCCCAGTCACAGGAAGTTTTTTCCTATGATTCCATTTTGTCCTGTCCCCAGGGTTCAGTTTAATCCACTAGAAAATAATAATAATAATAATAAACAAAAACAAAACAAACAAACAAACAAAAGAACAAACCTCTGACCCCACAAAGACTTGATCTGAGAAATGTCATCAGCTATTGCCTATAAGGTTGTAACTGACCAAGAGAACCATATTTCTTAAGTTTAGTGAGAATTCTCTCTAAGTCATATCAATTTCATCCCAAAATTTTGGGAGTTCTTACAAAGGGATCAAATGAGATCAGGGCAGTTTACATTTCACCATGGTGGCATATGGTAAGCATACAGTGGCATATGGAAGCCTTGATCCTGAAATACAATCCCACTGATTGTAGTGAAATTAGACTACAGTAGAACACAGACTTCTAGGTCAAGGTTCTTATTGTATAGTAAAACATCTAGGATTCTTCTGACAATTCTACACTAGTGATTCCTTTAAGTTTAGTGCAGAGCATTCAGAAAGATACACTCAAATGTCTCAGACACATCACCCTAGAGCAAATGTTTTGCCATGTGTTTATGCTGACCAAGTGCACTGTATAGCTTGAGCATTGTGAGCAAGTACAGAATTAGCTACACACTGCTGTACCTTCCTATACAGTTTTCTACAAATAAACTTTTCTCCATAACCCAAAGTAAATAATTTATAATTTATTAGCTGAAAAAAAATGGAATTATCCTCCCCTAAACCTTTAGTAGGAAGACAAACAATTATAAAGGTAAATATTTCAAAAAAAACAAGCTTTTCAATCAAGTCATTTATAAAACCAAGCCAGGCATATTCTCCTTTAAATAATTACAGAATTATCAGTACCAAATACTTTCCTAATTATTTACTAGAGTCTATATCTGAGAATTCCTTAAAGATTTTAATATGTTTTTGCTCTTCATATAAGCATTAATAATTAAATGTTAACTAAAATATCTATCTGTATCTTCGCCATTTCCTCTCACTCTTGTCTTCACTCTAGTTATATAACTACATAACAACTGCAAACTTCAATGTTTTGATATAGGACTATCTTCATAAAAACAACAACAACAACAATAACAACAACAGAAGTCTATTCCCAACAATAAAAGAACATTGGATGGAATCACCACCACTGACTTCAAGCTATCTGACAGAGCAATTGTGATTAAAACTGCATGGTACTGGTACACTGACAGACAGGTAGATCTGTGGAATAGATTGAAGACCCTGAAATGATCCCACACAGCTATGATCACTTGCTCTTTGACAAAGGAGCTAAAACCATCCAGTGGAAAGAAGACAACATCTTCAAAAATGGTGCTAGCTCAACTGGAGGTTACCATATTGAAGAATGCAAATTGATCCATTCTTGTCTCCTTGTACAAAGCTCAAGTCTAAGTGGATCAAGGAATTTAAAACCAGAGACACTGAAACTTATAGAGAAGAAAGTCTGGATCGAAGATATGGACACGGGGAAAACCCTATAGGTGGAACAATATGAACTAACCAGTACCCCCAGATTTCGTGTCTCTAGCTGCATATGTAGCAGAAGATGGCCTAGTCGGCCATCATTGGGAAGAGAGGCCCCTTGGTCTTGCAAACTTTATATGCCTAGTACAGGGGAATGCCCGTGCCAAGAAGTGGGAGTGGGTGAGTAGGGGAGCAGGGTGGCCAGAGACCTGGAAGGTAAGAAACTCTCAGGACTCAAAGGGAGGGACCTTAGATGAGATGCCCAACAGTAATGAGAGGGAACTTATACAGCCTACCTCCAGCAGGAAGACAAGGCATCAAATGAAGGAGGGGTTTGCCATCCCACAGTCAAAATTCTGATCCATGTTTGTTCCTGTCTGAAAGAATTGCAGAGATGGAAATGAAGAGGAGACTGAGGAAAAGAAGGTACAGGACAGGCTCAAACTGAGATCCAGCTCCAGGGAAGGTCTCAAGGCCTGACATTATTGCTGAGGATATGGAGTGCTCACAAAAAGGAATCTAGCATGACCTTACTCCAGAAGGCCCAACAAGCAGCTGAAAGAGTCAGATGCAGATATTTGCACCCAGCCAATGGGCAGAAGCAGCTGATCCCTGTTGTTGAATTATAGAAAGCTGAAAGAAGCTAAGGAGAAGGGTGATCTTGTAAGAGAACCAGCAGTCTTAATTAATCTGGACCCCTGAGATTTCCCAAACACTGGACCACCAAAAAGGCAGCATACACCAGCTGATATGAGACTCCCTCAAAATACATACAGTAAAGGACTTCTGGTCTGTGTTCATTCAAAGATGATGTACCTAACCCTCAAGGGACTGGAGGACCCAGGGAGTTTAGACGTCAGGTGTGGTGGGGGTGGTGACATCCACTGGGTGACAGGGGGTTGAGGAAGAGGTGTGGGATGTTCAGCAGTTGGAGGGTGGGTAGGGGTGGGAGTGAATAAAATCTGATGTGTAAAAATAAAATAAAATAAAATAAAATAAAATAATCCAATCAGCTTTTTAACCTTCTTGAGTTCTGTGTATTGTATCCTGGGTATTCTGTACCTTTTTTGGCTAATAGCCACTTATTAGTGAGTATATAACATGCATGTCTGAAATACCTCACTCAGGATGATATTGTCTAATTCTATCAATTTGCCTGCAAAACTTATGATTTCCTCATTCTTAATAGCTGAATAGTATTCTACTGTGTAAATGAACCATATTTTCTGTATATATTCATCCATTGTGGGACATCTGAGTTGTTTCCAGCTTCTGGCTATCAAAAAATAAGGCCGCTAGCACTGATTGCTCTTCCAAAGGTCCCAAGTTCAATTTCCTGCTGGCTAGTTTAATTTTAACTTGACACAAGCTAGAGTCATTTAGGAAGAGAGAACCTCAATTGAGAAAGTGGCCAACAAGATTAACCTTTCAACAAGCCTGAGGAGCTTTTCTTGATTGATGTAGAATAGCCTATTTTCCTGGGAGTGGTTCCCCCTGCACCAAGGACCGTGATCCTCGATGCTATAATAAATAAATTTGAATAAGCTTGGGGACTAGGCCAGGAAGCTCCATGGCTTCCAAATTTGCTCTTGCTTCCAGGTTATTGCCCCGACTTCCCTCAGTGATAGATTTTAATATAGAACCTATATAAAGAACCTAATATAAAGATTTTCCTAAGTTATTTGATTATTGAGTTTTATCATATCAGTAGAAACTCTAATTAAGTCACTGCCTCATTTCACTTATGTGAAGAATCTAAAAACGATTCAAACATATATACAGGAATAACAGTTACACTAGTTTAGCTAGATGAGACAAAAAGGAAGATATCAATCATTGTAGGGAAAATCCCATCTGAACTATAGTAAAAATATCTTTGAGTATAAAATAAAGCATATATAACATGATATAATTCATAATAATTTTCCATGTAATATATGCAGATATGGATAATAATTAAAAGCAATCTGGATATAAATACAACCACTTGTATTAAAAGAAATGTTACTTATAAAAAAGCAAATACACTGTTAATGCTTGTTCATGGTGGTCTTAGCACTGAGGAGACTGAAGTATGAAGTGTGATGTCAGCCCTGGGCTAAAAAGCACGCCTATGCTTCCAGACAAAAGCAAACAACAAAAGAAAACAGAGTATGTAAAACAGCTTTATATAATAAAAACTCCTTCCATGGGTATTTTGTTTCCCATTCTAAGGAGGAACGAAGTATTCACATTTCCTCTTCCTTATTCTTGAGTTCCATGTGTTTTGCAGATTGTATCTTGGGTATTCTAAGTTTCTGGGCTAATATTCACTTATCAGTGAATGTATATCATGTAGGTTCTTTTATGATTGGGTTACCTCACTCAAAATACCCATGGAAGGAGTTACAGAGACCAAGTTTGGAGCTGAGACAGAAAGAAGGACCATCCAAAGACTGTCCCATCTGGGGATCCATCCCATAAACCACTACTAAACCCAGACAGTATTGCATATGCTAGCAAGATTTTGCTGACAGGACTCTTATTTAGCTGTCTCTTGTGAGGCTATGCCAGTGCCTGGCAAATACAGAAATGGATGCTCACAGATATCTATTAGATGGAATACAAGACCCTAATGAACTGTTCTACTCATTCCAGCTCCTCATGTAAAATCTGCAAATGGAAGCTTCCAGCAACTCCAGCAAGTTGACCAGTGCCATTGCATCTCTCCATCAGTAATATATATCAAGGAAAGTCAGAGAGAGTCTTGACATAGCAAAGTACTGACAATGTGCTTGATAATAAACTAGAAGGGACATTCCTGCTGTGGCATGCTGGATGCTCCAGTACAGTGTATGGCTCACAGTCTTGACTACTGTTTCTGCTCCTGGACTACTGAAATGCAGATTTCTAAGATTATGCATTGCTGTCATTCAACCTTTAGATATAAAATCCCTCTTTTGGGAAATAACATAGCACAATTGGTAATCAGGATTATAAATGTGCTCACACCCAGAGAGCTGAAGGATTTTGGGGGGTGGTTTTGTTTGTTTGTTTTTATCAAATATTGACATCTTTCTGGTTTAGTCTTACTCACTGCCACACACAGCTGTCTCATTCCATGACCATGCCCATTTTATTTCTTTATGAGGCAACTTTTCCCTGTCTGCAAACTCACTTTTTTTTTACAGTGCCTCATTAGTGTATGGGATATATTTGTGCACATACAAACCATGAGTCTAGACAAATCCATGTCTCTGCCACTTTCAGACAAGCTTCAGAATACCATCTAGAACACTGCTTCCAAAGCATGTTTCTTCTTTTTTCTTTCTTTTAAAATTCTATAAAATATATACAGAGATAACATATAATATATGAGTACTCACCACATCTACAATTATACTTAGTATTTAGTACTTACTTGTATAAGTGCTATTTAGTTAGATCGTTCTGGTCATAACAAATAACAATAAGTTAATAACAGAAATAATGCTGAAATGCCAAAGTTGGTTACTGTTTCAAACAAGTTTTTTCCTCTCCTTAACTAATCAAGTTCATTAATGTAAAACTGTAACTTTTTTCACAATTTGGGAGCACAGTGAACTATAATATTCCCATATGACCATATCAATGATAGTCTTCCAAATAGATATTGAAAGGGATAGAATCCTCATTTGTACATACTTTGTGGCAACCTTAAATATGTTGAACACTATTCAAAGTCTTGTATTACCATCTTCTGTTCATCAATAGAAAACATAGAAATACCATCATTTACTTTCTTTTTCCTTATTTAGCTTCATTCTCATAACCTGGATATAATTACTGTTTGAGCTTTGTTGTCTACCATCAGTTCTTTATGAATTATCTAAAGGTTTTTTTTCACAAAAAATAGAACCTTATTATAAAAACTGCTTTGCAATATGATTTATGTTTGTATTTTATTAAATATTATCTTTATTTACATTTCAAATATTATTCCCTTTTCTGGTTTCCCCTCCAAAAGCTCCTTCCCCCTATTACCTCTCCCCTCCTCCTGATCACTAACCCACCCAATCCTGCTTCCCTGTCCTGGCATTCCCTACACTGGGACATTGAGCTTTCACATGACCAAGGGCCTCTTCTGCCATTGATGTCCAACAAGGCCATCCTCTGCTACATATGTGGCTGGAGCCATGGGTCCCTCCATGTATACTCTTTGTTTGTTGGTTTACTCCCTGGGAGCTCTGGGGGTACTTGCAAGCTCATATTGTTGTTCCTCCTATTGGGCTGTAAACCCCATCAGCTCTTTCAGTCCTTTCTCTAACTCATCCAATTGGGGACCCCATGCTCAGTCTAATGGTTGGCTGAGAGCATCCACCTCTGTATTTGTCAGGCACTGGTAGAGACTCTCAGGAGACAGCTATAACAGGCTTCTGTCAGCAAGCACTTGTTGGCATCCATAATAGTGTCTGGGTTTGGTGACTGTGTATGGGATGGATCGCCAGGTGGGGCAGTCTCTGGATGGTAGTTCCTTCAGTTTCTGCTCCACACTTTGCCTCTGTATCTGCTCCCATGAGTATTTTGTTCCCCCTTCTAAGAATGACCAAAGTACTCTCACTTTGGTTCTTCATTCTTCTTGAGCTTCATGTGGTCTGTGAATTGTATCTTGGATATTCTGTGCTTCTGAGCTAATATCTACTTATCAGTAAATGCATACCGTATGTGTTCTTTTGTGATTGGGTCACCTCACTAAGGATAATATTTTCTAATTCCATTCATTTGCCTAATAATTTCACAAAGTCATTGTTTTTAATACCTGAGTAGTATTCCATTGTGTAATGTACCACATTTTCTGTATCCATTCCTCTTTTGAGGGACATCTGGGTTCTTTTCAGCTTCTGGCTATTATAAATAAAGCTGCTATGTACATAGTGGAGCCTGTGTCCTTATTACATGTTGGAGCATCTTCTGGGCATAAGTCCAGGAGTCTTATAGCTGGGTCCTCATCTGTAAATTGTTTCATCTGCTATAACTTAGGAATATTGGAATATCCTGTTACATAGGAACAAATGCCAATGATTTTCCTTGGCTATTTGAAATCAATGCTGTGGGATAATTATGAAAGTTAGTAGGCATTAGAAAACTCCATTTAATATAATATTTATTTCTTCATTCATGAATTGCTAATGCTATATATATTTCCATTTTAATTGGTTTGATTGTTTTCAAACCTTTTTAAATTACACATGTATATGAGTATGTATATCCATTTGAGTGCAGAGTCCCACAGAGCTAGAAGAGGACATCACAGAACCTGCATCTGGAGTTACAGGCAGCAGATCAACTGCTTGATATGGGTGCTTCACTCAAACTCAAATTCTCTGGAAAAGAAGCAAGTGTTCCTAACTACTGAGAGGTCTTGTCAGCCCCAGCTGCTGTTGTTTTAAAAATATCTTTATGATAATTTTATTTTTATTGACATTAATGCAGTACACAACACAAATATATGTAATTTATAAATATATAAGAATTGTGGCAATCTAAATAGTATATTTAAATATAAAATATAGAAGCTCCTTTTCTATATACAATAAAGACCACATTTTGGAAGGGACAAAAAAAAGTTACAGTAATATAAAAAAATACTGTTATGGATAATTTAGTATATTCACTTTGTTTTAATTTTTACAAAATATCACCATTATTATCAAGAAGCACAGCAAGTAAGAAGATATCTCAAAAAGAGCTAAGACCAGACAAGCCTTCAAATCAGAGCTAACCTCAAACTTTTCAATGACGGTGTTCATTCTAAATTAAGATGAGAGGAAACAAGAGAAAGGTATTCAGAATAGCCATTTTAACTGTTCCATATTGCTATTTCTTTAAAAAAAAAAAAAAAAGAAGGTAGGGACAGAGTGGAAAAAGTGGACAGTTAGTGAAGTTAGTGGAAGAGTTTAAAATGATTTAAAAAATCATGTGGTTAATGAAAAAGAAAACAGCTGATGCCATTTTTATATTATTTCTATTTTTCATCATACCTCAAAACAGTAAGGAAAAGCATTCTATCCACTCTATTTAATATACACCTGTTTTAGAATATAGTATCCTGATTTCTCCAAGCTTAGATTATTCCACTGACTAGCTGTTATTCAACTAGAAGGCACTCTTAGAAAATTCCATGAATTACAGGGTCAGATAGTGCTTGCTCTATACTACTCTTAGTTCTAGTTAGACTATGAAGCTAAATATACTGGCCGTAAAACTGTTTCATGGCATAAAAAAATAATCGAGTCTAGAAGATGTAGATACACTTTTCAAACTGACCATTCTGTAATCTGGCTAACTATTTCACTGGTTTTTAGATAAGAAAATGTAAAATATTATAAACTCTTTAAGGTAAATCTCAACATATTTATACCAAGAACAGTCATTTTGCTCATAATTTTTTCATGGAATCAAATTATATATGTATGCTGTCATAAATCATCACTCACAATGGAACAAAAGGTAAGATTATGTCTAATTTATTTAGATACCTGAAAATTTTCTCTACCATGTGTAAGTTTTTAAACTTTTTTGAGAATTTCATATATGATTATTGTATTTACATTATTTCTATGTCCACATATTCTCCTCCAACTCCCCTTATGACCATAACTTTCTTTTCATATAAATGCACATACACATATATTATCATTGCTAGTATGTACAATTGTTTAGTGCTGACCACTGTGATATTGAAGCACAAATGTTGCAAAAGGGTGTTTGGCTTACAAATAAGTTTTGGTTTACAAATAAGTAACATTACTACCATTGTTTTAGTAATTCAAAAAATTTCAGCTAGGAATATAATACTTTTTACATGGATTTTCAATGTATTCTTTCAGTGTTTGATGCAATCAAAGATGTGTTCTAGGCAATGACAAGAGTTCCAACTTGTACAGAAAACATGATTAGATGGCATGAGTAAAAGCACTGTTGGATATCTTCCTGAAAAAATAGAAGCCAATGAATTCCTCCCCTTATTGATAGTTTAGGAAGTACGTGTGATACATTTATGTCCAATTAAAGAGATATATAAGGATTATTTCAGATGGTCAGTAATGCTTTAACATTGTCTAATAGGATGTTTTTATGGAAGAAATTGATATTATCTGTAGGAATTACAAAAGACTCTTTGAACAGGTTGAACACATGCACAGAAAGGAAACAGCTCCTGGAAATTGTCTTTTATAACTCTGTGAAGAATTGAGTTGTAATTTAGGATTGCTTTGAATCCGTATATGGCTTTTGGCAAGATAGCCATTTTTACTATATTAATCCTGACAATTCATGAGCATGGGAGAGCTTTCCATCTTCTGAGATTTTCTTCTAATACTTTCTTCAGAGACTTCAATTAAAATGGACCAGTTACCCATCTAAGCATGAGGCCTGATGCTCCAAATCATTTGGCCTGTTATTTGTCCAGTCTTGGGAATGATCTTTTTTTTTTTTTTAAGCATACAAGATGATCATTGTTTTCAAAGCATACAAATAGTGTGTCTAAGTATACATCTTAAGTCACCTAAAAATGTATAGTTAAGAAGACTAGTTTTCTTACATATTTATGTTGTCTAATTTATTTTAGAAATACAGAAACACAATTATAATGTGGAGTGTTAGGCCTTTAAAATTAGTTATGTAACACTGAGTATAGGTCTTGAATCAATGGAGAAAATCTGATCAAAGTAACTGAACATTTTCTTCACGGCAGCATATATATCACTTGTGGGAAGATAAATTCCCCAGACACAAACCTATTGACAACATTTTGTTCCCAGGCAAAATTCCAAAATTTCAATCAGCCCCTTTGTATTTTTTGATCACCAAGATTATATATGGCTCTGAAACCAGACAAGAACTTTCATTTAATCAGTATGCTAATTAACATTGTTGTGGTGCAGTATCTGAGGGTTGAGTGTTAATAGTGTGAATGTAGTTAGAACGAGAATTTTCTAGAAGACAAAGTGTTTGGCTCACATACAGAGACCCATAACAATTAGTGCCCTCAGGTTATTATTTCCTCATGAGGATGCAGAACAAATCCAAATTCTCATTCTGTGGTATCAGTCCCCATGCAGCAGCAGCAGGTTTTTATTCCCTCTTTTTAAGTTGGACATATGATGTAAGTTATTTCATATTAACATTGAAACAATTGCATCTTAAGAAATAATTGTGTCTCTGTTTATAGATTTATATCAATATCAAGTACTCACTACACACTGCATTTGGTGCTGAATATCTGGAGACATTACAAATATGTGTTTATTAGCTTTCAGTAAACATTTGGACACACACTACTTAATTTTTTTAAAGTTCAATACAATGCAGTGATAGGAATTGCAATATTTGACAAAAATAAATTTTATTTTTATTTATCTCTATCTACCTTTCAGACATGATGAAACTAATTTTTCTAAAGAATAGTATCTTTTCAAGCATTTTCTTCTACATAAACTTCATTAATAGAGTTCTTTTAGATTTAAATTACTTCCTAACGTTATTACTTGTTCCACATAACAGTCTTAATAACTTGCTAATTCAAAATAAGCACTCAAGGATCTTTTTGTGTCTTAAGGATAAGAAAAATCTCAGAAGAAGCTCTAAGCGGCTTTGTCAGTTTGTAAGGATTGAACCATGGTCGATTTAAACATATGAGCAAACACTTCAACTTGTATATGATTTGAAATCCAGGCACAGGATTAAAGATTTTTAAAAATGAAGATTTCTTCCCTATAAGACAAATCTATAGTAGAAAACCAGAGGCCTTTCAGTGAAACTGAGGACAAAGTAGCATCAGAAAAACTGTGACTTCCCTTGCTGAAGGGTTCACACTAAAGATTAGTCCAATATTTTAGCTGTGACACTACTGACATGTGTTACCCTAATTGTGGCTACCCTAAGCCTTATACCATGACTGGAAGCATCCCTGAGCTTTGCCAGAACATGCTTGTCCAGTAACATCTTTACTCTCACTCTATCAGCCATGTATATGTGATTGTCAATATTATTTCCCAATTCACCAAATATCTTCTGGCAACTCCTATTTGGATGATCATATTCTGAGCCTGGTTTCCTAACAGCACCATGACACCAGTACTTCTGTTCATGAAGCCTTTCTTTTCCTTTTTCTCACTCCCCCCCCCATGCCCCACTGAACTCCATGCTCTACTTTTTTTAGATAGATCCTCAAAGTGAAGCGTGCTGTACTTTGAAGATTTGTCTTGTCACAACATTCTAATCCTCTTGCCTTTGCCTCGCTCCCTAGTGTTCTGGTACTACAGTCACTTGCTTACCAGCCCTAGTCCACTAATCCAATTTTTAGGCAAAAGTGAATATAACTTATTTATTAAAGGAGAGAACTGCAAAGGCTAGTCAATATAATGAAATTGGTATCTATAAATAAGGATTGTTTCAAATCCAGTGTATTATAGATATTATTTGAGTTTCTTTTTATTTGTTAATAAAATGTTGTGCAGTGACTTTAAAAATCTGTTCTTTAAGGTCAGGGAACCTGATTTCAAATGTTATTTATCATATTTATAAACTGTGTGACCATTATTAGGTTACTTAAATTCCAATATAAATGGTCTTCATGCTAATGTAAAATAATATATATTTTCAATTCACACTGAAACGTATAGAAACAGCCCTTCCTGATGCTATGCCATATATTATGTCATATATTATGTCAGAAACCTATTATCTTTTACTAACAATAAAAGTATAAAATTTCATCAATAACCATTCTTTTACATCAAAATAGCTATGTTTTTTCTATGTTCAAAAATTAGAATAGAATATGGAATATATTCCAGATCTCGAGAAATTCAAGTTTACATTTATTTCAACTTAATTTGTGATAGAACAGTTTAAAACACAAGTGGTAGTAAATGTTTCCAATTTAGTTGGGCCTGGGTCCAACCAGGATGAAATCCTCTGAACACACCTGTGTGGGATTAGCTGAATTTGGTTAGCCTCTTTGAATATTTCTGAGGGATTTTAATTAAGTAATAAATACCACCCAAAATGTACATGACACCATTACTATGGAATGGGGTCCTGAACTGAAGGAAAATAGAAACTGAACCAAGAACAAATACAGGTCTTCCCCACTCCATGATTCTGAATGTAACATGACCTTAATCTCCTGTTGCCCGTTGCCATGACCTTCCTACCATGATGACATACACGAAAATAAACTTGAACTGTGAGCCAAGTAAAATCCTTCCTTGCTTAAGTTACTCTGTCTATTATTTTATCACAGTAAAAAGAAACACAGCCAAGGCATATGTGAGTATAGACCTTTCATTTTTGCATTTTTAACCTATAAGAACCTGGGTGTGTCTTCTCAAACACAATGGTTAAGGATTAAAAAAAAAGTACATTTTATATAGTTTAGGTTGATTCAGCTTCTTTGATCATACTAAATAATCTGTTTAAATCAGTATTTTCAAAGTATTACTTTCATTTTTAAAATTATACTTATTTGGAGGGGGCAGTACATATCAAGAGACCTATGTAGACTTCAGAGGACAACTACAGGAATCTGTGCTCTCCTTCACCAACCAGGGAGATGGTACTGAGGTAACTGGTATTTTTAACTACTTAGCTATATCACTAGTCCCTGTCCAATTATATTTTATGAAATAATCCCTAAAATTATTTTACCTAAGCAATTGTATTGCAAGAGAATATATATTATTGAAAACAAAGTAGTTGGAAAGCTATTTTTTTACCCAGTATTGACTAAAATCATACAAGACACACTGATTGTGTATACTAAAAAGCGATAGAGTACAAATCATTCAAGATGTCTGTCCCCAAGCATCTCCCTCCTGTTGTCTTATAACTAATGTAGAAAATTATGCTCATTTCCTTAAATTGCACTATAACAATGAAAATGTAACAAAAATGTTAAGCAGTCACCTTGCCAGGATGCAAGTATCCTGTATTTTACTAAAAAAAAAAAAATTATGTCTTCCCTTTTATTAAATAACACCTTGCAGAATATCCTTGGTTCATCCTCTCTCAGTAACTCCTGGAGCAATTTAATCAGCCATCACTTCCAGATAACTAAGTCAGAGATCATGAGAGTATAATCCATCCATCAGTCAGAACAGGATATTGGTGAATAATATCGAAGACATCCGTTTTCCACTAAATGTTAGCTCATCAGGGGTTTTTCCAAATTCTAAAATCCCTTTATTAGCAAGTCCTGGTTACAAGATAGGCTTCCTCTAGCAGCAAGGTAGTGGCCACCAGGACTTGCTAATAAAGGGATAACCTGTAGTATGTAAAAATGGTGATAGGAAAGGACACTGATATTTGTAAACTATCCAGAGATAATTTATGCACCAGTGTACTAGGTGTAGGGTTATAAGTTTCTTGTTCATTCTGACTTAGTCAGGCTGTTGACCTCATCCAGCCATTCTGAATTTAAACAAGGTTTAGTCCACTTATGAACAAACCAAAATTAGAGCAGATAGCATAACTCACAAACTGACTTGTATCTAATCGGCTTCTCTAATTTGGCAATGTCATCTTTGTGACATCTAAACATTAAAAAAGATTTATTTCAGCCAATAGTTAAGCTTAATTGTTGTTTCTAGGAGAAAAAGACAATGAATTTCTACCAAAATTTCATGATTTCTTTGTCCTAAAGGTATTTAAGTTCTCAAACATAATTAGTTATCATTGACTAACCAAAATATTGATATCTACTTAGTTGTCTTGTAGTGGATTTGAAATAGTTTTCTAAGTCATTTTAATAAAAAAATAATTTTACAGAGAACAAATATGGGTAAGAATTGATCCGCAGCCTTGTGCTAAAGAATTTGTAAAGAAAACACATACCATGTAATTTCTATGATATAAGTGCAATACTCCAGTAAACACATCTGTTGAAGATGACCATGGAAGAAACCTTAAGGAACAGGTAAGTTTACAGCAGAAAAGCTGATATACTTTCAGAAACAGCATGATTACAGAATTGCTAAGTGTTCAACAGTAACTAAAAGCAATTTAGAATTAGGACCTAAGGATAAGGAGCAGAGGTCTCAGAATCAGCAGGTCTGGAGAACCAATCATTAGAAAAATCTAAGCATCATGATTTCCAAAATAATAATATGTCATTCAGTAACTTTTCTAATTAGCCCACAAAATGGTCAGGCAGATGTTAACTGCCAGAGAACTAAACAGCTATCCATTAATTTTTATGATGTTAAAATGTCTTGGGTCCATTACATTTCTCATTACTGTGATCAAATACCAAACCAAAAGTAACAGAGGAGGAAGCTTACATTGCCTCACAGTTTAAGAAGGAATTCAGTCTATTATAGCCAGGAAGCCATGGGAAGTAGAATGTGATGCAACCGTTCCCTTTGCATCCACAGTGTATAGAAGAATGGATGAGAAGCAGAGCTGGGCTGTATAATCTCAGGCAGTCTTCCAGTGACCAAGTGGTTCAAGTAAAGCTCCACTTTCAAAATAGCATCACCACTTAGAGATCAAGTATTCAAATGAAGATGTTTTTAGGAGATATTTCACATTCAAGCCAAATAGTCCTTTTATACTGTATCAAATCACAGAAATCATGATGAAATCCCAGAGTTATAATGTTTTACCTTGGTGTTTACAATCAAGCAGGGTCAAATATGAATGTTGTAATTACTTGCTATTATTTGCTTTATCAACTAAAATGCTGCTGCCAATCCAAAACTTTCCTACCAGTTCTCTTTCTAGCTTTTGCTTTTATTCACAGAAGAATAACATCCCAATCTCCCTAGGTTAATGAGATATTCTCCCAAATTACAGCAATGAGATCTCTAGGCCCAGGGTTTCCTACTGGTGTGGTATCACATGATGACATGTATTCATGGATACAAAGAGAGTGTAACTTTAGATTTGACTTTCAACCAATAGTCCAGCTGTTATAACAGTAAATTTGACAATACCCTGGGGAACAAGTAAGGGTGATGTTTAATGCAAACTAGCTTGTGGGAAAATATGATCACTTCCTATTACAAAGCAATAAAATATTAAAAAGGATTCCTTGGGGACATATTTAATGAATATTGATAAAGTTGATAGCCCGGGGAGTTGTATCCTAACCTAAGTAGAATACAATATTAGAAAAATTGTAGGTCAGCTATTTCCATCAAAATTATGTAGAATGTGAATAATATAGTTGAACTAGAATACACACTAGAATATGTATTCTGAAATTAGGCAACTCTGAGGTTCTAAATCTATATTCTGTCTCATTTATTCTAACCATGTAGATTTTATTTTTACTTTTTATATTTGTTTATTTTATTTTGTGTATATTAATGTTCACCTGAATGTACGTATTGCAAAATGTTCCTGCTTATGGGTGGTTTTAAGAACATACTAGTGCTAGAAACTGAACTGTGATCCTTGGCAAGAAGAGCAAATACTTGTAATCATTGAGATATCTCTCCAAACCTGTACATGTAAATTTTTAAAGATTATCTATTTCTCTCTCTCTCTCTCTCTCTCTCTCTCTCTCTCTCTCTCTCTCTCTCTCTCTCTCTCTCCCTACCTATCTACCTATGTATATACCTGTATACAGTAGCAAACTATATATATGCATATATACATATATGTATATGTTTGTTATAGTAATACAATGAGTAGCTAATAATACAAGTGATATACAAAAATGGTATGGGCTTAGAATGCATCACAAGAATATATGAATGTCTCAGTTTGAACCTATAATGATCTTGCTCATGAATACATACTTAAAACAGAGAAACCTCTAATATTTTTTTAAAAAAACAGGTCAAATTAATATGGCAGTGTTATATTTTGAAATAGAATGGCCCTCATAGGGTCATGTGTTTCACTGTTTGATCCCCAGTTAGTGTAAATTTTAGGAAGGATTAGAGGGTTTGGCCTTGTGGAGTAACAGTGGACTTGTTGGAAAAGGTATGTTACAGGGTATGGGATCTGAAGTTCCAAAAGCTCATAATAGCCGCCCCCTCTCTCTTTCTGCTGTCTCCAGATTCAGAGGTGGTACAGCTCTTAACCATTTCTCCAGGACCATGCCTTCCTACCTACCACTATACTCTCTCACCTCTGAAACTGTTAGCAAGTCCCCAAGTAATTGTTTTGTCTTATAAGTTGCCTCAGTCATTGTGTCTCTCTTCCATAATAGAGCAGTGACGAAGACAGTCAGTGTGAAGACATCCTAGAAGCAGGAAAGTCTAAACTTATATAGTAGGTAAATTCTTCTTTAGATAAATTCTGTGATTCATAATTCCACAGACATTTTTAGGTAAATTGACATCATGTAGTTTAGCAACTTTGAACCATGGGGATTATCAAAGATGATCCCCTAAAGAGTCTAAAAATGTCTAGCACAGAACAACAAAGTTAATCAACTAGTTTTAAATAGCTTAATTTCATAGATGAATGAATGGGAATTTATAGAAATAACTTGTTATATCTATATTAATAATGTTGTATGAACACAATCTTAAGCACACATATTTAGATAATGATGAATCATTGCAAAATAGCTCTTATATAATAAATGTAACAAAACATCTAGACATAGGACTGAGAAGATGAAAAAGTTTCTTCATTGTTGATTCTTAAAAAGGATTGTCATCTGTGACAATAATTTGGCCTAAAACTCACTATCTAGCACAGGCTGATCTGGGACATGTGGTGATTATCTGCCTTCTCCCAGTAAGTGCTGGGCTTATAGATGGGATTCACCAGCATACTTGTCTTAAGCATTCAAGTAGGTTTGTTTGTTTGCTTCTAAACTTTATATTTTTTAAATTATTGTAGCATTCATACATACATACATATATACATATGTCAGCATAAACTGATGTGGTATATACATTCTTTCTATCACAGTATGGCAGGATTTAAAACTAGAGCATCAAACATGGGAACCCGTACATTTGACTGACTGTGGGCTTGCATGCCAGCACCAGTGATCATTCCCATTGAAGCTAAAACTAACAAAGCAAAAAACCTTATCTTCTATCTTCCATACCTTTCATCTCCCACCCTTGTTCTTCATAGTAAGCAAAAGAAAACATGGAACATCTAATCTCCTATAGATTTGTATTCTTTAATTAGTTTTGGAACTAACATACAGACAATATTTCTAAGAAACATGAACTAATAGAATATATCAACTGCCTCGACATTGTACATCACATTGTAAAAATATCTTTCTGATTTTGGTAAGAAATACAAAAGTTTTAAAGGAACCAAATGACAAAAATCTAAAACACAAATAATTTCAATCTTTTAGTAGAAATGGATAATAATTACTGACATGCCTAGAGAATACATCCCTAAGTTCTCTGTTTGATGTCTTGTTACATTTATTATGTAAGTGCTATTCTGCAATAATGTACCATTTTATTACCTAAAAATGTGTACTTAAAGTTGTGTCCATATAATATTATCAATGTAGTTATAACTACCTATGTTCTGTAGCATACTGACAATGTCTTTGATCATGTTAACAATAATAATAATACCACCTAACATTTCACTGAGGTTGACTATAGCCCAGGTACTCTTCTAGTTATTTTATACTTACCACATTATTTGATGGTCATAATAATCTTATGAAATAGAAGTTAAGCATTTACTCCTGGTACATAGCTAGGAATATGAATTCTGGGTATAAACTATACTGAGATGCTTTAAAGTTAATTCTTGTAACTATTGCATTGTTGTGTTTATTTCAACAACCTCAGCAGCATGATTACTACAAAAGATGATCATCTATATAAACAGAAAACAGAAAACCTTCTCACCTGGGACTATATGTTTCTAGGGTTGTATGTTCATACTACTCATATAGATGGGCAGACATATAGGCAGACAAGGAGGTAGAAAGACAGAAGGATAGACAGAAAGAATTGTAAGTCAAACATGAATTAATGAATTTAGTCAGGGAGAGGGAACTCAACAACTTCAAGTGAAATTTAAAACTGCCCAGAGGGAATCCTGCAGCTAAGAACTATACAACATTTATAACATTTAAGCAGATGAGAATTAGGGGCTATAAGACTTTAGAATTCATACTGGCAGGAAGCCTCAAGCTGTGATGATAAAAGAAAACAAAATGATGCAAATTTAAGTGGGTTAAATAGAGAGAAAATCAGTAGGGGGTTTCTTTAATCAAGCCAAAACTGTGAGGAGAATAGAGGTTGATGATGTGTAAATGGTTAACAATTTTATATCTACTGAGATCAGCTCTATTCAGGTGATTTTTTTCTTAGTGTGTAAGTTCGTGGTAGCTTAATGTGTTAAAGCAAGAATATGTAGGGTTGTAGGAATCATTTGCTGTCCACATGAAATAAGTTTAAAAAGCTAAAGGGAAATTTAAATATCATCCTCAAACTACACCAAACGAAAATCAAAAGAGAAACAAAAGAGGTTAATTAAGTTTGCTTCATCGCTCTAAATGTCACTTACATAAGCTTGAATAAGATAATTATTTAGAGGCAGAATATGCAGGGCAACAAAGAAGCCTAATTTGGAATGTCCCTCAGAGGACAGAACTTCAGAAAATAATGTGTCTCTAGGCTTTCCCTTTAGGGAAACAAACAAACAAACAAACAAAGAGATCAGTAAAGACAATGAACTATGTTCATCACTAAAACACTTTACAGAAAATAATTTATCATATACATTCTAAACCTTTGATCATCTCTGTCTGTTCTTATTATATTTGGAGATAAGGCCAATCACAAACATAATCTCAATTTGACATCCCTGGAGAAAGCTACAGAATATGGCTAATTAGAATTTCAAGTCTTTGAATTGTTAGACATCTCACAAGAACACCATTGTTATAGGCTTTGTTGGAAGATACCTTGGATGCAACAGATTATGTGTTCTGTGGGAAGGCAAAGTAGAAGAAGTTGGTTTCAACCTTTTGGAAACATCTTTGTCACTTGGCAAACAAATGTAGTGAACATTATACCATGTTATAGAAATTGTTATAAATGGGAGTTTAAGGTAATGAGTACTGGGGGAAATAAACATGCAAAAATATGAGGTGTTAAGTAAACATGAGGCCCTGGAAGAGTCTGAATGTGGGATGACTAATGGTAAGAGTTTGCAATAAGAAGAGATGAAGGGGTGGATCATACAGGGAAGGCAGAGTAAAGAATTAAACACACTCCAAAGGCTTTAGATTGGCAGATCTTCTTGGAAAAAATGCTTAAGTGTATTTGTCAATGGGGAGGTGACAACAATGATTCCGAAGGGGGAGATTTAGGCCAAGGAGATCAGAAAACAGTCTTGTGCTCCAGAGTAACAGAGAGCATGCTGGGTTGTTTTGAATGATTATGAAGTGTGGCAAAGAAATATTCCAAACAATCAAGTAACTTCAATAATCTTTGCAGTCTAATAGAGACAAAATGTGTATTTTTATTTAAATACACATACTTTAGTTACAAGGATACAAATATTTTTATGATATAGACTCTATCTAAAGGAAGACTTTTGCTTTCATACCTGACACTTTTCAGTTAACACATATAGCATATGGTTAGAGTCTACTTAATTGATATTCCTGAAATTTAGTCTTCAGTTACTCCTTTGGTATAGTGAATTATATTGTAATCCCAGTACATGGTGTAGTATGTAAATTCCTCACTTCCCATGGTGCATTGCATAGGTTTCACATAGAACTCAGCTATTTAATATTCATTCAGCTTGAGACACGTTTTACATTTTTTTTTTTTTGTATCATATGGGCCTTTCTGGCTGGTCATTTCTCCTGGGACATACTCCTAGCTGTTCTGCTCCAGTGAAGATATCATATCTTGACCCATCCTAGAGGTTCTGCTGCCCTCAGAGCAGTTGATAAGAACCGCCCTCCCCCCATCTCCAAAGTCCCAGAGCTGCCGCTGGGAGCCTGGTGGGCTCGGGACACATCACCTACCAAAAACCCACCCTCCTGAATACTACTTCCCTATGTCCCTTCTGCCCCTTCCACCAGGTCCTTTCTGTTGAGGCAGACTCCTAGCTGGTCTGCTCCCATGAAGACACCATATCCTGATCCATCCTAGGGGACCCTTTGCACTCAGAGCAGTTGAGGATCCACTGAACTAAGCAGATGAAGATAAGCTGCATTTAGAGCTCAACTGCTCCACTGAAGACGAAAGAGTCTGAAGGCCTCCCAGGAGATCTACTGCAGCCAGAGCAACATATCAGCAGCTTCTCTGAAACTGTGCCCCGAGTCTCTGAAGAGCCCCAAGTTGTAAGGTTCCAGGGCTGGAGGCCTACCTGGAGACCTGAATCAACCCACAGAGAGAAGAGATAGATTCTAGGCAGTCACTCAGACAGACAAACACCAAGGATCTCCAGATGGGGAAAGGCAAGTGCAAGACCATAAGAAACAGAAGCCAAAATACATGAGCATCATCAGAATCCAGATCTCCCACTATGACAAGACCTGAATACACCAACACACCCAAAAATCAGGAATCTGTCCTAAAATCCTATCTCATGAAGATAATAGAGTCCCTTAAGGTGGATATCAATAACTCACTGAAAGAAATACAGGACACTTGAAAACAGGTTTAGAAATTAAATAAAGTGATCAAACATCTAAAAGTGGAAGTTGAAACAATAAAGAAACACAAATGGAGGGAAACCTGGAAATGGAAAAAATAGTAAAGAGGTCAGAAATTACAGATTAAGTATCACCAACAAAATACAAGAGATAGAAAGGAGAATCTCAGGTGTAGAAGATACAGTAGAAGAGACTGACACAACTGTCAAAGAAAATTAAAAACATAAAAAAAAAAAATCCTAACCCAAAGCATCCAAGAAATTCAGGACAAAATGAAAAGACCAAATCTAAGAATAATCCGAATAGAGTAGAACAAAGATCCCCAGTTCAAAGGACCTGAAAAAGTCTTCAACAAAACCATAGAAGAAAACTCCCCCAACCTAAAGAGAGAGATGGACAAAAGAATTGATTAATGAGATCTCATGAAACAGGAAATCTTCTGTAAGGCAAAGGACATAGTCAATAAGACAAGTCAGCAACCTACAGTTTGGATAAAAATCTTCACTAACCCCACATCAGATAGAGGGCTAATATAAAAAGTATGTAAAGAACTCAAGAAGCGAATCACCAAAAAAACCAAACAACCCAAACAAAAAAAATGGTGTATGGAACTAAATGTATATTTCACAACTGAGGAATCTCAAATGGCTGATAGGCACCTAAAAAACTTTCAAAGTCCTTAGTGATCAGAGAAATGCAAAGCAAATGACCCTGAGATTCCACCTTATGCCAATCAGAATGACTAAGATCAAAACCTCAGGTGACAACACATGTTGAAAAGGATGTGGAGAAAGGGGAACATGTCTCAACTGCAGGTGGCATTGCAAACTCCTACAACCACTCTGGAAAACAATCTGGAGTTTCCTCAGAAAAGTGGAAATAGATTTAACTGAAGACCCAGCTATACCACTTTTGGCAATATAACCAAAAGATGCTCCACCATACCACAGGGGCACATTTTCCACTATGTTCATAGCAGACTTATTTGTGATAGCCAGAAGGGGGAAACAACCCAGATGTTTAGATAAGAAGAATAGATAAGAAAATGTGGTTTATTTACACAATGGAATACTACTCAGCTTTTAAGGAGGACATCTTGAGTTTTGCAGGCAAATGGATGGAATTAGAAAATATCATCCTGAGTGAGGTAGCTCAGACCCAAAGGAGTATTGTGTACTCACTAATAAGTGGATATTAGCAAAAAAAAAAAAAAGTACAGAATACACAAAATACAGTCCACAGAACTTAAAAAGGTCAACAAGCTGAAGTACCCAAGTGAGGATGCCTCAGTTCCACTTGAGAGGGAGAAAACAATCACAAGCAGGGAGGGAGGGAAGGAAGGACCTGGGAGGGAACATGGATGGGGGGGGCCACTGGGGTGGGAAGTGGGGAACCATATCTGGTATTGGTTGACGGATTAGGAATGAATGCCTAAGGGCCAGCAGAAAGAGTGGAAATATGCAACCCCAGGAAGTAGGAGGTTTTCGAACACTTCCAGAATGCACCAAAGACCTGGGAATTGAGACACTCTCAGGACTCAAAGGGAGGGACCTTAGATGAAATGTCCAATAGTAGGGAGAGGGAATTTGTAGAGCCCTCCTCCAGCAGGAATACAGGACATCAACTGAGAGATGGGGTTGCCATCCCACAGTCACACCTCTGACCCATAATTGTTCCTGTCTGAAAGAATTACAGGGATGGAAATGGAGAGGAGACTGAGGAAAGGAAGGCCCAGCACAGGCCCAAAGTGGGAGTAGCATGACCACACTCTGGGAGACACAACAAGCAGTTGAAAAAGTCAGATGCAGATATTTGCACCCAACCAATGGACAGAAGCTGCTGACCCCTGTTATTGAATTAGGGAAGGCTGAAAGGAGCTGAGGAGAAGGGTGACCCTGTAGGAGGACCAGTAGTCTCAATTAATCTGAACCCCTGAGATCTCTCAAACACTGGGCCACCAAATAGAGAGCATTCACCAGCTGATATGAGAACCCCAACACATACAACAGAGGACTGCTGGGTCTGTGTTGATTCAGAGATGAGGCATCTAACTTTCAAGAGACTGGAGGCCCCAGGGTGTTTAGAGGTTAGGTGGGGTGGGGGTGAGGACATCCACATGGAGACAGTGGGGTGGGAAGTATGTATGGAATATGGAACAGTCAGAGGGTGGACCTGGAGGGGAATAAGTCAAACGGTGGACAGGGGGCAAATAAAATATGGAGTGTAAGTAAGTAAGTAAATAAAACAATTTAAAACATGAGGTACAGGTCTAAGCAGAACCCTTAAAAGCTGCAAGAAGGTGAGGAAGAGGGTGACCTGAGGGCAGACCTGCAGTCTTAATTAATCTGTACTCCTGAGATCTCTCAAACACTTGACCACCAACCAGAGAACATATACCAGCTGATGTGAGTCCCCCAACACATATACAGCCAAGGGCTGCCAAGTCTGTGTTCAGAAAAGATGTATCTAACCCTCAAGAGACTGGAAGCTCCAGAGAGTTTAGAGGTCTGGTGGGGTGGGGACATCTTTGTGGAGACAGGGGACAGGGAGGAGGTATAGGATGCTGAGCAAGGGGAACAGACCTCCATTGTTGGTGGAAGTATAAACTTTTATAGACACTGTGGAAACCAATATAGAAGTTCCTTAGAAAACTGAGAATCAATCTACCTGATGATCCAGCTATACAACTCTTGGATATATACCCAAAGGTACAGTCTACCATAAGTGCAGGTGCTCAAATTTGATCATTGTGGCTCTATTTAAAATAACAAGAAACTGGAAACAACATAAATGTCCTTCAATAGAAGAATCGATAAAGAAAATGTGGTACATTTACATAGTGGTATATTACTCAGCTGTTTAAAAACATAACATCATGAAATTTGCAGGCAAATGGATGGAACTAGAAAAACAATCCAGTGTGAGGTAACCTCAGATTAGAAAGATAAAGTGGGTATGTATTACCTTACAAGTGGATTTTAGCCATCAAGTAAATGATAACTAGGCTATAGTCCATAGACCCAGAGCAGTTAGGTAAAGAGAATGGGTCTGCTGGGGACCAGCGATCTCCTTAGGAGAGGGAAATAGAATATATTTTATGGGCAATTAGGGGTTAGGTAGGAATGGGAGCAGAGCAATTAGAAGGGGGTGGGAAATAGGGTGGAGGGGGAAAGTTTATGAATTAAGAGGCTTATGGGATGTGATGTGGAAACTAAGAGCAGTGGAAACTTTCTGGACTGTCAGAAGGTGATCCCAACGAGAACTCCAAAGTAAAGGGAAATATGGAGATCAAATGGTCATTTCTTGTTACCAGGTATCTTAGTCAGGGTTTCTATTTCTGGACAAAAGATCATGAACAAGAAGTAAGTTGGGGAGGAAAGGGTTTATTTAGCTTGCATTTCCACATTGCTGTTCATCACTGAAAGAAGTCAGGACTGGAACTCAAGCAGGTCAGGGAGCAGGAGCTGATGCAGAGGCCATGGAGGGATGTTATTTAGTGGCTTGCCTTCCCCTGGCTTGCTCAGCCTCCTCTCTTATAGAACCAAGACTACCAGTCCAGAGATGGTCCCACCCACAAGAGGACCTCCCCACTTGGTCACTAATTGAGGAAATGCCTTACAGCTGGATCTCATGGAGGCATTTCCCCAACTGTCACTCCTTTCTCTGTGATAACTCCAGTCTGTGTCAAGTTGATACAAAACTATCCAGTACACCAGGTGATGCTTCCAGTGACAGTACCAGGTTGAATTCAATTGACTTATTAGCCAAGGGCATCCCATTGAAATTCTCAACCATCCCATTACTAAAACAAAGTGTTGCTTTCTACAAAGTAATAATATGCAGTGACTGGGTGGAAGGCTTGGTTTTGCTGAGGACAATCCCCACCCAATTCATTAAACATAGAGAGGTAGAGCTGGTGGCTACATGGAGCAGCACATACTCTACATCCTAGTTGGTTTGGTGATATGAGAAGGTAGTCTTTAGGCTATTGAAAAGAGAAAGGTGGATACAAATCCAGTCTCTAAACTTTTGCCCTACAATCTGCCCTGCCTGCAAAAAACATGCTGGAGTAAGGTGGTAAAAAAGTTGTGGGAATGACCAACCAATATTTGATTTGACTTAAGGCCCACTCCATAAGATAAAACCCACATACTACACCACTTGGATGAGCAAGAACCAAGGACTAGATAACCTAAAGACCCAGAGTAAATCCAAGTAGCACCTGGTATTCCCAGTGGTATTCTGCTATACTCATAGATCAGTGCCTCATACAGGCATCATTACAGAGGATTCTCCTAGCAGCAAATGGGAACAGATCCAGAGGAGTAAAGTCAAACATTATATGCAGAGAGTCTAAATGGGATCAAATTTCTCCCCTCAGGACCCAGAGAATCCCACAGAAGAGGAGACTGAAAGAGTGTAAAAGCCAAAAGTGATGGATGTCATAAGAAAAACAAGGCCCTCTGAATCAGCTAGACAAGGCATATTTGTGCTCACAGACACTTAAGCAGCACTCAAGGGCCTACGCAGGTCTCTATTAGATCCTCTGTATACTTATTATTGTTATTAGCTTAACATCCTTAGTGAAACTTCTGACCATGATAAAGGAGTGGGTCTCTGACTCTTGTGCCTGGTCTTGGTACTCTTATCCTCCTCTTGTATTGCAATGTTTAACTTTGTATGATACTTTTTGCTTCAGATTACCACATTTTTTTTTCATGCTTGTTTTTAATCTCTTAGAAACCTGTTCTATTCTAATGAGAGGCAGAAAGGGTGTGGATTCCAAGAGAGCGGGGAGTTAGGAGGGTACTTAGAGAAGTAGAGAGGTGAAACTATAATCAGGTTATATTGTATGATTAAAAATCTATTTTAAATAATAGGAAAAATTAAAAAGATAGAAAACAGATAACATGATATAAATGAACAAAACATACACTAGGATATGTGCGCATGTGTGTGTGTGTGTGTGTGTGTGTGTGTGTGTGTGTGTGTGTGTGTCTGTTTTACATCAAGCTCTTTAAGAAGAGAGACCTTGGAAAGGAAACATTTTGTTACAATGATCACTTTTCAAATTACTATATGTGTGAGGCTGGGCAAATTGCGTAAATTATATACTTTAAATATCTTGCCTATATAGTGGGGATAAGAATGTTACTATCTAAAGTCATATTGAGAAGTATTTTTAAATGCTAATGTCTATCAATCAACTCAGATTGATTTATTGTCATAAGTTTTGCTTGATATGTAAGAACCTGTATGAACCTAGATAATAGCCAATCCCCTCTTCCTAGAGAAGAAAAGAAAGCAGTAACTATCATTGACACTTTGAAGATTTCTGCATAAGCTGTGTACCTTGATTTGGTTGTGTGGGGAAGGAGAAAGAAAGGCAATCTAGACAGATGCTGAGGTAGCATACACTTGTAAACAATTGGAAGGTTGGCTTTGGATGACCTATTGAGACCAGAAATATAAGAAAAGCACTTGGAACATACTCTGTTGGAGGAGGATGAGGAGGACTAGGAGGATGAGGACCAGGAGGATGAGGAAAAGAAGGATGAGGACCAGAAGGATGAAGACAAGAAGGATGAGGACCAGGAGGATGATGATTAGGACAAGATTAAAGAGGACAAGGAAGAGGACAAGAACAAGGGGGATCAGGAGAACGAGAAAGAGGAAGAAAAGGTGATGATGACATCCCAAAAGGATAAGAGAGAGAAAGCCAGTAAGGGCAAGGAGAAGAAGGAAAAATAAAAAGAGAGAAAGAGGCATTCTTTTTAAAAGCCACTGGGAAATGGAATAAAGACACAGGGAACTGGAAATGTGCAGTCATATCCTGGTTTTACTCTAGCACCTTAGCAGCTAGCATAGTATCTCGCTTGCTTTTAGATTGGCCTGAAAAGTTTGATTCTCCTGCTTAGATCTCTCAAGTGCTGGGATTAAATGTAAGCGAACTGCATTCTCAGCTTTTATTTAAGTCACTTGGAAAAGATCACAATTCTACAATGAGCACACGAAATTTGCCTTCTTCTAATCACCATATATGGTTCCTGGGCATATTCATTTGTTTGTTTTCAAATAAGTTCATTTGAGGAGGATTAATGAGGGCATGGGATATAGAGCATGAGAAGAGTTGAGAGGCATATAAGGGTTGAAAGTGACAAAGGGAGTAAGAGACAATGTAAATTTTGTATTCATACCTGAAATTCTTGTTATGCTGATTAGGCTATATTTAAAACTAGTTGATTTCTAACTACCAATTTGCTGTATGACATTAGTTTCTTCAGAAAATCAGGGCACCATTCCAGATTTACAGATCCAGAAAATGTAATCTAGCCATGATACTGAAATTTACCTCTGTGATACAATGAAATGATTTTACCAAAAGGGGTTAATTATATTTTACATGTGAACTTCAGTTCATCCTCTTATCATAAGCTTTTACATAAACCAATGCCAGAGAGAGCTAAAGCAATATCTAGTACAATAACAGAAGTATTTAGGATAGCTAATAGTTATGTCAAATCTGAGCCTTCTGAGAATATTTTTTTCTTTAATTTGTAGTGGTCCATAAAATACTAATGGCCTACAAGTATGGAAATCACCATAGATAAACGTGACAAGATATGAAATTCATTTTACATTTCCAAAACAATAACACTGACTCTGTTGAGTGAATACAGATCAACAAGGAAGGAGATAACAGTGACTTTAATTTTGTATATGAATCTAGGACAAAATTAAATTGCTGGGAAATGTGTTTTTTTAAAACAAATTCATCTCCGTATAATTAAGAACAAAATTGATAAGCTCTCTTAAATCCTATTCACAATTATTATTTATTAAACACAAAGAAGATGTGCCTTGTAAAGTTTTTTGTTTGTTTTTTGTTGTTTTTTAATTAGGTATTTATTTCATTTACATGTCCAATGCTATCCCAAAAGTCCCCCACCCGCTCCCTCACCCACTCCACCATGCACCCACTCCCACTTCTTGGCCTTGGGATTCCCCTGTACTGAGGCAGATAAAGTTTGCATGACCAATGGGCCTCTTTTTTCACTGATGGCCAACTAGGCCATCTTCTGATACCTATGCAGCTAGAGACACGAGCTCCGGAGGGTACTGGTTAGTTCATATTGTTGTTCCACATATAAGGTTGCAGACCCCTTTAGCTCCTTGGGTATTTTCTCTAGCTCCTCCATTGGGGGCCCTGTGATCCATCCAATAGCTGACTGTGAGCATCTACTTCTGTGTTTGCTAGGCCCCAGCATAGTCTCACAAAAGACAGCTAGATCTGGGTCCTTTCAGCAAAATCTTGCTAGTGTATGCAATGGTGTCAGCATTTGGAGGCTGATTATGGGATGGATCCCCGGATATGGCAGTCTCTAGATAGTCCATCCTTTCGTCTCAGCTCCAAACTTTGTCTCTGTAACTCCTCCCATGGGTGTTTTGTTACCAATTCTAAAAGGGGAAAAGTGTCCATACTTTGGTCTTTGTTCTTCTTGAGTTTCATGTGTTTAGCAAATTGTATCTTATATCTTGGGTATCCTAAGTTTCTGAGCTAATATCTACTTATCAGTGAGTACATATTGTGTGAGTTCTTTTGTGATTGGGTTACCTCACTCAGGATGATGCCCTCCAGGTCCATCCATTTGCCTAGGAATTTCATAAATCCATTCTTTTCAATAGCTGAGTAGTACTCCATTGTGTAAATGTACCACATTTTCTGTATCTATTCCTCTGTTGAGGAGCATCTGGGTTCTTTCCAGTTTCTGGCTATTATAAATAAGGCTGCTATGAACATAGAGCATGGGTCCTTCTTACCAGTTGGAACATCTTCTGGATAATTGCCCAGGAGAGGTATTGCTGGATCCTCCGGTAGTACTATGTCCAATTTTCTGAGGAACCGCCAGACTGATTTCCAGAGTGGTTGTACAAGCTTGCAATCCCACCAACAATGGAGGAGTGTTTCTCTTTCTCCACATCCTCGCCAGCATCTGCTGTCACCTGAATTTTTGATCTTAGCCATTCTGACTGTTGTGAGGTGAAATCTCAGGGTAAGTTTTAAACATAGAAAATTTCAAGGAAGGGAGATATCCTTGCTTATCTCTTCTTTGCATAAATATTTAAAATGTTTCCTGGCCCTAAATTGTTCCTAAATTTATAATTTTTGCACAAACATTTATTATACTCCATTTGAGAGCCACATGAAGTAATATTATCTTTAGTTTTCACATGAAGAAATGCAAGCCAATAAGAATGTTTTACATGCCCAGCAAACCAAGCCAAACAGTCGATATCTGGGAACTAAGCATAGGTCTGTGTCTGCCAGTGAAGAAGGTCACCCCTTGACTATTTTTCAAATGTGCTTTCTCCCTCAAAACTCCAATAGGAACAAAATTCTACCCTTAGCATCTGATAATAATGGTTCTTTACTTGTTGTTCAATATAATTTTTTGTTAAATGCCAAATTCAGGGTCATTTCATTTTAACTTAATGGAAATTATAGATATCATAATCCTTCAAAAATATATCTGTGGGAAATTTGTGGATCTGTAGTTCAATACTTCCTTTGACAAAACATATCTATTGCCACATAGATGTGAATATCAACTGATAAGCATAAACTAATTTCCTGAAATGTAATTATAATATTTTAATAAGACAAAATCCCCCTGTATTTGCTTTCCTATAACTTACTATGACACATTAGCTTCTCCGTACAAAAACACTATTTATAGCATTAGTAATTGTTTTACAAAATACATGCAGAGATTCAAAGATATGAACCTGGTGTGATATACCCTGTAACATATTTTTAAAATCTTGAAAGTATATTCTCTCGCATTTTTCTGCCATGCACTGTTTCTTGTTGGAGACTCTTAGCAAGATTAGCAAACTTTAAGCACAGCAATTTTTAAAAGTTATTTTGTTCTATATGGATGGAAGACTGTCTTTGTAAATTCTGCCCCATTCTCATCAAGCAAACTTTCTTTAACAGCTAAAAATCATCTTGTATGATTACAGCACAATTACTTTGACTTCATTTCTAAATATGCCAATTCATATTTGATATTTCTCCCTGATTTCTATAAGTGGGTAGAGTCCTCACTTGTTTCCTTACAGAAACCACTGGATGAGATGAGACAGCCCATAGAAAAACATTTTGGAGTTTCTCAGGTATTATGAGAATATAAGAATAATACTTCCTAAGCAATTTTGATAGGGAAATAAGATGTTTGGGCCGAAGATATGAGAAGTAAGCACCTAAAGTTATGGGAGTTAATTTCTGTAATCCATTCTTAGTATTTTCCCTCTTTTGGAAAGGAATATCCCTTCAAACTAGACTATGAGATAACCAAAAAATCACTAACTCCATTTAACCCCAGGTATAAGAAATTTAACCAGCTAGCCAGTTTCTACCTCCGACTGTAAGTTCATGTTGTTCATAAGACCAAAAGCAAATTTAGTTCTGTGAGGTTAGTTTCTTTAATGTAAATAGTAAACCAAATTTCTATACAAACTTTTGATCTGATTTTAGTGTAATTTTGGATTCAAATAGGAAGAGCAGAACTCTAGTAACAGGACAAGTTTAAATTGGATCAACTAATAGAAATTCTGGCTCAATTTCACATTGTAAATTAGCCTTAAAAAGTCAGAGCTTTGATATTCATTATTTTCAGAAATTATCATAGTAAATTCCATTTTTACTCCATATTATACTCAGTAGATGATTCACATAAGCTTATTAAATTATAGTATATTTTATACAAACTAAAAAAACCCTTTTATTTATTTATTATATTTTTTTTACTTATTCACTTTACATCCTACTTACTGTCTGTCTCCTGTTCACTCCTTTTCACAATCCTGCCCCCATGCACACTCTACTTCTCCTTGAGTAGATGGGGGCCCCGTGGGTATTCCTCCACCATGGCACATCAAGCCACTATGAGACTAGGCATATGCTCTCCCACTGAGGCCTAACAATGCAGTCCAGTTAGAAGAACATATCCCACACACAGGCAACAGCTTTTGGGATAGCCTCTGCTTCATTTCGGAGCTCACATAAAGACCAAACTGTGCCTCTGCTACATATGTGCAGGAAGGGTTAGGTCCAGCATGTGTACATTCTTTGGTGGTTTAGTCTTGGAGAGCCCCAAGAATCCAGGTTATTTGACTCTGTTTGTCTTCTTCTGGAGTCCCTATCCCCTTTTGGGCCTTCAATCCTTCCTCCTATTCTTTCATAAGTGTCCCCAGGCTCCATCCACTGTTGGCTGTGGATGTCTGCATCTGTCTGAATCAATTGCTGGGTGGAAATTCTCAGAGGACAGCCATTCTAGACTTTTCTCCATCTGTGAGCATGGATACTCTATATTATATCCATTAGATGACTCAATACAAGGTTATTAAATCATAGTATATTTTACTCAAACAAAAAACTTTGTAAAAGTAAAATATAGTTAATTCCTTTTGTGCTCTCACTGAGTTATTTTTTTAACATATCTGGGAAATATAAATGGAATCTGTGTATAATTACCAAGTTCTATATGTATAGATTTTATTTATACTCTCTAAACCTATCACCATTCAATTGAACAAAACAATGGAAATATGTCATATAAAAACAAAGTCACATTTTATGCAAAAATCAAAGCAAATTAGATATGAATATTTGGCTGCCAATAGTTAGGGAATGTCCTATCACCTCAACTCATCAAGTGTAGAAAATTCCTCATACACAAGCCAAGAGGCTTGTTTAATTGGTGGTTTCTAGATCCTGTTGAGTTTCAATCAAGAATTATAGTAGAATGGGGAAAGGAAAGAAAGAAAGAAAGAAAGGAGGAAAGAAAATTTCTTACAAAGTATATCAAATATTTTTCTTAGTAGTTACATGTTTATACATACAGCTAGATTCAATCCATAGAGGACATTCAATCAACGTACCAATTATTCTGTTGATTTTCCTAATTTACTTTTATTTTTACTACTTTTGACCTAACATAAACTTAATTAGAATAACTTAATAACTATTTGAAGATTATCACAAAGGCAATGGCAATGGCCCCATCTTCACCCTTCATATAATGGAGAAGTTAATAACTTGAAAGTGGAACACAAATACTTTTAACTCAAAAGAGCAAAAGGGAATTCCAAAAGATGAACTGGTTGAGCCCCTCCCTAGAGACAAGGCTGCTTTTAGAATGATATCAGGATTTAGCAAATACCTACTGTAGGTCTCAGATATCTTCAGTTTACAGGAGAGCCTGAAGGAGAGATGAGACAGAACACAAGCCTAGGCTGACTCCGATAAGACCCCAGCATTAGAAACTTTCCTGGAATTCAGATGTTCAGCCCTGCCTCACACTTCTGTCACAGGGTGCCACTGATCCTCAAACTCAGTTTGACTTTTCTGGGGCCATGGGAAGTAAAAGCTCCCTTTCTCAAGTCTGTTATCTATTTCCTTCCATTATGCTTTCTGAGGACAAGGTTTGATTCATGCAATCCTTAATTCTTTATTTTCTCTGGTCAATGCTTTAATTCAGCCTCAAGAATGTTCTTCCCCTATGAGCAACACAAGCAAGGCTACCCACAAGCAAACAAGGAAGATAGTTGCTGTAGGATAAATTTTGTTTTCCCAAAGGTTCCTAGCACTACAGGCTTAGCAAAATAAATAGCATACTCATATCAAAAAAAAGTTGTAAATGAACACAGTGTGCTATCTGTTGACAGGACAAATTAGTGGAAGTGCAAGCAGAAAAGTAAAAAGGGGCAATGTCTCAAGTTTATAACCACCACACTGCCTCAGCTACTGAAAACCTATAATGATGTCCATGTCTTCCAGTTATAGCAGTACTGTCTTAGGCTCATAATTCAAGAACAAGAATCCAACCTCTTTCTCATTCATATAAACATAGAGATACACATACTGGATGAACAAAATAAATTCTGATTTGAAGTTTCCTATGGAGGGGAGCAATTACAATAAAAAGCCAAAGTTTGCTTTGCTAATTATTTCAACAGCATACTGAAGGACAGGTTTTGTTGTTGTTGTTGTTTGGTTTTTTGTTTTATCTAAGTTCTTCTGTTAAGCTTGATCTAAACTAGCTAATTTAAACATGGTCACTGCCTGCCTGAACTCTGCAAGGCACACTAGTTTAAGACATGGAGCAGTAATGAGAAAATAGTAACATGAGTAGAAGATGAAAGAGCAAAAGAACCAGGATAAGTTTTGTTTAAAATGATGATATAAAATATTTTAGTATAATTAATTTAGGGAATGATATATAATAGGATTATAACACTTAAATCTATAATTTATTTCAAATAAACAAATACCCATTTAACTTGAAAAACATATATGCAAACACATGGCAAAATATGCAATTTTTGTTCAGTTATTTAAATAAAATAAAATCTGATTTTAAAATGGGTGAAAATATTCACCATCATGGTGATTTTAAAAGATAAAAGAGATTTTTAATATTGAGATCATGATGTGTGCAAACTCTTAGGTCTTTAATTTGCCATTCCATAAAGATAATTCAACAGTTTCTTTAAGAATGTGAACTGTGGTCTTACTTGACTAGAATTCAAATTCACTTTTGTTATTTATTAACTCTGTGACCATGATCAAATTAGTTAGCTTTTCCTTGTTGGAATTCCCTTATCAATAATGTGAACTAAATACCAGCCTTTCAAAGAGTTATTGTAAGAGCCAGAGAATTAATTTTACAAAGTACTAAAAGCACATGCAGTACATAGGTGTCTTTTGTTGTTGATGATATTAGTATTTTTGTTGTTGTTGTTGCTATTATTATCTATGTTATTCTTTGAATCCTCGTCTATGTATCTCAGGTTACCCTCAAACTCAAACTCCTCCTGTCAAGAAGCCACAGTGCTAAAACTAAAGATATATATCATCATTGCAAGTACCTGTTAATACAAAAGTATGAGCTGGGCAGGGGAGTACATGCCTATAGACCCAGGATTAAGCAAATCAAACCACACATTTGACAGCACTGGGATTATTTGGACTATATACTAAGAATTTGTTTCAAAGGAAAATAAAACAGACAACCTCCACTATATCAGAGAGGATTTGAGATTATTTTTAGGTAGTCTAAAACATATTAGGTCAACATGTAAAAGTCTAAAACTGTAGAAAGAAGTCTATTCATGAAAAACAGGAATAATATAGTTGGCTTTCTCTGGAATAATTGGTAAGTTCATATCTCTAAGATCTGTTTCAGACCTTTTTTAAACTGCTGTTACTTGACAAACCTCAGCAATTAACCAATTTCCCTTCTTCAACATGCATGTTCAGTGAAATTGAAGCTGAGGACTGAAGCAAAATGGAATTTATTATCATCTAAAATAAAAGGCAAGATGGAAGATGAGCCAACCTCAGTGCTATTATATTATCTATAACTCATTAAGTGTTCTTCATTCATAGCAATAGTTTACATTAAGAATTTAAGAATTGATATACATGTTGCATTACAATGCCAGCTAAAATTGTCTTAAACTTTTCAGTGTCTATCTCCTACAATGATGAATCTTGCTGAAACTCCCAAAGCAGTTATTTTGCTACATTACAGAGAAGATCATATAGACATACCAAGGGTCATGAGCCACGGCTCACCCTTTTCCAGTGAAGTTAGTTTGCTCGTCTACCATTTTTTCTAATAGGATTTTATAGAACCTCAAAAAGCAGAATTCAGAAATGGTAATCCACTACTAGGACATTTAGTGGTAAAACACTATCACTGCCTGGATTTATAAGGTGTATTCACATGCACAGATCACCAGAGAGCAGATAGGGAAACTCCAGGAGGTACACGTGCTGTCTTCCTCACACTCTTGGGAGACAAAAAGCTTTCTGAGCCCACTTTGATAGAAACTCACCATGGATTTCCTATAATGAATTCTCCTGAGCTGTCCCCACTTTATTTACTAAAAGTACAGAATTGAAAGTTTCTCCCCAATTTAGTGCTCTCCAAAATGTGTAACAGAGGATTCAGTTCAGAAAGCTACAAAAGGTGTTTATCATTCTAGCATGGAGCCCACACTGACACTATCTTGCTGATCAAAGACCCTGCAGAGACCTAAGAAGTTTCCAATACATAATTCATTTCAAAGAAAGCCAGTCAGCAGGGCACTGTAATAGATGGAGGGGCAGAATGTTGGCAAAGATACAGAGCAAAGAATCCCAAGAAAGTTTTTGTGCCATTTCCATTTAATGAGCCATAGTATAACAAACAAACAAATGAACAAACAAACAAACAGGAAGACTTAATTAAATGGTAAATGAGCTCATTAAATGGAAATGGCTCATCTACCTTTTAATTAAGTCTTTTGTTTGATTGCTTCTTAATTAATGGAAGCCTATATACACTTGAATAGAGGAAGAATAAAGTATGCAAATGAAAGACATTACAAAAGAAAATGTATATTTGACACAGAGAAACCAACGAATTGATTAAGCCACTAGTTATACAAGGTTGTATGCAAATCTAGAAAATATCCCACTGTGCCCCAGGTATGATGAAGACTCTTAACAGTATTTCTGCCCACTTCAGTGACTGATACTCAGAATGAATATCAGAAATGTTAGAAAAGAAGTTTCAAGTATATTTAACTTGATAAGTAAATTTGACAATTACTGAAATTTAGTATTTATTATGAATGCTATACAGACAGTTTTCTATCCAGTCATATAACAAATAAGGATAGTGTAATTTCCACCACACTTAATCACTTTAATCCTCACATGCAGTACCTGAAAGTTTCTAATCCACCATTTGTAAGGAGAAAACACTGTGTAAGGCAAATGAAACCCATGAGAGATCACAAAGCTGGCGGCCAGTGGAAATTTTGTCTGACAAAATCTGACTACTTTGTGCTGGTAATGCTTGCTGAGATTTTCCAGGACTTAACCCTAAACATGTAAGACTCAGTTTCATTATCCACTAACTCAAACAACTACTTTAAAAATAATGATAATTCCATATAACTGGAAGGTATCCATGCATTTTGAGAAAACCTGATAAAGAGAAAATGATTTCATACAGATATACACACATCAACTCCACTCAGTGACACATTTCACACTCCAGAACCTCCATGTAGAGTGTTACAGTTAGTATTTTTCTGGGGGTTACTATACCTCCTTGTTTCTTTAAATACCAATTAGGGGTTTCTACTCTACTCTAGATCATATTGTTCCCAGATAAAAGACACAGAAACCTTTAGATTTATAAGTTTTAAAGCACGAGAAATGGGCAGATATCAACCCTCTATGCTATTTTGTCTACTTACTTGGGGTAATCCCCGAGATATTACTTGACATGTTCTGCCTGGACAGCTCCTATCCCATCAGGCCAGCCCTAATGGTCATGCATTCACGATCTATTGACCCCATACCTACTATCTTTTTCTACTCTCCCCATGTCCTTGTCGTCTCTTCCTGAGACCCCAAAGCTTCTTCAAAGCCCTGGATATAGACATCTGTATTAACCAATCAGGGATAACTTGGGGGGAGCAATATTTACTTAGCATCATTTAGTGTACATAATGATCTCCTTCTTAGGGTTGGGGGGAAGCAGGTCCTGGGGACCAGCATTTACTATTTGAACAAATAGGAGTACTAGAACGACCCCCTATAGTACAGCACATAGCAAGTTCCAGAAAATGATTTTCCTACACATTCTCTTGCTTTTTCTGTACGAATCTGTTCCTAAATGGCCTATCAAGACCTTTAATTCAATAATTATTCATGTCACTAGAGAAAGCTGTCAAAGCAAACACAAATAAAGTGGGTCCTCAGGGAATATCAATCACCTAAACTCCTTCCTCCACTCTTCTTGAGGCAGGCAGATTATTACCCACTAATTGTGAGACTATCTCCAGCTGAGACATTTGAAGACCTGACTGTCCCTTTTAGTACTTTTCTCCTGGGTATCCTTCACACCATTGCGTATCTTCCTCCAACCTTTGCATCAGTTATCGCACTTCACAATGCACCCTTAAAAAGAAAGTATAATCGTAAGGCTTGATAATTATGTATGCTTTGCAATATCTGTTGATAGCTTGTGCTAGGAGTTTTAGAAACTAAATCTTAGAATGGTTTCAGTTTAAGCCTACATAGAGTGTGACTGTGGTTACATGATCAATATATTGCTAATCTTCTCTCTCTCTCTCAACTTGGCATATATGAATGAACATAGAAACACACAGGTGAGTACATTTCCCACATATCAAGAGCAAGAGCAGCAGTTTCATAACTCCCTAAAATTACACAAAGCATGTCCGCATAAATCCAGATACTGTTCAGTAGAATGGGAAGAACTTGCCAGATATGAGACCTGCATAGTGAAATAAGTCTCTTTAATTGAAAAAAACAGCAGGTACTTAAATTAAATTTTCCATTAAAACAATAAACTCAACAAGTCTGCTTTATCAACAGATTTTAGTGATAACTCAGAAGGATAATAAGAATTTAACTCTAGTATCAAATAAGATACTATTCACTATGATAACGAGTATCAGTTAAGATACCATGCTAACATGCACAAATATGAATCATGTGTGTAAATTACTAATTCAAAAAAAGAGAGAAACAAGTGGTTCCTTTTCCATAGCACAAAGAGATGTGGAAATTTCCTACCTTTCAGCAGGCAGTCCCTATGTGTAGCACAACTACTATTAGCTTGTCTTAGTTATTTTTAAATGTACTAGTTAAGCTAAATTTGACTGTCTACAACTTTTCTAAGAGGCTTAACTTATTAAAGATAATAATGCACATTTTAAATAAAGCAATACATTTCAATATTAATATTAATGTATCTCAATTTTTAATTCAAAATAGTTGAAAGATTATTGGAAGACTAATTCTGATGCTATATTAACTCTTCAATTAACTTTAATTATAATCATTTTCTTTATTCTTTAATATTCTAATCTATTAATGTAACATCACTGTCCAGATGACAAGATAAGCATGGGGATAAAAAAATAAATGAGCTTTCTTCTCCAGAAACTAAATGCCTTGGGCTATAGATGAGAGTGAAATCATAATTTTGATATCCTGTGTAATGAACATAGGAGGACATTGTTTACTTTGGGTCTATAGTTGAAAAATAAGTCGATCTTGGGTGCAAACTCGGTGGGCCCTAGCACACCCAGGATCTTGGGATCACTGGTGAGTAGAAAGCAACATCTGTTCCAAACCAACTCAGAGTGTCTTGTGTCAGCAGTAACAGGGACAAAGGAAACCCACCCAACCAGCCGCTGGAGTCCATTCCACTCTGCATCAGTCCTGGGCCATCTTGGGCATGAACTCAGCAGGTCCTAACACAGTCAGAATCTTGGGATCACTGAGACAAGGCTACACAGGAGAGAACTAAGGCAGCAGAAGCAACAGAGCTTCTTAGACAGGGTCCCTTTGGGCCTTCATCCTCAGTCAGGAGGCTAAGCTGAGACCCAGACCCCAGGGCACCTTCCCTGTCAGAGGAGAGTCAGCCTCCAGGGAAGGCTCTGACCCCAGGACTCAGGAGGTGGATCTGAGCTCCAGACTTCTGTGCACCTTTACTGCAAGAGGAGAGCTTATATGTAGAAAGTACTCTGACCACTGGAACTAAGAGAGTTGCACTCCCAGGAGTGCTGACAGAGGCTAAAGAATCACAGGGGGAACAAGTTCCAGTCAGAGAGGTAGAACATCTAACACCAGAGATTACCAGATGGTGAAAGGCAAACATCTTACTAACAGAAACAAAGACCACTCGGCATCATAAGAACCCAGTGTGCCCACCTCAGCAATTTCTGGATACCCCAACACACCCGGAAAGCAAGATTAGAATTTAAAATTATATCTCATGATGCTGGTAGAGGATTTTAAGAAGGGCATTAATAACTCATTTAAAGAAATACAGGAGAATACTGCTGAACAGCTAGAAGACCTTCAAGCATTACAGGAAAACATGGCTAAACAGGTAGATGTTCTTAAAGAGGAAACATAAAAATCCCTTAAAGAATTACAGGAAAACACAACCAAACAGGTAATGGAATTGAACAAAAATATCCAAGAAAAACATCCAAAATCTAAAAATGGAAGTAGAAACAATTAAGAAAACCCAAAGGGAAACAGCTCTGGAGATAGAAACCCTAGGAAAGAAATTAGGAACCATAGATACGAGCATAAGCAACAGAATACAAGAGATGAAAGAGAGAATCTCAGGTGCAGAAAATTCCATAGAGAACATGGACACAACAATCAAAGAAAATGTAAAATGGAAACAGATCCTAACCCCAAACTTCCAGGAAATCCAGGACACAATGAGAAGTACAAATCTAAGAATAATAGGTATAGATGAGAATGAAGATTTTCAACTTAAAGGGCCAGTACATATCTTCAACAAAATTATAGAAGAAAACTTCCCTAACCCAAAGAAAGAGATGACCATGAACATACAAGAAGACTACAGAACTCCAAATAGACTGGATCAGAAAAGAAATTTCTCCTGACACATAATAATCAGAACAATAAATACACTAATTAATGACAGAATATTAAAAGGTCAAGTAACATATAAAGGCAGACCTATTAGAATTACACCAGACTTCTCACCAGAGACTATGAAAGCCAGAAGAGCCTGGACAGATGTTATACAGATCCTAAAAGAACACAAGTACCATCCCAGGCTACTATACCCAGCAAAACTCTAAATTACCATAGATGGAAAAACCAAAGTATTCCATGACAAAACCAAATTCACACAATATCTTTTCACGAACCCAGTCCTTCAAAGGACAATAAAGGAAAACACCAACATAAAGATGGAAACTACACCCTAGAAAAAGCAAGAAAGTAATCTTTCCACAAACCTAAAAGAAGACAGTCACAAGAACAGAATCCCAACTCTAACAACAAAAATACCAGGAAGCAGCGATTACTTTTCCTTAATATCTGTTAATATCAATGGACTCAATTCCCAAATAAAAAGACATAGACTAACAGACTGGCAACATAAATAGGACCCAACTTGTTGCTGCATACAGAAAACCAACCTCAGGAAAAAAGACGACTCTAACTCAGAATAAAAGGCTGGAAAACAATTTTACAAACAAATAATTTGAAGAAACAAGCTGGGGTAGCCATTCTAATATCAAATAAAATCAACTTCCAGCCCAAAATTATCAAAAAAGAGAAGGAGAAACAATTCATACTCATCAAAGTTAAAAATCTTCTAAGATAAACTCAATTCTGAATATCTATGCTCCAAATGCAAGGGCATCCACACTAATTAAAAAAACTCTAGTAAAGCTCAAAGCACATATTGTAGCTCACATAATAATAGTGGAAGACTTCAACACACCACTCTCATCAATGGACAGATTCTGGAAACAGAAAATTAACAGAGACACAGTGAAACTAACAGAAGTTATGAAACAAATGGGTTTAACAGATCTACTGAGCATTTTATCCTAAACAAAAGGATATATCTTCTCAGCACCTCATGGCAACTTCTCCAAAACTTATCATATAATTGGTCACAAAACAGGCCTCAACAGATACCTAAATATTAAAATTATCCCATGCATCCTATCAGATCACCATGAACTAAGGCTGATCTTCAATAACAACATACATAATAAAAAGCCAATATTCACATGGAAGCTGAACAACACTCTACTCAATGATACCTTGTTCAAAGAAGAAATAAAGAATGAAATTAAAGACATTTTAGAGTTTAATGAAAATGAATCCGCAACATACCCAAACGTATGGGACACAATGAAAGCAGTCCTAAGAAGAAAACTCATAGCTCTGAGTGCCTCCAAAAAACTAGAGAGCATACACTAGCAGCTTAACAACACACCTAAAAGCTCTAGAACAAAAGGAAACAAATTCACCCAAGAGGAGTAGACCTCAGAAAATAATCAAACTCTGGGCTGAAATCAATCAAGTGGAACCAAAAAGAACTATTTAAAGAATCAACCAAACTACTGGTTCTTTGAGAAAATCAACAAGATAGATAAACCCTTACCTAGACTCACTATAAGGCACAGGGACAGTATCCTAATTAACAAATTCAGAAATGAAAAGGGAGACATAACAACAGAACCTGAGGAAATCCAAAATATCACCAGATCCTACTAAAAGGCTATACTCAACAAAACTGGAAAACCTGGGTGAAATGGACAAGTTTCTAGACAAATACAAGGTACCAAAGTTAAATCAGGATCAGATTAATGACCAAAATAGTCCCATATCCCCTAAAGAAAAAGAAGCACTCATTAAAAGTCTCCCAGCGTAAAAAAGCTCAGGACCAGATGGGTTTAGTGCAGAGTTCTATCAGACCTTCAAAGAACATCTAACTCAAATTCTCCTCAAACTATTCCACAAAATAGAAGCAGAAGGTACTCAACCCAATTCAATCTATGAAGCTACAATTACTCTGATACCTAAACCACATAAAGACCCAACAAAGAAAAAGAACGTCAGACCAATTTCCCTTATAAATATTGATGCTAAACTACTCAGTAAATTTCTTACTCACTGAATTCAAGAACACATCAAAATGATCATCCATCATTTTTAAGTAAGCGTGGTTTAAAATGCAGAAATCCATCAACATAATCCACCATATAAACAAACTCAAAGACAGAAACCACATGATCATCGAATTAGATGCTGAGAAAGCATTTGACAAAATCCAATATCCAGTCATGATAAAAGTGTGGAAACATCAAGATTTCAAGGCCCATACCTATACATAATAGAAGCAAACCAATAGCCAAATTCAAACCAAATGGAGCGAAGCTGGAAGCAATCCCACTAAAATCAGGGACTAGACAAGGCTGCCCACTCTCTCCCAACCTATTCAATATAGTACTCGAGGTCCTAGGCAGAGCAATTAGACAACAAATAGAAATCAAAGGGATACAAATTGGAAAGAAATAAGTCAAATTATCACTATTTGCAGATGATATGATAGTATATATAAGTGATCCTAAAAAATTTCACCAGAAAACTCCTAACACTGATAAACAGTTTCAGTGAAGTATCTGGATATAAAATTAATTCAAATAAATCAGTGGCCTTTCTCTACAAAAAGAATAAACAGGCTGAGAAAGAAATTAGGGAAACAACATGCTTCACAATAGTCAGAAATCATAGAAAATACCTTGGTGTGACTCTAACTCTGGAAGTAAAAGATCTGTATGATAAGAACTTCAAGTCTCTGAAGAAAGAAATCAAAGAAGATTTTAGAAGATGAAAAGATCTCCCATGCTATTGGATTAGAAAGATCAATATAGTAAAAATGGCTATCTTCCTGAAAGCAATCCACAGATTCAATGCAATCCCTTTCAAAATTCCAACTCAATTCTTAACAGAGTTAGAAAATACAATTTGTGTCCTTCTTACCGGTTGGAACATCTTCTGGATATATGCCCAGAAGAGGTATTGTGGGTAGCCTCCGATAGCACTATGTTCAATTTTCTGAGGAACCACCAGACTGATTTCAGGAGTGGTTGTACAAGCTTGCAATCCCACCAACAATGGAGGAGTGTTCCTCTTTCTCCACATCCTTGCCAGCATCTGCTGTCACCTGAATTTTTGATCTTAGCCATTCTGACTGGTGTGAGGTGGACTCTCAGGGTTGTTTTGATTTACATTTCCCTGATGATTAAGGATGTTGAACATTTTTTCAGGTGCTTCTCTGCCATTTGGTATTCCTCAGGTGAGAATTCTTTGTTCAGCTCTGAGCCCAATTTTTAATGGGGTTATTTGATTTTCTGGAGTCCACCTTCTTGAGTTCTTTATATATATTGGATATTAGTCCCTTATCTGATTTAGGATAGGTAAAGATCCTTTCCCAATCTTTGGTGGTCTTCTTGTCTTATTGACAGTGTCTTTTGCCTTGCAGAAGCTTTGCAACTTTATGAGGTCCCATTTATCGATTCTCGATCTTCCAGCACATGCCATTGCTGTTCTACTCAGGAATTTTTCCTCATAGCAGCCTTATTTATAATAGCCAGAAGCTGGAAAGAACCCAGATGCCCCTCAACAGAGGAATGGATACAGAAAATGTCGTACATTTATACAATGGAGTACTAAGCAGCTATTAAAAAGAATGAATTTATGAAATTCCTAGGCAAATGGATAGACCTGGAGGGCATTATCCTGAGTGAGGTAACTCAATCACAAAGAACCTCACACAAAATGTACTCACTGAAAAGTGGATATTAGCCCAGAAACTTAGGATACCCAAGATATAAGATACAATTTGCTAAACACATGAAACTCAAGAAGAACGAAGACCAAAGTGTGGACACTTTGCCCCTTCTTAGGATTGGGAACAAAACACCCAGGGAAGGAGTTAGAGAGACAAAGTTTGGAGTTGTGACAAAAGGATGGACCATCTAGTGATTGCCATATCTGGGGATCCATCCCATAATCAGCTTCCAAACACCATTGCATACACTAGCAAGATTTTGCTGAAAGGACAAAGATATAGCTGTCTCTTGTGAGACTATGCCGGGGCCTAGCAAACACAGAAGTGGATGCTCACAGACAGCTATTGGATGGATCACAGGGCCCCCAATGGTGGAGCTAGAGAAAGTACCCAAGGAGCTAAAGGGATCTGCAACCCTATAGGTGGAACAACATTATGAACTAACCAGTACCCCGGAGCTCTTAACTCTAGCTGCATATGTATCAAAAGATGGCCTAGTCGGCCATCACTGGAAAGAGAGGCCCATTGGACTTGCAAACTTTATATGCCCCAGTACAGGGGAATTCCAGGGCCAAAAAGTGGGAGTGGGTGGGTAGGGGAGTAGGGGGGGAGGGTATAGTATTGGAAATGTAAATGAGGAAAATACCTAATAAAATAAAAAAAGGAAAAAAAAGTGCAATTCGTAAATTTTTCTGGAATAACAAAAATCCTAGGATAGCAAAAACTCTTCTTAATGATAAAAGAACCTCTGGTGGAATCACCATACCTGACCTCAAGCTGTACTACAGAGCAATTATGATTTAAAAAATCTGCATGGTACTGCTACAGCAACAGACAGGTAGACCAATGGAATAGAATTGAAGACCCAGAAATGAACCCGCACAACTCTGGTCACTTGATCTTTGACAAAGGAGCTAAAACCATTCAGTAGAAAAAAGACTGCATTTTTTACAAGTGGTGCTGGCACAACTGGCAGTTATCACGTAGAAGAATATGAATTGATCCATTCTTATCTTCTTGTACAAAGCTCAAATCTAAGTGGATTAACGAACTCCACATAATACCAGACACTGAAACATATAGAAGAAAAAATGGGGAAAACCCTAGAAGATATGGGCACAAGGGAAAATTTCCTGAATAGAACAGCAATATTTTGTGCTGTAAGATTGACAATCAATAAATGGGACCTCATAAAATGCAAAACTTCTATAAGGCAAAAGCACTGTCAATAAGACAAAAAGGCTACCAACCGATGGGAAGGATCTTTACCAATCCTAAATCAGATAGGGGGCTAATATTCAATATATATAAAAAACTCAAAAAGATGGACTCCAGAAAATCAAATAACCCTATTAAAAATGGGGCTCAGAGCTATACAAAGAATTCTCAATGGAGAAATACTGAATGGCTGAGAAGCACCTGAAAAAAATGTTCAACATTCTTAAACATCAGGAAAATGTAAATCAAAACAACCCTGAGATTCTACCTCACACCTATCAGAATGGCTAAGATCAAAAATTCAGACAACAGCAGATGCTGGCAAGGATGTAGGGAAAGAGGAACACTCCTTCATTGTTGGTGGGATTTTGAGCTGGTACAACCACTCTGGAAATCAGTCTGGCAGTTCCTCAGAAAATTGGACATAGTACTACTGGAAGATCCAGCAATTCCTCTCCTGGGCATATACCCAGGTGTTCCAACTAGTAATAAGGACACATGCTCCAATATGTTCATAGCAGCCTTATTTATAATAGCCAGAAGCTGAAAAGAACCCAGATGTCCCTCTACAGAGGAATGGATACAGAAATTGTGATACATTTATATAATGGAGTAGTACTCAGCTATGAGAAACAATGAATTTATGAAATTCTTAGGCAAATGGATGGATCTGAAGGATATCATCCTGAGGGAGGTAGCCCAATCACAAAAGAACACACATGATATGCCCTCTGTGATCAGCAGATATTAGCCCAGAAACTTAGACAATCCAAGATACAATTTGCAGAACACATGAAACTCAAGAAGAAAGAAGACCAAAGTGTGGATACTTTGTTCCTTCTTAGAATTGGGAACAAAATATCCATGGAAGGAGTTACAGAGACAAAGTTTGGAGCTGAGACAGAAGGAAGGACCATGCAGAGACTGCCCTACAAGGGCACAACCTTACAAAACCACCAAACCTAGACACTATTGCATATGCCAGCAAGATTTTGCTGACAGGACTCTGATATAGCTCTCTCTCTCTCTCTTATGTGACTTTTTCAGGGCCTGGGCAAATACAGAAGTGGATGCTCACAGTCATCTGTTGTATGGAACACAGGGCCCCTAATGAAGGAGCTAGAATAAGTACCCATGGAGCTAAAGGGGTCTGCAACCCTATAGGAGGAACAACAATATAAACTAACCAGTACCCCTCTCCCCTAGAGCTGTGTCTCTAGTTGCATATGCAGCAGAGGACGGCCTAGTAGGCCATCAAAGGGAGGAGAGTCCCTTGGTCTTGCGAAGATCATATGCCCCAGTACAGGGGAATGCCAGGGCCAGGAATCAGGAGTGGGTGGGTTGGGGAGCAGGGTGGGGGTAGGCTTTGGGGATAGCATTTGAAATGTAAATTAAGAAAATATGTAATAAAACACACACACACTGAGAAAGAAGTCATTGGATCTAGGCCCATGGATATTCAAGGGGATATGGATTCTTAGTGTGTAGCTAAAGAGGGATCATTTGATGAGAAAGAGCAAAGAATGACTCTAGATAAGAGAAGAGTGCACATGCAAAGGCAGGAAGTTGGTGGCTCTGGTACATTTTCAGTACTGCCAGAACAGGATGGCATTGACTATTGAAGATAAAAGACTTCAACTCTGGGAATTTTTCTTCAGCTCTGGAAAGAGCACATCTTTGTTTGCAGATTTCTATCTGTCAGAAATAAAAAATGTATTGAGTATTTACCTATTTTACAAACAAACACCAGGCCTGAGAATAGCATCCTTGGAGGAGGAGGATTATAATGTTGGACCTTGTGTGTTTCTGGAATTACAAGTTTCAAGAATGGTCTCAGCCACCATTTGTTGTAGTAAATCTCTAGCCCCTTAAGTTCATGCAAAAACACACAGCTTAGTTATATTATTCATAAGCTGCATACATAGACTAGACAGATTCACTATACTAATCCCCAGCTATGAGATCCCATGCTACTTGCAGCTTCTCTTAGCCATGTGGTTCTGCTACATCTTCCTTCCACCTCTTCTTACTCCATCCTTCTCCTCTTTCTGTTTCTTATCTTGGCCTATAAAATTCTGAACCTTTAGTTCTAGTGTTCCCTCTAGGCCCTGTTGACAAGTCTTAAGCTTATCTCTCTGTTGTTCAGCCTCATCTATGATCTTCTGAATCTTTTTTTCTACCAGCTCTTCCAGTTCCTGTCTCCAATCTTTATTCTTCCTTTTCTGTTACCTATTTTGACTTATAAAATCCTGAACCTTTAGTTCTAGTGTTCTGAATATATATTTATAACAAAGTTAGTTTCTGCAGAATGCCTAATGTTCTCTTGAGAACTGAGAAATTTGTTGTAAGTTAGGCAGAGCCTTCCTTAGTGAACAGTCCTGCACAAACAAAGAAACAAACAAAAAGCAGAACACCTAGTATCTGTGTGTGTGTGTGTGTGTGTTTGTGTGTGTGAATGCATAAGAATGTAATTGTTGGAGAGTAGGGATGTTGAGGGAGTAGAAATTACGGTCAACACTGATGCCTATGTAAGCAGAGGCAAAAAGGAGACATCAGCTGTCATCTTCTATCAGCTTTCCACTTTAATCACATGAAAAAGTGCTCTGAACCCAAGTCTCCCTGTTCCACTTAGGTTAGCAAGGACAACCCAGGCAAAAATCCTGTCCCTACCCCTACACTGACCATGGATGATTGTGAGTAGAACTCAGGTCTGTAGGCTTACACAGTGCTTTTAACTCCTGAGCCATCTACTTGCCTAACACTAAGAATCTCGATGAGCCTTTCTAGTAGACATTATTTCCAAATGTTACAACTTGTAGTTTGAAGAAATAGAGAGGCCACATTTCATAGGACACCTCAGATAGAGGAGATCTAAAGTGCTACTGGCTAGTTCTGGCTGGACCTTTCTATTGGATGCTGCTGCCTGGTATCATTTAAAACTTGAACAACAACAACAACAACAAAATCAACCCCCCAAAACATAAAACAAACAAACAAGCAAATAAAAAACATAGCTGAGATGCTGTGCCGAACATCCTGTCCTGACTCTTCTGTCTTTCAAATATATAACCAAATGTAGGGCTCCTGAATATTCCCATCACTGTGTATTTCATAGAATGTTCAAAAGTACCAGAGTTTCATTTTTCTTTCGTTGAATTAGGATCCAAATTTCCTGTCCCTTTCCACCAACACTCTACATCTTTATCTGGGTAGCAGAAAGCAAATCACAGGCATCAGATGGTTTCTATAAAAGGGTGGACAGTGGAAATTAGATGAAGAGGCACTTGAAAACATAAGTAATATAGGTAATCATGATGACTCTAATTTACAAAATGTAGGCACTCCAGTACCTATTGTGGAAAGATTAAAGCTCAGGCTCCCTGGAAGGTTGTTTAGAGTGGCCCCCAGCTGCTAGGGGAAACAGGAGGCTCTGTGGAGAACTCTCACAGAAGGCCACTCTGAGAAGTAGAGTCAGCTCAGAAAACTGTTCCTTGTGTTAATTAGCTATATCAACAATTCTCCAATATTTTAGGAGTTTGTGATATTTACTAATATTATAAGGCATGCATGAATCACTTTATTAATAAATGAAGCCCTTCAAATGTTTATGTGGGTTACATTATGAATCTTGATCTTCTATCACTTAATTAAGGCTTTAATGTGCTCTGTCTGTCCTCTTTTAGGGCAAACCAACTCATTCTTTGGCTGTAAGGAGTGTTGGCTGCTGCCATGTAAGAGCTGAATCCTCTTAGGCATCCCCTGGCCTAGAGGGATATGCTCTCCTTCTCCATTTATGTTGTCTGTTGTATCCAATGGTCCAGATACTTGGAGAATACTGTAAGTTGAGAAACAGGATTTATCCTTCAAGCTTCAAAGCTCCTTGAAAGAGCAGCTAAGCCACTAAGGCAGGTTCATAACTATGTGACTCTCCTTTCTTACCCTTCTTCCCACGGTCTCTCATATCTGAGGTGCTCATGTGAATGACTCCAAAATAAGGGATTTCTCTTAAGAAAACCTTCAATTAAGACCTATTTCTCAGCTGGGTGTGGTGGCGCATGCCTTTAATCCCAGCACTCGGGAGGCAGAGGCAGGCAGATTTCTGAGTTTGAGGCCAGCCTGGTCTACAGAGTGAGTTCCAGGACAGCCAGGGCCACACAGAAAAACCCTGTCTTGGAAAAAAAAAGACCTATTTCTCAGGGAAAACAATATAATAGAACTAATACAAGTGCAAAACAAATGATAAAAACATCATTCTACATATTACGGCTCTATGAACTTGGCTGGGGACTGAGGTAAAGCAAGAACATACATTCTGTGAAAGCAGGGACTAAGGGGGAAAACAATTGAATAATAAGGAACTGGGAATATTACAGCTGAGGTATCAAGAGGTACTCACAGTGGGAGCAGTGTTTTCTAATATGTGGAGCAGATGGAGTGGTAAGGGCTTATATAGAGGTCTCTTATATGGGCAGAAAAAGGGAAAAGGAGGTCTAATGTGGCTAAGAAGGAAGGTGGTGGCCAATAATAAGGCTTATGAACATCAGAGTAAAATGACATTTCTATCAAGCAACAGGAGTCATTCAAAGGTGTGTGAACATTATTAGCATGTTACCTTCACATTGTGATGGAGAACTGGAAAAGTCATGAAGGCAACTCTGGGAGTCTAATTCCTCAGCTTAGTCCATTTTGAATCCACTCACGACTGCTTTTCAGCATAAGAATTCATGTGCTACCTGCCAAGGACTTTTAGTGTTTCCAATGTCTGCATAGACTAAGGCATGAGAATGACCAGAATAGCTGGTAATATTTATATCCATTTACACCCAGGTGCAAACTGAAGAAATAAAAAGCTAGAATGAATGGCATATATAAGCGAGTGTTTGGGCTGGAAATCAATTCTAAAGAAAAGGAAGACAAACAGACTGTGGCATTCTCAAAAGCCAAACAAGTTCAAAAAGAAAATAGTGACTGGGAGAGATTGAAAGTGATGAAGGCTTAGACATTATGATCTGAAAAAAAAAAAAAAAACAGGTCCATTAATTATCTGAAATGTGTATGAGGTCAATAGTCAAGAAAAGCACAAATCACTGTACTGAAGAAAAGCTGAGTTTTGAGGCTATGATCAGTAAGAAAATACAAAGGAGATGCAAACTCTCATCCACAAAGGATAGATATGTGATGACTGTATTTGAAAGTAAGCAGTAGCTTCAACCACCCTGTTATATTACAACTGTAAGTCAATGACTGTTTCCCTGATTCCTCAACCAACTCTAAAATGCCACTTTGTACCATGAAATAGACAGCTTCCAAGATGTACAAAATATCATAAATGACAAGCACAATCATGAATAGTCAGCTTACTCCTATATGGAAACTGAGGTCAGAGTTTTTAAGACCATCTGGAATTTGATATGAGTTCCAGAATTGGATGGCTGCCTCTATGGTTGGCTGCTGAGCTATGGCAGCCATCAGTGATGACCTAGGTTGAGGTAGATGGCATCTGCTAGCAGAACTCTGCAACTAAAAGTAGCAACATAACCTTTGTGTATGTTCCTCATTTATTCACCATATTTCCAGGGAGAAATTAGGGCAATGTATGCAACAAACAAACAACTGGAAAGCACGGCAGGTCATCTAATCAGATACAAGAATCCACCTCTGTAGTCCTGCCAGCTTTCCTCCTGTGTTCCTCTGAACCCCACAATTGAAAATTCACACCCAATTATAAAATCAAAATGAGGCTGCTTTGCTAAACGACTTGAATCTAGCATTATTTTGCATGCTTTTGACTGGAGTAACTGCAGTAGGCAAGATAACTGTCCAATTGATCCATCAAGTAGATGACACTCAGAACTGGAGCAACACTATGCCAAATTCCTGTTCAGGGTTCCACAGCACTATGGGGGGATTTTAGCTGACAGTTGTTATGAAGTATTTAGCTGCCTGTAAACAACTTACAAGAGAAAATGATGAAGGGGGGACAATAAAGTTTAACAGACCCTAAAGGATGGGGATGAGATGCCATAAACAATAAAATTCAGACATATGATGTGGAGGTCAACTGAAGTTTTGAATGTTACACTGACTATTCACATTAATGGCAACAAGCAATGCAGAATATCTTTAAAATGGAGTGCTATTAGAATATTACAAAAGGAAATTAACAGGGAAGGCATGGTCTCTGATGGAAATATCGAAGATAATGTTAGTGAGTCACTGCAATAATAAACTACTATTGACTATTAGAAATTCTAGCTTTCTAAGGCCAGTGGGAAAAGATGGCCTCATTGCAGAGGTCTACCACTTTTGTCTTGTCCCTAAGAAGGCTCCTTGAGGATATCACTGACTCCATTTTATCCCTGGAATGCCTCAAAAATAATGGTTCAGTTATGGTGTATCACTTTTCAAGGATTTTAGATTAAACCAACTATCCTTCAAAATAAATTCAGAAACAGTGCGAAAGAAAATACTTTTCTGATCCTAAAAACATTTTTTTTTAATATTCCCCAAGTAATTCCCCAAGTAACAGTGGTTCATGAGCTCAGCTTGCATTGGCTCCACACAAAGACAGCACAGGAGGGGCATGCCAATGCTTGGAGCACATTAATGAAATTTGAAATATGCTCAATAAAGAGATAAAAAAGAAAAACTCATCCTAGAAATTGATTACTGTCATTGACAGGACAAGATTTACCTAAACTGTAACTTATTTCATTCACAACAAATTCTCCATACACTCTCCATTTCAGAGACTGACACTTTTTAAACAGTCATTCTATCTCTGGTGAATGCTGTCATCTTCCTTAACTCAAGTGCCACCACAGCATAGTTCATTCTTCTTCCACAGTCATGATGTCACAACATAATTATTATTTATAGACTGGAGGGACAGAATTTAGGATTTAATCCTAGATTTTCCACTTACTATATCACTTTCTAAAACTTCACATGCTTACTTTACTACATAAAAATTGAGAAAAATAGGGTTTGCTTCAACATTGTCAGTCCTGTAAGAGGATATATATGAAGCTTTTAGAAAAGTATAGACACACTTTGCTATGAGACCATGCCTTTCCTGTTAATTCCTTTTGTAATATTATAATAGCACTCCATTTTAAAAATAGCCTACCTTGTATATTGGCATTAATTTGAATATCCAATGTAACATTCAAAACTACATTGACCTCCACAACATGTGTCTGAATTTTATTGTTTATGGCATCTCATCTTTTTATGTCCCCTTCTCCATTTATATAGTCACAATTCCCCACTTTTAATCTCCAAAATGTATATGCCATTGTTCTGTAAATATTTGCTAAGTGGATGGATGCCATTTACTATAAACATTAGTCCTACAGAAAAAATGATATCATTACTGTTTCATTGGAACTGAGCAAGACACATCTCCAGGAAGAACTTCAGGTAGTCAGTCACGGAACAGAGATTTGAAATCCAGAGTAGGTTATGAGCATAAGTGCTTCTCCACAGTCCCATACAGGAACTGGGAATACTGTAGGACTCCACTGTTGAAGAGAGAACCACACAAAAGCTTCTCTGGGGGAAATCTCAACAAAGACAGCCCAGCACAATGTGTTTTTATGTTCTGTTTCATTTCAGAGATTCTTATTGTAATTTGGTAATTAGGTATCTCATGCTCAGACTTCTATTTCTAGCATTTGTTCTCTTGCCATAATGAGAGCATCTCTGTGATGTACAATAGGCACCATACTCTCTCATAATGGAATGTGGTTTTAAAAAAAGGAATGTGGAATGAAAAGGAAGAAGGAACAAAGGGGAAATTAAATATAGCCCGACTTAATATCAAGCTACTACACCAATGATTTTTCTTAGAAAAGGTTGAGTGACAGAGATATGATTGGAAAATAATATTATCCATGTTGGGTCTGTCCTAGGAAGAATGCCCAGCTGTCACACTAATGTCCCACCTGACCTGCTTCAGACTCTAGAGAAAAGAGCTTGGAAGAGGGTGGAAGAAGCTGAAGGGATGACAAGAAAGCAGATTAGAACATTGAGGAGCATCCTGCCATTTGGTGTCCATGGACAATGCCAAACACAAGACACTGGTGTCACATTGCACACATTAGCCCAAGAGAAAGCATTCTTTCCTTGTCTAAGAAAACTGGCTTAGATGGACAAACAGTGCAGTTAAACAGTCTCATGCTGGGAGATTGAGAATTTGTTGCTTCAAATGCACATGCAAAAAAATGCAGTGCTGCTGAAGTATATTTTCAAGCTGCATCTGTGTGTTTGAGATAGCATACTTATAATACGCTCTGTTCACAAGAATTACAGGCTTTCATAGTTATTAAAAAGCTTACAGAAGTATAGGAAGTGTATTCTAGATAACAAGGTTTTACATATAAACACATATGGCCAAGACAAATATTTTAAATTTATTTTTGCAATTAAATCCTGCTGTTTCTAATTAGACAATTTTAATGGTCCCAGGACTAGTTTATTGGTGAGAGGTCATTATCATACTATTTATAAAAAGTCAATTCTAATTTTACTGTGTGTGCACATATAAGCTATGAATCAAGATCCATAACTCCTAATAATTCTATAGTGCCCACTGGAAGGGGCATCAATTACATTAATAAGAACTCAACTGCTGGTGTGAAAGGCCGAAATTCCGTATACAATAACACTGTTAAGTTTTAACATATGAAAGTTTGGAGCACATATAACATGATGTAGACGAAGCAATTAATAGGCTAACCAAAATGAATCGGTCATGCATGCTTATAGTATTTGAGAAGGCATGTAATGAGTTCATATTCTCAATAATATGGCACACACAAGAGTACCTCAGTTTCTTAAGTGCCATACATATGTGTGCAAATGTGAGTGTATTTGTGTGATTAACGAGAATGGAAGGAGGCAGTCAGTAATAACAGATTGGGGTGCTGGAATAAAAGAGTGAACATAATGTTGTGAAGATTTTTTTTACTTCTTCTAAAATAATATACGACTGCATAAAATTATGAACAAGCATTTTGATGGCCTGACAGAAAATAAGAACAAATAAAAAGAGTTCGAATCAGTCTTCATGATTCACTTTTTTTTTCACTGATTAAAAAAAAAAAAAGAACCAACCAAAGACCCCAAAGTTCCCAGGGACTAAATCACCAACCAAAGAGTACACAGGAGGTACCCATGGTACCCTTGGATATGCAGCAGAGGAATGCCTTATCTTGCATCACTGGGAGGGGAGCCTCTTGGTCCTGTGAAGGCTTCATGACCCAGAATAGGGGAATGCTAGGCCTCCAAGGCAAGAAAGGGTGCATGGGTAAGGGAGGTAGGGGAAGGGAGGAGGAGATAGAGGGTTTGTGGAGGGGAAACTTGGGAGGAGGATAACATTTGAAATGTAAATAAACAAATAACCAATAAAAAATGAAAAACAAAGTTAAAAAATGAACAACCAATGTAGGACTGGGCAGGAGGACTTCCACATTAAAACCTGGAGATTACTACCACTCATGGGTTGGCCCTGTATTTTTTAGTTGTGAGTTTAGCCTTTAAAGGCTGAGCAATCTTTGCAGTCTGTGTTGTCGTATAAAGCCAGGAACACAATTCCATAAAACTAGAAAGGAAGACAATAGGTGAGCTACAACAACCCAAGAAACACACAAAAGATATATTTTTCTATCTAGGCAATCAATATTAGACTTTATTGAAATAATAGTTCAAGCAATTACACTAATGGTAAACATGTGATGATTACCATGTAAGTTGCTCTTCTAAGCACACAAATATAGCAACTAACTAGATTTTATTCTCATAATGATCTTGTAATCTGACTTTTTATAATTATTATCTTATAGGTGAATTGTAGGACAGTTAAAAGATATGTATGCGAAACTTGTTTTATTGTTGAAGATATATCATTTTAAGTTTATAATACTATTCTATTTTAGGAAGTATTTTCAGAGAAGAGTTTACATGGCTTTCTGTCAGGAGACATAATGGGACAATCTATTTAACAGCAGCTGATCCTCCTGAAGTGGCCTGCCTCAGATTATTATATAATCTGCGATAGGTGAGCCCTCATTAAGCAAGGCTGTGAGGGACTCATTTTTAGGAAAGATTCCTGCTATTAATATGCTTTTCCAGTTATTATTAAACATATACAACTAAGTAGGAATACACCCCTTTGGAGAAGATCTCTGCAGATCCATGAAGATATACTATCTTGTAGTGATGCTATATAGACAAATAGATGACTTAAGTCTTAATGATGATCCTATAAGAATTCGTAAAAATATATCTGTGATTATTAGGCTCTTTTATTAATGGGACTGCTATTAGGTCCTTTTCTGATAATCAAAGCTGCAATGAGAACTCTGCCAGTCTCCCAAGTGTTACCAGTTAATTTCTCTTAGATGGTAACCAGACTTTCTCCTACCCAGAGCACATTCCAAGAGGTTGTAAAATAATTAACCAAAGGTCATTAAAAGGGAAGTAAAAATTTATTATAAGTGTTAGGACAGAAGATAAAATATCAATTGAGTTTATCTATACAAAACTTCACTTATAACTTAGTTATGGTTTTAAACCTTCAGTGAACCTGTGGAGCTGAGACAGGTGATGGATGTTTAGCTAGACAATTACTCCTAATGGATATGCATGTAAACATTTGCTGTTGTAAACTTCTACTTCAATTTATGATTTGATTTTTTGTGGGAACTTGTGATGAACTTTGTAACATGTGATCATGCATTCTGAAAGATGTATAAGAACTGATGTCAAAGAGACGAGTAGGACAAGATCAATAGAGGAGACCTTTTTGCCTTTCCCCACTTCTTAGACTTGATTCTTTTCCCTTTCCCCACTTGAGAATTTTTCCCTTTCCCCACTTTGGATCTTTTTGCTCTTCCCCTTAGATAGCTTTCATAGGAAACTTTTGTTGTTGCTGTTGTTTGGTTTTTTTTTTTTTTTTTTTCTCAAGACAGGGTTTCTCTGTGTTCCCCTGGTTGTCCTGGAACTCACTCTGTAGACCAGACTGGCCTTGAACTCAGAAATCTGCCTCCAAGTACTGGGATTAAAGGTGTGCACCACCACTGGAGACTTTTTACAACTTAGTAAGAAACTCTATAATCACTTCTCTACTTCTCTTTCTGTTATTTCCAACTAGCAGTGTGAAAGAGCCTAGCAGTTCCTGCTGAGATAGAACAAAGGTTATTTACTTAATCCTTTATGGCTTGAAGAAGAGGTGCTAGGTGCCAGAAACTAGTTTCTGGTCACAGAGAATCACAGAAGGCAGGTCAGCTAGAACAGCATTGTAACTTAGGTTTAGATAAGTAACCTTTTATTATACAGCAAACCTAAATATCTCGAAAAGACAAAGTCCTATCCCCCACCCCCACACCCCACCCCTCCGCCCCCTCGCCGCTGCCTCAAGAACCTACAAGAAAGAAGAACACCCCAAGCTGGGGCTGGACCCCTGCAGCTTTCATTTCCACAGCAATGTTCATCAATGAAGAAAGGCATGGCAATAACTCATACATGACAGGAATTTGGAGGTAGGAGTTAATGCAGAGGCCATAGTGAGTTGCTGCATACTGGCTTGATCCTTGTGGCTTACTCTACCTGATTTCATTTAGAGCTCAGGTTACTCAAAGTTTCTGGAACCTAGATTTTGCCAGCAAAAGCTACACATAGACACAGAGATTCAAAATTTGATTTTTGCTATGCCAGGTTTCAGTCATGCATTGGTCCTATCTGTTGTTGTCAAGTCCCCATTCTTCTCTTTTTGAATGGGATATATTTTTTTTTGTCAATACCATTTATACATTGTATAATGGTTAATACTATCAACTTGACTGGCTCTAGAATTACCTAGAAGACAATTGTCTGAGTATGTGTGTAAGGAATTATCTAGGTTAGGTTCAATGAGGTAGGAAAGTACATCCTAATTGTAGCTCATCCCATAGGCTGGGTTCCTACATTGACTAAAAGTTAAAAAGTGCGTTTTTTTTTCCCTCAAGTATTTGATCACAGTGATAAAGTAAATTGTCAACCATCTTAATAATAGTAATTCATTAAACAATATTATCTTTTAAGGGCTAAGTTTAACAACAGAAACCAGTTCTAAGCTTTTGTTTCCTTTCTATAGGTTATGTGTATTTCTTTGCTTTTTTTTCTTTTATTCTGTCTTTATTATTTTAAAATGTTTTAGAGACAGAATCTCTCAATCTCTCAATATAGCACTGGCTATCCTGGAACTCACTATGGAGACCAGGCTCCCTTTGAACTCAAAGAAATAGATCTGTCTGCCTCTGCTTGCCAAGTGTTGGGTCTACCTGCATGTGCCATCTGCTGTCCAAAGTTTTCATAACTGAAGAACTGTACTATTTTTGGAAATCTGTTCTCTAATGAGTACCTGTTACTAACATGGCTTGCTTCTAAGACTTTTGTAACTTGCCATCCAATACTAAATACTGTGACTTGCTATCTTATACTAAGTACTGTGAACAATATAAATAGTTGGTAATGTTTGGACATCATATATCCCTAACTGTGAAAACAATCATTATAATAAAACATTATTGAGGCATAAAAAGGTAAAAAAGAAAATAAAGAGAAAGGAGTATTTAAACAGTTTTCATCTTCGTTCTCAAAGTCTTACAGATCTTTCACTTGTTTGGTTAGAGTTACTCTAAGTATTTTTGTTTGCTTGTTTGGTTTTGTTTGTTGGTTTTTTTTTTTTTTTTTTTTTTTTTTTTTTTTTTTTTTTTTATTCCTAGGCAGGGTTTCTCTGTATAGTCCTGGCTGTCCTGGAACTTACTCTGTAGACCAGGCTGGCCTCGAACTCAGAAATCTGCCTGCCTCTGCCTCCCAAGTGCTGGGATTAAAGGCATGGGCCACCACTGCCCGGCTCACTTTAAGTTATTTTATATTATTTGTGCCTATTGTGAAGGGAGTTGTTTCCCTAATTTCTTTCACAGCCTGCTTATCGTTTGTATAAAAAAGGCTACTGATTTATTTGAGTTAGCTTTATATCTCGCCACTTTGCTGAAGTTGTTTATCAGCTGGAGAAGTTCTCTGCTAGAGTGTTTGGGGTTGCTTATGTATATATTATCATATCATCTGCAAATAGTGATACGATTATTTCTTCTATGCAAATTTGTATCCCCTTGATCACTTTTTTGTTGTCCTATTGCTCTGGCTAGCAAATCTAGTACTATATTGAATAGATATGGAGAGAGTGGCCATCCTTGTCTTGACCCTGATTTTAGTGGGATTGCTTCAAGTATCTCTCCATTTAATTTAAAATTGACTGTTGGTTTGCTGTACATTGATTTTATTATGTTTAGGTATGGGCCTTGAATTCCTGATCTCTGCAATACATGAAGAGGTGTTGTATTTTGCCAAATGCTTTTTCTGTATCTAAGTAGATAATCATGTAATTTTTTTCTTTAAGTTTGGTTACATAGTGGATTGTGTTTATGGGTTTTCAGATATTGTACCAGCCATGCATCCCTGGGATGAAGCCTACTTAATCGGTAAATCATGATTTTGATGTGCTCTTGGATTTGGTTTGCCTTTTATTGAGTATTTTATTGAGTATTTTTGCATTGGTATTCATAACCGAGATTGGTCTGAAGTTCTCTTTTTTTGGTTGGCTCCTTGTGTGGTTTAGGTATCAAAGTAATTGTGCCTTCATAGAATGAATTAGATAGTGTTCCTTCTGTTTCTATTTCATGGAATAGTTTGAAGAAATTTGACATCAGGTCTTCTTTGAAGGTTTGATAGAATTATGTACTAAATCTATTTGGCCTTGGGCCTTTTTTGTTGTTGTTGGGGGGTGGACATTTAATGACTTCTTCTATTTCCATATGGGATATGTGCCTGTTTAGATAGTCTACCTGCTCTTGGCTTAATTTTGGTATGTGGTATCTGTCTAGAAAAGCATCCATTTCATCTGGATTTTCCAATTTTGTTGAGTGTTGTCTTTTGCAGTAGGATCTGATGATTTTTTTGAATTTCCTTTGTTTCTGTTGTTAGGTCTCCCTACTCATTTCTTACTTTGTAAATTTGGATACTGCCTCTGGGCCTTTTAGTTACTTTGGCTAGGTGTTTATCTATTTTGTTGATTCTTTTGAAGAACCAGCTTTTGGTTTTGTTGATTCTTTGTATTGTTCTCTTTGTTTCTATTTGGTTGGTTTCAGCCCTGGGATTGACTTTTTCCTGCCTTCTACTCCTCTTGGGTGTGTTTGCTCGTTTTTGTTCTGGAGCTCTCAGGTGTGCTATTAGGTTGTTAGTTTAAGATCTCTCCAATTAATTTACCAGGGCTCTTAATTATCAAGTTGTTCAGTTTCCATGTGTAAGTGTGTTTTCTGTTGTTTTTGCTGTTATTGAAGAGCAGCCTTAGGCCATGGTGATCTGATAGGATGCATGGAATTATTTCAATCTTCTTCTATCGATTGAGGGATGCTTTGTGACTAGTTATATGGTCAACTTTGGAGAAAGTAATATTGAGGTGCTGAGAAGAAGGTGTATCTTTTTGATTTAGGGTGAAATATTCTGTAGCTCTCTTTTAAATCCAATTGCTTCATATCTTCTATTAGTTTTACTGTGTCTCTGTATAGTTTCTATTTCAATGACCTTTCCATTGGTGAAAGTGGGGTGTTGAAGTGTTCCACTTACTGCCTTTGGTAAAAGACGCTAAGAGTACAAAAAAGTCTCTACTGTTAACAATGCATCTCAAATAATGCAATCTCCTTGAAAATATCACTGCAACATCTAATCTCTGACAAGCATACTAAGAAAAGTGCAGACTTCTTGAGAAACGATTGAAGACACTCCATCCTCATGAAGTAGCTAAGGAGGCTAATGAAAAAGGCTATGGAATAACATTATAAACACTATAGAAGTTGATAATTATAAGCACCCACAAGAATGATGTGACTATTTTCATTGTTTTCTCTTATCTCTAGCTCAGATACATTCTTGGCTTTCAATTTGTCTTTAAGACAAATCTGTCATCCAGGTTTGCTTTTTCCAATGTTAAATTGTGTGATAATTTGTGAACAATCTTAGTCAATCAGATAAGTAATCATTTTGTGCAATTTTCTAAGCACTATTATTTACTATCTCTAAAAGTTTTGAACTTTGATCAAATTAAATTAAGAGCTTCTTTTCAACATGTTATACATACTGAATGCCTTTTCTACAATGCATATACTTAGTGTAAATGCAATGTTTTTTCCTAGCCAATCTTTTTCAATATTGTGCTATTTTTTTTCCATTAAGTACATGCAAGAGTATTGTCATTCCAAACATTCAACATAAACTCCCTGGAGACAACCTGGTTGTTTCCAAATTCTAATCTTAAATCTTGCTTTTTGAAAGCAATACTTTGTCTGGTGTGGTGGCTCACGCCTTTAATCCCAGCACTTGGGAGGCAGAGGCAGGCAGATTTCTGAGTTCCAGGCCAGCCTAGTCTATAGAGTGAGTTTCAGGACAGCCAAGGCTACACAGAGAAACTATGTCTCAAAAAACCAAAATACCAAAAAAAAAAAAAAAAAAAAAAAAAAAGAAAAAAGAAAGAAAGCAATACTTTAAAGACTTTTATAGTTAAACATAAAAATAAAAATGTTTCCTTTGCCTGCAAATTTGCTGAATGGAAGTTTACTGGATGAGTATTTAAGTTAAAAATGAGTGAACGTGAACAACACTGGTTGTATAGCAAATAACATGTTAAGCAAGGAAAATATATTTCCTGTCAGGTAATTCATATTGTCACTTTCTGGTGAATGATGTCTATTTTTTTTTGTTTGTTTGTTTGGGTTTGTTGTTTTTGTTGTTGTTGTGGTTGTGGTTGTTTTGTTTGTCTAACAAGAAATCCTGAAGCTGAGTTTCCAAACACATATAAAATATTACACAAGCTATCTTTTCCTCCACCATTAGTTCTGGAAGAGACTTTATTAATCTAAGCTTCATTTCTTTGTTCTCTTTGTCTTCTCATTTATAATAGCTATAAGTCCGTTGGGATAGGGAAAGGTTGAGAGAGTGCTGTGTCTCCTTTTTCTCACACTTAGAAGTCCATTACTAACAACTACATGAAGTCTCAAATGATCAGATGATTTTCCATGTGAGTTTAGATCACTCAGTATCCTAACAGAAATGCAAATAAAGTATCCCTGCAAATAGAAGCAGCTCGTGAGATGGGGTCAGGTTCAACTGCCATGACCAAATGAATTTAATTTTAAGACATTCCTATTAAGATTATCTTTCTTGATGCTGAGAGTTCTTTACCAAGGATAATAGACAGTTATACATATTCTATTCATGGTCATTTCTAGAAAAGCTTTCCTTATTTAACTCGATATTAATCTAGAATCAAAGAGATTATGTCAAAAGGCATGATCTTAGCCAAAATATTAATTTTGGGGCACCTTTAGATCAAGGCTAAAATTAATCCACTATTGGTGGAAAAGAGACTGCATGGTAAGAAAAGAGACTTGATGGTAAAGTCCCAGGCCCCTTTCTATTCTGTGAAAAGTCTCAATAATAAGACTAATGATATCCCATCACATATTCCAGCAAGATTTTGCTGAAAGGACCATGATATAGCTGTCTCTTGTGAGGAGATGCCAGTGCCTGGCAAACACAGAAGTGGATGCTCACAGTCAGCTATTGGATGGAACACAGGGCCCCCAATGGAGGAGCTAGAGAAAGTACACAAGGAGCTAAAGGGGTCTGCAACCCTATAGGTGGAACAACAATATGAACTAACCAGTACCCCCAGAGTTCGTGTCTCTAACTGCATATGTAGCAGAAGATGGCCTAGTTGACCATCTTTGGGAAGAGAGGCCCCTTGGTATTGCAAACTTTATATGCCCCAGTACAGGGCCAAGAAGTGGGAGTGGGTGGGTAGGGAAGTGGAGGGGGAGGGTATGTGGGACTTTTGAGATAGCATTTGAAATGTAAATGAAGAAAATACCTAATTAATATATATATATGTATATATATATATATAAAGACTAATGATATGAAAAGGTAGCTTAGATATACACACAAATAAGCATAAGTAATTAAAGCAAAATATTAAATAGTGAGAAATATCAAGGGATATTCTGTGCCCAGTCAACCTATGCAGAGTGGAGACCAAGATTTGAATTTATGTTTCTGTCATCCAAAGACAATGATGGGTTGGAAGGATAGAATAAAAATTATAGTGGTGAGAATATATCAACCTTCAATACATAAGAAGTGATAATTGTACAATAATTAGTAAGCTGCCAATACTCACTTATACTGGCTTTTACTTTGTACTGGAGTGAAGTATGTTAGGCACCATAGATATTAAAACAAGAGGAAAGGAAGCCTTCTTCCATGGATATTGTATTCTAGATTCTGAAACAGAATTGTTATGAAGAAATACTAGAATACTGGAATTCAGGATGACTCTAGGTGTATGGGTCAGTTAAGAGCAAAGGATCAGGTTGTGAGTCTGGTTAAGACTGACAGAATAGACGAAATAATGTCTACTCACTCAAATAGGACATGAATAGACAAAATAAATTACCCTTATAACTTAAGCCTGGTGAACTAAGGAGTTTGTGGGGTTACTTACAAAGATGCAGGTGGTGGGTTACCTATCAGGCATGGGCAATTAATAGGAAGCTACACCCTTCAAAACAATCTCCCTCAGACAGAATTAAATAGTTTTAAAATCTTTGGAGGAGAGGAGTATGTATGGCATGTAGTCTGTTTGCTGCACCCTGAGAAGCACTATCTCCTTTGCTTCCTTCTTCTTTCCTTCTCCTACAGCAAAGGATATTAGTAGGCACACTCTTGAATAACAAGAGCATCTCTAACTAAAAGATAAAGCAGCCACACTGAGACCTAAGGACAGTAATACTTAGCTCCAGGTCTGAGTGTTTTTCAAAGGCTCTGGGTAGCTGTTTCCTCCAAGGCTAAAACCTTCCATCTTGGAAAGAAACTTCTAAAGATACCTTATATAAAGGAAAATTAAATAACAAGATATTACAGGCCAAGGTGTTTACAAGGAGATGAAGCAACAGTATGCTCTAGGGTGGTAAAACACGCTCCACCTGCAAAGAGGCTCCATTAAGTTGGGAAGTGGATAGCCCAGATAGCTTCAGGATATTCCTAAAACTGACAATATACACTAGGACCCCATGCCCTGCCTGCCTTCATAAAGTTTTAAGCAGTAAAGCTTGCTGAGAGTCTCAGGTGAACCAAGCTACAAAGAAGGCTCTCAAACAGCCCTAGCCTCTTGAAAGGAGTAGATACCCGTCTAGTGGCAAAGAAGAAAAATGCCAGCCAATTGCCAGGAAGAGGTTCAGATCAACTGAAATGAATATTCTTGTAGCCTGTTGTACTGCCTGCAGGATGTCATGGACTCCAGGTTTTGTGAGCTGTCATTCATGCTGGGGTGGCCTTTGATAATGCAGCTTGAGTTATTTATGAACCTATAAGGAACCCTCTCACCTACATTCCTATAACTAACCTTATTAAACCCCACTGGCTTGCTATTCAACTTTGGTTTTACAATCATGGACTGAAGCACAATTGCTGATGAAGAAAGTGGCCTTAGATGGCTAGTGATAGAGAGAAGCAGTTCACTGAGGACCCATAGGGAATCAGTTTGTATTTTGCTCCAGTGCATCTCTTCAGAAAGGAGAACATCAGTAATTTATCCTACTTATAACCATTTCCATAGATGCTTCTGCAGTTCATCTGTTTTTCCCCACTATTCATAATCTACTATGTTTTTATACTCAATATAGTGACGATTGCCTAAATTCCTGGAAATTAAATCTATTCTTAGTTTATTCTTATTGCCCTGACTTGAATAATACAACCATTGTTGACTCTCAAATATGTCCCAGATTAGAAATGGGATTATAAAATCTGTTTTTACAAAGAATTAGGAAGCAAATATGTAGCAAGATTTGAAGTGTAGAGGAAGTAAACTCCATCACTGTAGTAAAACAGTAGCTATGGACGATATGTTAATGAATAAGCATGGCTTTGTTCCAATATAATTTATTAATGAACACTGAAATTATGCTTCATATGTTTTGAATAGCACAGGTCTTTTTTCCATTTATTTGAAGTATAAATAGTATATTTGGCTTACAGGCTATAAAAAGGCTCTACTTTGCTGATATTGAGATAATAGGAGCTGAATGTGTTTCAAACAGTACATACTGGAAGCCCCTACAGTGCATACTATCCCTGGATGTATTTTCAATGAAAAAAACCTAAATATATCTGTAGAATTCATGTAAAGTCTAGTTAGTAAATGGCAGAAAAAAAATAAATGCGAGTCCATATTCTCACTGTCTGTGGTAAAAGATCTCACCATACAAGTCCATTCTCCCTCTGTTTCTTTCTCCACAACATATTTTATTTTCTAATCTCTGCCTACTTTGAAAGCTTATTTCTTTCTGCACCTCATCCTCCTGGTTTTGTTTTAATAACCATCTTCTCCGATACTCTGTAAAAGTTACATGCTTAGAGTCAGATAAAAATTTTTAAATGGTAAGAACAATATGCCTACATTCTTAATATCTATAATCATTAAAAAATCATATTTCCTATGAAAGACTGAGTGGTAACTCTTCACTATATGATCCTTGAGAGAGACCAGTTTAGGTCTTACTCATATATTTTTCATTTCAAAATTACATTACTTGCCAACTTTACCACACTCTTTTCATAGTTAATATCATAACAGTTTTTGTCCTTCACAATTGTGACTACCAGAAAATTGTTGATTCCTTTAAATCCCTTCTTTATATAACAAATAGTGTTAATTTATGAAATAGGTAAGTTACTCTTCATTCCAAAAACTCAGAATGCTCTGTAATGCTAGTACAATGAAGGGAAATTTTTCTCAGTGTGTGGAATTTAGGTTCTATATTTTAACAGCATTTTACAAATGAAGTCTTGGAAGATCAGGTTTTATTTTATTTTATTTTAAAAATTGTGAGCTTTCAGCATATTCTACCAAAATTCTTCATGGTTATAAATCATTTGAAACATGTTTGTTTAATAGTTCCTGTCTATTTTGACAGTACAGATGGGTAAGAAAGGGGGAAATATGGATTTTTATACTAAGACCACCTCCAATGTTGACACCTTTTGCCAGCAATAAGACATCTGTAAATCATAAACAGCTTATAAATGTCAGAAAAATCCTATGAGCACATTAGAACCAATATAATTTTATTACATATTGTTTACTTACAAAATATATAGTTTTAATAGAAAACAGTAAAGGATGTGTTTTATTGTTGGTGCACATGGCCATTTTTCACTTTAGCTATTGATAATTAAAAAAAAAAAAGCTTCTGATTCAAGCTGCTCACTCACCATCCTAATTCCTAAAACAGTTAGAATAGTATTAAAATTAAAGATGAATTTGGGACAAACCACCCTTTAGAGAGATGAAAGTGAACAACCTGTTTGGCTTCTATTAAGCTTACAGATTTATCAATATTGGGCACACTAGGGAATGACAGAACAAGAGTTTATGAGCTCTGTCAAAGGATTGATTTTTACAAGGCTCTGATTTAGCTGGAAGGGATGCCTATATATTTAATTAGCACAAGGGTTAATGGATTCAACCTTCTGAAAAATGTACTTCTTTGTATGAAGCTAGCATGATGGATAGTTAACTGAATACACATTTGTAAGCATAGGTGAAAACAAATTAAGTGAAAGATATAGAGCTTATTGTTTATTTTTTCTTGATAGATGGAGCTCATTATTTTCCTTGGGCAGACAAAGCTACAACAGTTTCCAGAATAAAAGGAAGTAGCAGCTCAGGGAAACTGCTTATAGATAGATAGCCAGCAGGATAAAATTTTACTTGTGTCCACCTCATCAATAAGCTGGCTCCACAAAGACTGGCAATTATTCTTCTCCTGCTTGGGCTGCCATTCGAGAGGTATGTAGATGATTACTGATAACTGTGTATGTAGAAAAAAACATATACAGAAACACAAACTTTAGCCTTTCATGTCATTATTTAAAGTGGTAATTGTACCTATCGGTGTCTTGGAGAATTGTGTTCCTGTCAAGATATGTTACAATTCTATTAATCCTTCTAATTATGAATGATGTACTCATATTCACAGAGTTTGCATACTCTGTGTTATGAACTGCAAATAATGAAATCCTTGATTTGATAACCTAGTTTTTTCTGTTTTGGATGCATATAAAAATACTGGGGATTAGGCTACCTCTTCATTCACTTTTACCTGTCCTAAAGATTTTATGAGTATCCTTGGTAATAATTGTATGAAGATGAATTTTAAAAAAGAAAACTTTTATAAAAGTAAAATCTGTGAATATTTGATGAAAATTATGCATCGTCGTTGGCATCATCATCATCACCATCATCATCGCTCTCTCAATTAAAGGCACTACAAAACAAATGACAGTTTCCAGTATCAGCACAAAGCTAAAGAAAGTCAATGATCTCATTACTTTTATTCTTTGTATTGCTCAGCCAAATCTACAGCAAGCTCTTCAGCACAAGGTTGATTCTGTTGCTTATATAAATATGGCCAATGAGTCCACTCACCTAGAATAAGGACATCACAGAAAAGTGCAGTTATCATGTCTGGTGGAGAGAGATGAGGAGTGTTGGTCAGGAAAGAGTGCTATGTAAAGTGATTGACATCTGACATGGTCAACCAGAATAGTCACTCCACATATGCGACAGTTTAAGACAGTTGAGGCTCTTTCCAATGTCATTTCTTTGAAATATACTGTCCTCTGGGTTTTGTGTTGTAAGCCTAATGATGATATTAATTTCAACAAATGACAGACTAGAAATGTGATGTTTTGAACTTTGGACTAAATGCAATAATATGCTCCACATTCTGCTAAAATGTTCTCCTGGGCTGGAAGTCCTAGTGATTAACTGTGCTGCTGATTTCAGAGCAGTACAATTATCCTGTAACCAGAGATTACACCCAGAGCTGCAACGACTCCTCTAAGGCTGCCCATTTTCCTAAATTTCTAGTCTCTGAAGAGCAATTGGAAGAGTTCATTGAAAGGTGAACAGAATTGTTGGGGCAGGGGGTTGTTGTAATTTTTGTTTGTTTGTTTGTTTGTTTTTAAGGTAATGGATACTTTTTAAAACAAAGGAACTAACATCCTCCTTGTAATTTTTAAATCACCTAATTATTTAAAAAACAAGGCATTAACACCTAAAAGGAAACACTGCTCTTTTAACTACACCATTGTTATCAGAATTTATACATTATTACATTGCCTTTGTAATTTCATATGAAAGCAACTATATGCAACAGTTTTTATTGTCAGAGGAAAGTACCACTGAAATCTTCCTGCAAATCAGAAAATGGATTATTTTCTATCTTCCCTGATATAAAGAGAAAATGAAAATTCAGTCCAGGAGAATAAAAATTATCTTATTAGTAATATATAAGACAATCCAGATGAGTGTACTTGAAATTTTTTACTTGTAGGCAAGACAAAATTTTAAATTATTAACTTCAGTGAGAAACACATAACCAATAGGAAAATTAATAAAATTCAATTTCCTGTGAATTATATGGAAATATTCTGTTCAGCAATTCTCTTGTCATTACATTAAGTCAGTTGATTTTGGACAGACCTTCTACAGAAGGTCTACACCTTTTATCAAAGACATAGGTATCCATTTCTTAAAGATAGATTCTTTAACATGGTAGCCTAGCCCTCTACAGAGTGACTTAAGTCCTTAATTCTCATTCATGTTCCTGGAAGAAATGATCAAACTAGAAAAGGGCACTATCATACTATGAATCAACATACTTCCCTGCCACGCTAAACATAGGGTTGGAATGGGGGATTCTATGTCATCATTAGCTGAGCACTTAACTGACTTAACTGCTCACAAAGCCCAGTGAAGGATTGGAGAGATTATTCTCAGAGGGCCTTCCAGAAAAACGCTTTTTTTTTTCTTTCAGACTCCTAAAGTCAAATGGAAGCAGAGAAGAGATAGTCTTCCTTTGTTCCCAGCCTTGTGTCCCCCACTTTTATGAATAGCTTACTTTATATTTTAATTTTTAATGAGATTGAAATATAATTGCATAATTTCCCTCTTCCCTTTTTGTTCCTTCATAGCCTTCCATGTACCTGTCTTTCAAATCATCTCTTTTTACTTTTGATTAACTTTTCTTTTGTGCCTGCATGTATGTGGTGTGTGTGTGTGTATGATGTGTGTATGTGTATGCATGTGGTGTTTGTATTTCTAAATATATGAATACAACCTCTTCAGTCCGAATAATGGTACTTGTATATATTAGATTTGTAGCCGCACCATTAGATAGTGAATTGATGTGCTCTTCCCCAATGATTACTATGTATCCTCCATGCTGCTTCACTGGAGTTCTTTGTGGAAGGTTAAAACCCCATGGATGGCTTGTTTAGTATAATCAACATCTAGGGCTTGCTTAGAAGAGTCAATACCAAGCCGGGCGTAGTGGCGCTCACCTTTAATCCCAGCACTTGGGAAGCAGAGGCAGGCGGATTTCTGAGTTTGAGGCCAGCCTGGTCTACAAAGTGAGTTCCAGGACAGCCAGGGCTGCACAGAGAAACCCTGTTGCGAAAAACAAAACAAACAAACAAACAAAAGAGTCAATACCTAGGCTTAGTTGGAGAAATCAACACCAATGGCTTGCTTAGAATAATCAAAATCTTGCTTGTAAAAACTCCTCACACAGCAAAATGAACCTAATACATTACATTCTCAGGATAATTATGAAAATGACTAGAGGATACCTGTGACATTTTAACCATAGAGTAATCAACTCTCAAACTCTTCACATTTGAGTAAACTGTAGAAATAAGCTTAGCTTACTTGAGCGGGCTTCTTTTACCCAAATCCCCCAGAACATAATTCTCTTGTTCTGTCTAAATAGCTGGTGCTATCATAAACTTTAGCATCTCTCAATTTTCATGGATGTTTGTCTTTTGGCTTCCTACACTGTTGCTGACATGGCATGGTCAAAATTTCTTACTCCCACCTTTGTTCTTTCAGTAATTAAGAGCCATAACAGAAGTCAAAGAAAAAAACAAGATTTTGCATCAAAAGATCTGATCTAGAACATCTCTCTCCACCAGCGAATATTGATATTTTACGCAAATAGCAATGAAGTTCTCTGGCTGATTTCTGTGTGATGTTCTACTATCAAGACAAAACACATAAAACATCCCTAATGTTTTCTGAACATAAGTTGTCAGGGGCCAAAACCGATAGGGTCTTTTTTCTTGTCATTTCATCTTGAGGCATCAGAGGGGGAAATGCATCAACAAAGGGTAAGACTTTGTTTCATGATATTTTTAGGGTTGCTGTATAATAATAAAAATTTACTTATCTAAGTCTAAATTACATTGCTATTGTAGATGATCTGTCTTTTGTGTTCCTCTGAGACCAGAAACTGCCCGTCATTGGCACTTAGCACCTTACTCTAAAACAACAGGAGGTTAAGTAAGGATTAATAGCTAGAGCCTTTTCCCTTTGGTCCAGATGCAGCTTACTTGTCAGCCCAGAGGGAAGTTGGGAGTAGTAAACTTCTACTGAACCAGAAGAAAATAATACTCATAGAAGAAAAAAACTTTTGTATAACTAAATATGCATAAACACATAAATTCATATACAGATTCACACATGTGCATTTATACATTTCCATTCAAACGAGTTAGGCTCAGCTTGCATTCATTCTCACAATTACATACTTATACACATCCATTCATTACATATGCATTTGGAGCAAAAGACCAAACACTGGTGCAGAAAGACCTCACTCATTCTGGATGAAAAAAAAAAAAAATGAGCTCCAATCTTTATCACATACAGAAAGAAAAAGCTTCTACTCTTTTAATGCTAAATGAATTAAACCCAAGTTTGTAAGAAGAAAGCTTTGTTCCTTTAATAAGAATAAGCCTGTCTTGTTATTAAGAAAAGATCTAGCTGGGCGTGGTGGCGCATGCCTTTAATCACAGCACTCGGGAGGCAGAGGCAGGAGAATTTCTGAGTTCAAGACCAGCTTGGTCTACAACGTGAGCTCCAGGACAGCCAGGGCTATACAGAGAAACCCTGTCTCGAAAAACAAAAAAACAAAAAAAACAAAACAAAAAAAAAAAAACAAACAAAAAAAAAAACAACAACAGCAAAAAGAAAAAAGAAAAAAAAGAAAAGAAAAGAGAAGAAAAGAAAAAGAAAAAAAAGAAAAAGAAAAAGAAAAGATATATTCTGGCCCATGGTAAGGAAAAGCCTGCCTGCTCCTTCTGCTCTCTGAAGCTTCTTTTTTCTACTTTCCCTCTGCATTCTGCACATTGCTCTTTTAGATTTCTCTGTTATCTATAGTTCCTAAGTTATTCTACTCTCCATTTTCCTTCTAATGTTGCCCTCATCTCCTGCACTGATGTTACCATAATGCTCTTACTCTCAATGCCTTTTCTCTCAATTTATGCCTATACTTCTAAGTTCTTCTTGAGTCCAGTTCTGTCTAAAAAAAAAAATGTTCTTTCTAAAAAGTTCTCCTGAACTCAGTTCTTCTGATTCTTCTCTTTTTCCTCATCACTTATACATCTTTCAGCATGATAACACATTAAAAAGTTTATCACCAGTTCACACATAATATCAAATCATGAATTGAAATAGAAGTTTACAACAGAGAATGTTTACACGCATATCCATTACGAATACTTAACTGGTTAAACATTCCGTCACTTGTAATTGCTCCACTTTTAATTGAAAGTTAAAAACCATAGCATGGGTTCCCCAATGGAGGAGTTAGAGAAAGGATTGAAGAAGCTGAAGGGTTTGCAACCCCATAGGAAGAACAACAATATCAACCAACCAGATCCCCCAAAGCTCCCAGGGACTAATCACCCAACCAAAGAATGCAAATGGAGGGACCCATGGCTCCAGCTGCATATGCCTTATGTGGCATCAATGGGAGGTGAGGCCTTTGGTTCTGTGAAGTCTGGATGTCTCAGTATAGGGGAATGCTAGGGTGGTGAGGTGGAAGTAGGTAGGTGGGTGGAGAAACACCCTCATAGTAGCAGGGGGAGGAGGGATTGGATGGGGGTTTGCAGAGAGGAAACTGGGAAAGGGGATAACATTTGAAATGTAAATAAATAGAATGTTAAATAAAGAAAAACATAACTAAGTTATTAGTGAAATTTTCTATAGATAAACCCAATTTTTTTCTTCTGTACCAACACCTCTAATAAATCATAGTTCTCTTTCTATGACCTTTTGTTAATTGTTTTACCACCTCTTAGAATGTGCTCTGAGTAGTAGAAAGTCTGGGTATTATCTAGAAGCAATTAAATGGTGACACATAGGAGACTGACAGAGTTTTCATCACAGTTTTGACTATCAGAAAAGGACCTTCTTGCAGCTCCACTACGAAAGACCACAATAAATACTGATATAATTTTAGGAATTTTGATAGGATCATCATTTAGTATTAAGAGGCCATCCATTTGTTTACATAGTATCATTACAAGACAGTATATCTTCATAGATCTGCAGAGATCTGCTCAAAAGAATGAGCTAATATCTAGAGATTGATATATATGTTTAATAATAGCAGGAAAAGGATATTAATAGCAGGAATCTTTCCTAAAATAAATTACCTCAAGGCCTTGACTGTTCAATGAGCTTCATCATAGATATTATCTAAAGTTAAGTCATTTTAGGAAGATCACCTTCAACTTATTAGCTTGTCCTATAATAACTCCTGACAATAAACAGTGGTTATTTGTCTTTATGCTTTTAACATATTCTAATATTTTTTATTATTATCATATAATGCTACATAATCCTGTAGGGGAGATATTAATTCCCTAATTGGTTCTTGATTATGTCAATAAAGACAGTGGAAGCCAATCTCTAGGCAAAGGCAAAAAGTCAGGACTTCCTGGACCCAGGATAAAGGGAAGAGGATGAGAGGGAGGAAGCAGAGCAGGCAGTAGACGAGAGGAAATGGAGACATGCAGGTCTCAGGAGCACCTAAAATTTTTAGCCTTCACCATGGGTGGAGGTCAGGGAGAATGGGATAGGGTACTCTTTAAGTTATCTGGCTAGTTTTAAAATATTAAGGCTGCCTGGTGTTTCGCATCTAAGGTGGGAAGGAATAAGGGCACAGCCCAGGCAGCTGCTGGCAGTTTGATGGAGCTAGTGGAAGAGATTGGGGGAGCTCAGAATGAGCTCTAAAGAGCAAGCATGTTGTTAAAATTACACTCAACAGAGTAGCTTTTTCCTTGAATAAGCTTATTGGGCTTGAAGATTCACTGCAACAAAGTTGTGTTTTCCTTGAATGGCCTTTTTGTGGTTGGAGCATATTCCAATATTACTAAACTTGTAAATATTAATCTTACAGTGGTCTTTGGAGACATTGTAAACAGAGTGGTGACAATTTGAACACCAAGAATTTGCCATTGCTGAAATTTCCTGATTGCCAGGCTAATCCAGATGCAAAATTAAAGAATGTTTTTTTGGCCTTAGCCTTTCATAATGCTCTAGTACTCTCATCTTTGAATGCACTTCAGACTTTGCCACACAGAAGCACCAATTCTGGGGTGGGAAGGTGTATTAAAATTCAGTGGACTAAATCCCCTTTGGGCTTCATTGCACAGCAGAAAGTCAGATTTACTCAGTGAGCATTGTTTAATGAGAGCAACACTAATTCTCCTCAGTGCCATTGCTAAAATCATAAATCTTCTTTGTCAATTGTTACAGATGAAGTGATTTCCCCTGTCCCTATCAAAGTGTAGCCAGTAGTCAAGATATGAATCAAGTATGTTTACTACGTGACAAACAATAACCTTAGATGTAGAGCAGACAGTATTGTTCTTTGCTTACAGACATTTTTTTCAGACCTTGCTTGTGGAGGTAAAAGTTGTCTCCTCTAGTTTGATTATTACATGCTACAACCATGCAGATTTTTGTTTGACATGCCAATCTATAACATTATTCTCTTCCCACCTCATCTGTGTAACCTTCTATGATTTCCTTCATTACTTTCTTCTCCATCTCTTCTTTCCTCTGCCCACTCCCACTTATATTTCTCATCCTTTCCCACTTTAACTTAACTCTTTTGCCCATCCTTTTCTATGTCTTAAGTTCAAAGCACAAGGGCCACAGGAACCTGAAGAAATGAAACTTCTTTTGACCTGAAAGCATATTATAAACATTTCCTCTATTAATGTATCTCTTTTTCTGAATTTCTTCATCCTGTGTTAACTGAAAATTATCTTTCCCACTCTTTGAATATCACACATACTTTTCTGCTGCTGTTGCTATGATAACTTAGGGATCTTATGTACATTCTGCCATCTGTTATAGTCTCTTCTGCAAATTATCTTATTCTTTCATAATATTTATTTTGGAAAAGTAGCTTTTCTGAAAAAAGTTCAATTGATTCTTATATGTTATTCATTTTAGGAACTATTAGTTTTGTAAATCTGATTTAGGCTCTCCTGTATCAAATATTATAATTTTAAGTATACTATATCAATGTACATTGCTGTACACATATCTTTGTAGTAGGATATAGAATCTGTTTGATATATGACAAGGAGTTGAGTAAGTGTGTCACATTAAAATCTATTTGTATCTTTTCTGAGGATTCTTCACACTGATTTCCATAGTAGCTGGACCATAAAACATCCCAGAAGCAGTAATAAGTCTTCCTTTTTCTCTACCTCCTCCCAGAATTTGTTGTCACATGATTTCTTGATGGTAGCTATAATGTCTGGATTAATAATTTCAACTGACATTTCCTGATGACTATTGGTCCTGAGCACTCCTTAACGAAGTGTAGTAGTCGCCAGGCATGGTGGAACAAGCTTTTAATCCCAGCACTCTGGAGGCAGGGGAAGGTGGATTTCTGAGTTCGAGACCAGCCTGGTCTACATAGTGAGTTCCAAGACAGCAAGGGCTACACAGAGAAACCCTGTCTCACAAAACAAAAACAAAAACAAACAAACAAACAAAAAAACATAAGAAGGCGAAGGAGAAGGAGGAGGAGGAGGAGGAGGAGGAGGAGGAGAAGGAGAAGGAGAAGGAGAAGGAGAAGAAGAAGAAGAAGAAGAAGAAGAAGAAGAAGAAGAAGAAGAAGAAGAAGAAGAAGAAGAAGAAGAAGAAGAAGAGTGTAGTAGTCACTCATAAATCTTCTTTTGAGAATTCTATGTTTATATCTATCATTCTTTTCATTGAGAAGTTTTCTTGTTGTTGTGCAGCACCATTCATATGAACAAGAAAATGGAGTCAAACCAGATGTTGCATCAATTGATGGATAATGAAAATGTAGTATATAAACACAATGGACTTTAATTCAGCTTGTAAGAAAAGTGAAATAATGAAATCTTCAGTTAAATAACTGAAGATGGAAAAATATATTGAGCAGGGTAAAATAGGCACAGAAAAACTACCATCACATGCTTTACTGTATATGTGCATCCTAATTTTAAATTTATTTTGTGAGTCTACAGGTTAGAGTGAGGACCACAGAGGCAGACAGCTTCTGGGACAGGCGGGAGCCACAGAGCCGCTGAGGCAGCACCCTTTAGGGGCCGCAGACATCCGGCACCCTCCCAGTCGGAGGACAGTGACCTGCCCTGCAGGGAGCGCCATCTTGGCTCCGGGACTCCGCCGAACTTAGTCTGTACAGGTCAGAGTGAGGACCACAGAGGCAGACAGCTTCTGGGACAGGCGGGAGCCACAGAACCGCTGAGGCAGCACCCTTTTGGGGCCACAGACATCCAACACCCTCCCAGCAGGAGAACAGTGACCTGCCCTGCAGGGAGCGCCATCTTGGCTCCTGGACTCCGCTGAACTTAGTCTGTACAGGTCTGCTGACAGAGGATACTCAGAATCCCCAGAAGAACAACCTCTGAACAGAGACAACTATAACAACTCCAGAGATTACCAGATGGCGAGAGGTAAAGGTAAGAATCTTACTAACAGAAACCAAGACCACTCACCATCATCAGGACCCAGCACTCCCACTTCGCCCAGTCCAGGGCACCCCAACACACCTGAAAAACTAGACCTGGATTTAAAAGCATATCTCATGATGATGGTAGAGGACATCAAGAAGGACTTTAAAGAACTACAGGAGAACATGGCTAAAGAGTTACAAGTCCTTAAAGAAAAACAGGAAAACACAACCAAACTGGTAGAAGTCCTTAAAGAGAAACAGGAAAACACATCCAATCAGATGATGGAAATGAACAAAACCATACTAGACCTAAAAAGGGAAGTAGACACAATAAAGAAAACCCAAAATGAGGCAACACTGGAGATAGAAACCCTAGGAAAGAAATCTGGAACCATAGATGCAAGCATCAGCAACAGAATACAAGAGATGGAAGAGAGAATCTCAGGTGCAGAAGATTCCATAGAGAACATGGGCACAACAATCAAGGAAAATGGAAAATGCAAAAAGATCCTAACTCAAAACATCCAGGAAATACAGGACACAATGAGAAGACCAAACCTACGGATAATAGGAGTGGATGAGAATGAAGATTTTCAACTCAAAGGACCAGCAAACATCTTCAACAAAATTATAGAAGAAAACTTCCCAAATCTAAAGAAAGAGATGCCCATGAACATACAAGAAGCCTACAGAACTCCAAATAGGCTGGACCAGAAAAGAAATACCTCCCGACACATAATAATCAGAACAACAAATGCACTAAATAAAGATAGAATACTAAAAGCAGTAAGAGAAAAAGGCCAAGTAACATATAAAGGCAAGCCTATCAGAATTACACCAGATTTTTCACCAGAGACTATGAAAGCTAGAAGATCCTGGACAGATGTTATACAGACACTAAAAGAACACAAATTCCAGCCCAAGCTACTATACCCAGCCAAACTCTCAATTAACATAGATGGAGAAACCAAAGTATTCCACGACAAAGCCAAATTCACACATTATCTCTCCACGAATCCAGCCCTTCAAAGGATAATAACAGAAAAAAACCAATACAAGGACAGGAACCACGCCCTAGAAACAACAAGAAGGTAATCCCTCAACAAACCTAAAAGAAGACAGCCACAAGAACAGAATGCCAACTTTAACAACAAAAATAACAGGAAACAACAATTACTTTTCCTTAATATCTCTTAATATCAATGGACTCAACTCCCCGATAAAAAGACATAGACTAACAAACTGGCTACACAAACAAGACCCAACATTTTGCTGCTTACAAGAAACTCATCTCAGAGAAAAAGATAGACACTACCTCAGAATGAAAGGCTGGAAAACAATTTTCCAAGCAAATGGTCTGAAGAAACAAGCTGGAGTAGCCATTCTAATATCAGATAAGATTGACTTCCAACCCAAAGTCATCAAAAAAGACAGGGAGGGGCACTTCATACTCATCAAAGGTAAAATCCTCCAAGAGGAACTATCAATCCTGAATATCTATGCTCCAAATACAAAGGCAGCCTCATTCATTAAAGAAACTTTAGTAAATCTCAAAGCACACATTGCACCTCATACAATAATAGTGGGAGACTTCAACACACCACTTTCACCAATGGACAGATCATGGAAACAGAAACTAAACAGGGACACAGTGAAACTAACAGAAGTTATGGATCAAATGGATCTGGCAGATATATACAGAACATTTTACCCTAAAACAAAAGGATACACCTTCTTCTCAGCACCTCATGGTACCTTCTCCAAAATTGACCACGTAATTGGGCACAAAACAGGACTCAACAGATACAAAAACATTGAAATTGTCCCATGCATCCTATCAGATCACCATGGACTAAGGCTGATCTTCAATAACAAAATAAATAATAGAAAGCCAACCTTCACGTGGAAACTGAACAACACTCTTCTCAATGATACCTTGGTCAAGGAAGGAATAAAGAAAGAAATTAAGGACTTTTTGGAGTTCAATGAAAATGAAGCCACAACATACCCAAACTTATGGGACGCAATGAAAGCATTTCTAAGAGGAAAACTCATAGCTCTGAGTGCCTCCAAAAGGAAACTAGAAAGAGCACACATTAGCAGCTTGACAACACACCTAAAAGCACTAGAACAAAAGGAAGCAAATTCACCCAAGAGGAGTAGACGGCAGGAAATAATCAAACTCAGGGGTGAAATCAACCAAGTGGAAACAAGAAAAACTATTCAAAGAATCAACCAATCAAGGAGCTGGTTCTTTGAGAAAATCAACAAGATAGATAAACCCTTAGCCAGACTCACTAGAGGGCACAGGGAAAGCATCCTAATTAACAAAATCAGAAATGAAAAAGGAGACATAACAACAGATCCTGAAGACATCCAAAACACCATCAGATCCTTCTACCAAAGACTATACTCAACAAAACTGGAGAACCTGGATGAAATGGAGAAGTTCCTAGACAGATACCAGGTACCAAAGTTGAATCAAGATCAGGTTAATGATCTAAACAGCCCTATATCCCCCAAAGAAATAGAAGCAGTCATTAATAGTCTCCCAACCAAAAAAAGCCCAGGACCAGATGGGTTTAGTGCAGAGTTCTATCAGACCTTCAAAGAAGATCTAATCCCAGTTCTTCACAAACTATTCCACAAAATAGAAACAGAAGGTACTCTACCCAACTCATTCTATGAAGCCACAATTACTCTGATACCTAAACCACAAAAAGACCCAACAAAGATAGAAAACTTCAGACCAATATCCCTTATGAATATTGATGCAAAAATCCTCAATAAAATTCTTGCTAACCGAATCCAAGAACACATCAAAACAATCATCCATCCTGACCAAGTAGTTTTCATCCCAGGGATGCAGGGATGGTTCAATATACGGAAATCCATCAACGTAATCCAGTATATAAACAAACTCAAAGACAAAAACCACATGGTCATCTCGTTAGATGCAGAAAAAGCATTTGACAAGATCCAACACCCATTCATGATAAAAGTCTTGGAAAGATCAGGAATTCAAGGCCCATACCTAAACATGATAAAAGCAATCTACAGCAAACCAGTAGCCAACATCAAAGTAAATGGTGAGAAGCTTGAAGCAATCCCTCTAAAATCAGGGACTAGACAAGGCTGTCCACTTTCTCCATACCTATTCAACATTGTACTTGAAGTCCTAGCCAGAGCAATTCGACAACAAAAGGAGATCAAAGGGATACAAATTGGAAAAGATGAAGTCAAAATATCACTTTTTGCAGATGATATGATAGTATATATAAGTGACCCTAAAAATTCCACCAGAGAACTCCTAAGCCTGATAAACAGCTTCGGTGAAGTAGCTGGATATAAAATTAACTCAAACAAATCAATGGCCTTTCTCTACACAAAGAATAAACAGGCTGAGAAAGAAATTAGGGAAACAACACCCTTCTCAATAGTCACAAATAATATAAAATACCTTGGCGTGACTCTAACTAAGGAAGTGAAAGATCTGTATAATAAAAACTTCAAGTCTCTGAAGAAAGAAATTATAGAAGATCTCAGAAGATGGAAAGATCTCCCATGCTCATGGATTGGCAGGATCAACATTGTAAAAATGGCTATCTTGCCAAAAGCAATCTACAGATTCAATGCAATCCCCATCAAAATTCCAACTCAATTCTTCAACGAATTAGAAAGTGCAATCTGCAAATTCATCTGGAATAACAAAAAACCTAGGATAGCAAAAACTCTTCTCAAGGATAAAAGAACCTCTGGTGGAATCACCATGCCGGACCTAAAGCTCTACTACAGAGCAATTGTGATAAAAACTGCATGGTACTGGTATAGTGACAGACAAATAGACCAATGGAATAGAATTGAAGACCCAGAAATGAACCCACACACCTACGGTCACTTGATCTTCGACAAGGGAGCTAAAAACATCCAGTGGAAGAAAGACAGCATTTTCAACAAATGGTGCTGGCACAACTGGTTGTTAACATGTAGAAGAATGCGAATCGATCCATTCCTATCTCCTTGTACTAAGGTCAAGTCTAAGTGGATCAAGGAACTTCACATAAAACCAGAGACACTGAAACTTATAGAGGAGAAAGTGGGGAAAAGCCTTGAAGATATGGGCACAGGGGAAAAATTCCTGAATAGAACAGTAATGGCTTGTGCTGTAAGATCGAGAATTGACAAGTGGGACCTCATGAAACTACAAAGCTTCTGCAAGGCTAAAGACACCATCAATAAGACATAAAAACCACCAACAGATTGGGAAAGGATCTTCACCTATCCTAAATCAGATAAGGGACTAATATCCAATATATATAAAGAACTCAAGAAGGTGGACTCCAGAAAGTCAAATAACCCCATTAAAAAATGGGGCTCAGAACTGAACAAAGAATTCTCGCCTGAGGAATACCGAATGGCAGAGAAACACCTGAAAAAATGTTCAACATCCTTAATCATCAGGGAAATGCAAATCAAAACAACCCTGAGATTCCACCTCACACCAGTCAGAATGGCTAAGATCAAAAATTCAGGTGACAGCAGTTGCTGGCGAGGATGTGGAGAAAGAGGAACACTCCTCCATTGTTGGTGGGATTGCAAGCTTGTAAAACCACTCTGGAAATCAGTCTGGCGGTTCCTCAGAAAATTGGACATAGTACTACCGGAGGATCCAGCAATACCTCTCCTGGGCATATATCCAGAAGATGTCCCAACCGGTAAAAAGGACACATGTTCCACTATGTTCATAGCAGCCCTATTTATAATAGCCAGAAGCTGGAAAGAACCCAGATGTCCCTCAACAGAGGAATGGATACAGAAATTATGGTACATTTACACAATGGAGTACTACTCAGCTATTAAAAAGAATGAATTTATGAAATTCCTAGCCAAATGGATGGACCTGGAGGGCATCATCTTGAGTGAAGTAACACAATCACAAAAGAACTCACACAATATGTATTCACTGATAAGTGGATATTAGCCCAAAACTTAGGATACCCAAGATTTAAGATACAATTTGCTAAACGCATGAAACTCAAGAAGAATGAAGACCAACGTGTGGACACTGTGCACCTTCTCAGAATTGGGAACAAAACACCCAGGGAAGGAGTTACAGAGACAAAGTTCGTAGAGGTGATGAAAGAATGGACCATTTAGAGACTGCCGTACCCAGGGATCCATCCCATAATCAACTTCTAAACGCTGACACCATTGCATACACTAGCAAGATTTTGCTGAAAGGACCCAAATATAGCTGTCTCTTGTGAGACGATGCTGGGGCCTAGCAAACACAGGAGTGGATGTTCACAGTCAGCTATTGGATGTATCACAGGGCTCCCAATGGAGAAGCTAGAGTAAGTACCCAAGGAGCTAAAGGGATCTGCAACCCTATTGTTGGAACAACATGATGTACTAACTAGAACCCCGGAGCTCTTGTCTCTAGCTGCATATGTATCGAAAGATGGCCTAGTCAGCCATCAATGGAAAGAGAGGCCCATTGGACTTGCAAACTTTATATGCCCCAATATAGGGGAATGCCAGGGCCAAAAGAATGGGAATGGGTGGATAGGGAAGTGGGGGGGGCGCTATGGGGGTCTTTTGGGATAGCATTGGAAACGTAATTGAGGAAAATATGTAATAAAAATATTAAAAAAAAGATAAATTTATTTTGTGTGCTCACCTTAGAATCCTGTAAATAGCAGACATCTAGAAACACCCCAGTGGGTTGCTTTTAAAAAAGTAAAAAAGGACGTTTTAAAAGGCCATGTGCAAAACTATTATCTTATAATTAAATTAAAAAAATGTTTTAAAGATTTTGGAGGGAGATAAACAACAAGGCTTTTACAAATTTCTCCAGAATTTATGCTATGGAATGAAAATTCCAGAACCAGGGGAAGGATAATGTGTATGATTTCTCCAGGGCTCCCAACCTGTCCCAAAAATAATGGTTCTCTTCATTCCTCTTGGCTTTTGAACTCAATGATAAGATCCTGTCCCTAATTATCTTACATGTTATGTATAATATTTCAAAAACTTATTAAAATGAAATTATAGGCAATTGCTATTGTCTTTGTTTATTACCACCACTGGAGTGGAAAGAAGGAATTAGGACAGTATTCACTTTGAACACAGGGCCCACTGGACCCAAGCTCAATCTGACGTTCAAGCCTCCACCTGGATTACTAGCTTTCACAGTACCAGAAGCACCATGGAAGCTTCCAAACTAAAAGCAACTAACAGTTTTACCCACCACAAAGGCCACCATGGCATAATAACCCTAAAAGTTCGATAGTAGCACTCATATCCTGGCCATAATCAAGAGCTATATAATTGAACTTAAGGCCCACTCTACAAAAAGGAAATCATATCTGGCACTGCCACCCTAACCAACTACACAAGCGAAGTTAAGTTTTGGATCTTGCAGAAGATCCTACAATCACTACTTTACTTAACCAACATAATCTCTAACTTCATTCTATAGATTTGTCCTTACATCCACAGATAACAGAGGCCCTCACCGCTCCGTATGGAAATTTCATTTTGCAAGAGTCAGATACTGTTACAGAAAACAAATGCAGAATAGAAAATCCCAGTCCCAACTTATACATCTGCAATATAATTCATTGTAGAAAACGGAGTGGAGAGATAGTAAGAGCCAGGAGAAAAGAAATTTTGCTATGGGATTGCCTCTCCTAGTAATGTCAGAAGCTATACCCATGAAGTCTCACCAACAGAGCTGCCCAAACATGACTTGACCATAAACAACACCAACAGACATGGAAATATGAAAGGGTGACAACTCCTGAGGTCTCAGTCCTATGCAAAGAGCTTCAGGCAACCAAGCAATACTGTGAGCAAGAGGAATCCTCCTGCCCAGGGAAGAGTACATTAATTGGTTTGCACAAAGCCAAATAGCTAGTCCTGAAAATATACCGACATTATATAAAAGCTCAGCACATTATTTAGGAATGTATATGTATATATGCATAAGTATGTATATATGTGTTCTGTGTATGAGAGATGGAGAAAAAGACAGAAAGAAAGCAACTGATATAAAACAGGAGAACACAGAGGGAATTCATTGGAGGGTTTGAAGTGTGGGAAGGGAAACTAGTGTAATTATAATAAAATACCACTCAATCAATAAGTATTATTTTAAAACCATATGGTGAAAACAAGATAAATCATTTTTCTTCACTTAATCAGTTCAATCAACTCCTTTTTGTCCCTTTCCTGTCACTGGATTTTTCTTAATATTGAGGCCACAGACTCTTTGCTTCTTCCCAAGAAAGCTAATAAAAAAGAAGCTGATTGTCCTGTTACATAATAAGTAACATTTATAATATATAATTCTGTTTCTCAATGGCATTTATGTGTGATGATTAATAAAAAATAGTGTTCCATTAAGCTCTTACGTGGCTGTTTTTGAAGCTGGCAGCAATCATTTTCACACAATTTTTTTTATCCCTTTTCTTCAAAAAGTGCTAAATACCTGGGGGATGTTTTCTAATTAGTTCTCATGTGTGAGAGGAGGTTCTGAGGGGGTGTTTAGGAAGATTTAAAAAAAAAATGTAAAGTTCACCATGACTGTCATTAAAATATTATCTGTTCAAAGGCATTATAAAACATAAGCCTTTAGCCACAGGAATTCACTTAAAATAATGTAAATAGTTTGGAAAAGAAAAGGTGTTTCTATTTAAATTATTTTATGTTATGAATTGAATCTATTCAAACATTACCATGGAGGAAGACCTTTGATATTTAAATTAATTTGGCTTATATGTGCTTTCTATCTCATTACAAATGAAATATATGAAAGAATGAGCATTTAAACACTTCAGTAGTAAAAATTAATTAATTAATAATTAGGCCTCTTAAAATTATATTTATTTATTTTTATGAATACATGTATGTATGTATGCATATGTACTCATTTTATGGTGCATGTGTGGATGTCAAGGGTAATGTGTACAAATTGGATCTTTTTGGTTACCATGTGAATCTAAAGGATTGAATTCAGATTTTTAACATTGGCAGTAAGTGCCTTTATTCACTGGACCATCATCCTGATCCACAAATTTGACTACTTTGTGCTGAGGACAATATTTTTAGCCTAAACACATAGACTGAGGAAGGTCAAGATATAGAACATAAACTGAAGTTCATCTGCCAATCACTTTCTACCATAGTTTTCCCAAGAAACCCATGAACTTTGTGAGCTAGGCTGAAGGATATACTTGTCAATATATTTTTGGTAATGTAAGAAATAAATTACAGCTGTGGAGAAGAATATAGACCTGCCTCTTTCATTTTACACATTTAAAGGTGATTCAGAATCACCTTTAATATAGTCAGCTTTGTAATCATGTCTCACTTAAGACTATGAGCAGTTGGAGTTGGTGAAATCTGCCTTGTGTTGGTCCTGATAGAAGAACACTATCCGTTATTTCTTCTTTGGTTACAATCATCACCTGTCAAATACTACATGCATATATGAGTTTTTCCACAAACTATACTTTCATGCGGTCAAAGAATCTGAACTCATACCCTCATGCTCACACTGAAAACGTCTACTAAATGAAACATCTCCTTAGTTAGTTCTTACTCCAAAATGTGCTTAGAATTTAGAACATTTTTCCCAGAAAATAGATATAATATAGGCTATAGTAAATTAAACTTAAATCTGAGCTTATTTATAAAGAACATGACTAGAATAAACTCAATAAAAACCCATGTTTGTTTGTGTGTGTGTGTGTGTGTGTGTGTGTATGTGTGTGTGTGTGTGTGAGTGCTCCATAGCCTCAGGAATAGTGTCAGGCCTTGGGACTTCCCCTTGAGCTGGATCCTACTTTGGTCCTGAGGTTGTGGAGCACTCACAAAAAGGGATTTAGCATGACTACACTCTGAAATATCCAAAAAGCAGTTGGAATAGTCAGATGCAGACTATTATATTTATTTGCACCCAAATTATGGACAGAAACAGCTGACCTCTGTTGTTGAATTAGGGAAAGCTGAAAGAAGCTGAGGAGAAGGGCGACTCTATAGGAGGATCTGCAGTCTCAATTAATCTGGACCACCAAGATCTCTCAAACAGTAGACCACCAAACAGGCAGCATACACCAGCTGATATGACACCCCCAACACACATAGATTAGAGGACTGCTTGGTCTGTGTTCATTCAGAGATGATGTATCTAACCCTCAAGAGCCTGTAGACCCCAGGGCGTTTAGAGGTGGTTTGAGTTGGGAACAGGGACATCCATGTCGAAACAGGGACAGCAAGAAGTTATGGGATGTGGAAGAGTCGGAGGGTGGACTGGGGGGTGGATACAATATGGAGTTCAAAAAATAAATTAATAAATTAAAAAAAAACATGTTTTGACACACCTCTAGTATTACCACTTTACAAACATTTTAAAAAATCATAGCCCAGGTTACACCATTAAATATTGTAGCCTTTAATGATCAATAGAGTCTAGAGTACAACTCTAAAATGATTATGCTTTGCACTTGGGAAAACCACTCTCCCAGCATTAAGCAATCTTCTGTGACTCTGAACTATGTAGCCTTCTCATTGGTTTACTTTCCTGTTGACAACTTAAATTTACAACAATTCTTTGATGCAAGATCAAAACTACTTTCATGCAACTGATACCCATCACCGAGATTTGAAAATATTCTGGAAAACTAAGAGGCCAGAATGTATTTCAATATCTTGCACATTTGCGAAATGACTGACAGTCTCGTGGAGATACTGCACAAAGCACAAGAAGGAAATAGTTCCTAATCAAATAATCATGTTACCCATTCTGCTAAACAATAACCATGGCAGAAACTTCTTGACAGATATGTCTTTCTCATTCTCTTCATATGCTGTAATAAAGCCTGCTTTATTAAATAGCTGACCTCTGACACTGCCCCGCCCCTAGTCTCATTTAATACCTCTATAGACATGCTTCTGGCTCCCATCTCTGTAACAATTGCTTTCAATGCTATTAACTCCAACTCTGATCTCTTTCTATCCTCTGTGGAACTCAACTAGAATAGACTTCCCAAACATAAATCGGTCATTTTCTTGTCATTCACAAATTCCCACTGTTCCCTAATTAATATTGAATGTACCTAAAGTCTATATTATGTCACAGAGAACGTTGCATTTCACATTCAGCCTTCCATTGAACCTCATACAACCATTGTGCCTGCAATATCGTCTCAAAATTTGGGCTTTTGAACCGCTTCAGTTGCCGTGACTCACAGGCTGCTTTGTCTGCCATTCTGATGGCATTTCTCTCTCCTGATTCTGCAAAGGCACATCCTCAAATAGACTACATCCTCCCTCCCCTCCCATCTGCTTTTCACATTCTTTCCACACTCCTCACTGGATTTTAAAGTACCATGAACGTAAGTGCCTTAAAGATATCATCAATGAAGAAAATTCACCATAGGCTTGCACAGAGGCAAACCTGGTGAGGTAATTTTCTAAACTTAAGTTTCCCTTCCCTCAGTGACTCTACCTTGTGTCAAGTTGACATTAAATTTGGTAGCACAATATCCATGGGACTGGGGAAGAGACAGAAAAGCAAGGATAAGTAAAAGTTACTGTGAAGCTATTGGCAATGGGGAGCTGTTAGGAAAGGGAGAGTTTGTTTGACTTAAGCATCTGGACTCTGGTGGATTAACCATACACCAATGGAATGTCATACACTGAAGACTCTAAGGATAAAGTTTAAAAATAAAAAACAAACAACCAAATTGAGATACAAAGCTGTATGGGTAGGGTAAAGGGTAGATATAAATGAGGGAACATGCTGTGGAAGTGTGATTATGATCAAAGTACATAAAATAAAATTTTCAAAGGGTAAAAACAAAAAATGACAACAAATTGTTTCCATGGCTTAGAAAAATATTCTCCAGCATTCTTTGTATTGATGGGTTAGTCCTCTTTTGACACTCTTGGGATGTGGTTGTGTTCACATTTAGGTTGTCACCTAGGAACATACACTTAGTTTACTGGAGTTATGAGTCTTAAGTTATTATAGTCATGAATTTAAAAGTATCCTTATATTTTCCTTTCTTTCCCTCCCTCCTTCTCTCTTCCTCTCTCTCCCTCCCTTTTTCACTCCATCTCTCCCTTATTTCTTGGTCATGAGATGATGCTCCCAATACAAGGTTCTCACTACAGGTTCCAAACAAGGAGACATCATTGTGTAGTACAATCTTTAAAATTATAACCCAAAATATACACTATTCTCATAATTCAGCTCAGATATTTTGTTGTAGTGACATGAAGCTGATTGGGTAATAAAAATATAGTCAATGACATAAATTTTGATGAAGTTCAAACAAAAATTAGCATAATCATCAGGGTTTCTTTTTGGTTTTTTGTTTTTTGGTTTTTTTTTTGGTTTTTCGAGACAGGGTTTCTCTTTATAGCTCTGGCTGTCCTGGAGCTCACTTTGTAGACCAGGCTGGCCTCGAACTCAGAAATCCGCCTTCCTCTGCCTCCCAAGTGCTGGGATTAAAGGCGTACGCCACCACACCCGGCTCATCAGTTTTATTATAACAAGTTTTTGGGTATTATTTGTTGGTTTCAAGGAAGTTTGTATAGTCTACAAAAGTTGTTTGTTCCATACAAGTCAGCTACAGCTTAATATTATCCATGTATCTTCAGATATGTCTTCATTTAGAAACAAGATCATTCCTAAAAGAAAGGTGTAGAAAAACTGATAAAAATAGGAAGGTCAAAAGAGACACTGGAATCTATGGAGAAAATTGTGTGATAAAATCTGTTGTCTATCCTTACATAAAAACCAAAGATGTTTAGAGTTTAAACAACATACATGTTAGGATTTTCAAGCAGAAGAATACATTAGTCCGGGCCAAGGACTGCATCAGAAATCACACCACTGAACTGATCCCATTCAAGAGATTAATTGTTGTTGGGGTTACAGGGAAAGGCTGCTTCTTATCAGGAATAAAATAGGAATTTGGGAGGAGACAGAGAAGCAGATATAGACAGACAGACAGACAGACAGAGACAGAGAGAATGAATGTGATGCCGGGGACCTTTTAAAGGTTAGTCATGTTGTATTTAGCAGCTGCTAATGACCTGGCTGCTGACACTGAGTTGCTTAAGGCAGGCTGGGGGAGCATATGGTTCCTAACATTACAGATAACTGGCATTGATAGCCATATCTCCAAAATATCTGAAGCCAAAATTCAGCTGGACCTAATTAGTATTTGATACATATGCTTAGGAAACAAATAACTCAGGAAAGTTTATTTAGGTCTTCCAAAATAAGGGGAGAAACATATGTTTTTCAAAAATCTATTTTGAATTTTTTTATACAGAACAATGATGAGTTATGCTGAATGAAAAGAGCCAGAAAGATCAAAGCTCTACATACTTGATTGGTGCTGAAGCTGTTGCTTAGAATTGATCTGGTATGACACATGAAGTTCTTGCCCTTTGGCTAAAGATCCAAACTATCTTGGGTACCAGAATTGGTGGTGTTTATTACATTGTTGAAGGTAGATGACAAATTGGTAGCTTGCATTTGGAAACCAGCAGTCAGGGAGATGTTAAACTTCCTTTGCTCCCTTTTCTGTTGTACCACTGTGACCCAGAACATCATTCTTACTTTGATCAAGTACACTGTTATGTCACTATACATAGACTGAGTCAATTACATTCTCTTCTTTAACATGCCCTAGATTTTATGCCCTCAGTATTGAAAGATGTATAAATGTCATGCCCACATTCAAGGTTTCCAGCTGATAGCACACATTGATGGTTGTAAACACAGCCTTTATTTTAGGAAATAATGGAGAACTGAATGAATCCAAATTTAGCACCTTAAACTTGGTTCAGGAAAGCTGGTTTGCCTAGGAAGGAACTCCAATTTCACATACTGGACATTCTCAAGGGTTTTCTAACACAGAAAAGAAACTAGACCATAAAGGCCAACAAAGAAAAAATGGCCCCAGGGAAATGGAAGCAGTTCAGTGCTAGACTTAAATTCTAATCCTAAAATTGGGCTATCAACCTGTGATATGACATTCAGAACAAACTTTTTATAAATCAAGATGGCATTTTCAAAAGTGTGATGTTCCCACTGTCACTGTGAGAGACATGATAAAACTACTCTAATCCCTGGCAGTTTTTTTGACAAGACCTTCAGATTTACTTTCTAGAGCGTGGTATCACAAGAAATAACTAAGAACTCACAGCCTATAATCCCTTGTCCTGGGTGGACCTTTTCTCTGAAAGCATTTTAACATGATAGGTCCTTTCCCACATCTCATTTTTTAAAAGAAGAGGGCACACAGTTTGCTGACACACATCTGTCTGCTTTACCTGCTCTACAAAGGATGGATCTGGAATGCATGCATGATCTTTGTCAACTCAAGATCTTTGTTAACTCAAGAATTTATTCACAAACAAACAAACAAACAAAAAAAACAAACAAAGAATGCAATTAATATATGGGTATAGAACTAAACTGAGAATTCACAACTGAAGAATCTCAAATGGCTGAAAAACACCTAAAGAAATGTTCAAAGTCCTTACTGATGAGAGAAATGTAAATCAAAATGACCCTGAGATTCCACCTTACACTAATCAGAATGGCTAATATCAAAACCTCAGGTGACAACACATGTTGGAGGGGATGTGGGGAAAGAGGAACACTCCTCCATTGCTGGTGGGATTGGAAACGGGTACAACCACTCTGGAACTCAATCTGTAGGTTCCTCAGAAAATTGGAAAACTTCAGATGGTATACTGCAATTTCTTGCCACTTCCATGGTCTGGGGCTGATAGGATGCACAAGATGAGGCAACACCCAGTTCGAGGCAAGGAATTGAAGGACACATGATGTTTAGAGGATATAAATAGGACTCCACAGAGTGACAGAGACAGAGCTTGACTTGCTGGTATATCTAGCTGTACAACACTTGTGGGTCACTCATCTTGGCTCATCTTCACTTCCCTGAGAGAGGCACAGTCAAAAAGTTCTCCTATTGTTCGTCCCTGGTCCCTCCTTCTGACTCTCGAGCCAGGGCTAAGGATTGGCTGAATCTGTTAAGTCACGTCACTGCTGTTGTTAACCTAACTATACCGAACTGGACTGCTGGTTTATCTATGAAGTGCTTGTGGGTGGATCCACCTGCCACTGCCTGCTGACCTGTGAACTGATTTCCAGACAACATAGACAGGAGTTTCTCCAAAAAAACCTTTCTAAATAAGTCCACTTCAGAGCATCCTTCCCCCCCGCCTACCCTCTGGTAGATGGTGGGCTACAAAGGAGGCTAATGGGTTTTAAAACCATCATTAAAAATAGGATTTGGGGCCGGGCAGTGGTGGCGCACGCCTTTAATTCCAGCACTCTGGAGGCAGAGGCAGGCAGATTTCTGAGTTCGAGGCCAGCCTGGTCTAAAAAGTGAGTTCCAGGACAGCCAGGGCTATACAGAGAAACCCTGTCTCAAACAAACAAACAAACAAACAAAAAATAGGATTTGGAAAAAAATTGGTTACACGAAAATATATCTTCTAGTTTGTAATCAGCTAACCAACCTACACTTTATTTTCTCGTTTGTTTCCCCTTCCTTTTTTCAGTGTTACTTTGAGGATTTTACACATGCGCCAGTTAGAGAAGTTTCCAACTTCAAAACTAAGTAATGTTGTGAATAGCCTTGGGGCTAATTATATTTGATGTTAATTCCATTCTCCTGTGAGGGACCCAATCAAGGTACACAGCATGTATTCATATTAATTGAGTTGTGTTTTCATTTGCTGGGGCTTATTTGTGTTGGAGATTTACTTCAACAGCATCCTCCCCCCTTTTTAATATTTGAAACTCATTTTCTTTACCAATATGGTAGAGCAGGTAGAAAAACTACACTTCATATCCACTTTCAATTATTTAACAAATGGTATAATTATTGTATAGGGGACAAGAATAATGACGGACTTAAAATGGGAAGAATAAATGTGCTTTTAAAATTATAAAACATGAAAGACATTCAGTGGCTCTCAACCTTCCTTTTTGTCATTCTAATTTTATGAAATATTTTATTCATTTACATTTCAAATGTTAACCCTTTCCTGGTTTACCCTCAAAAACTCCCTATACCATCCCCATTCCCCCTGCGCATCAACCAACCCACTCCTGCTTCGATGACCTGGGAGTCACCTACACTGGGGGCATAGATCCTTCACAGGACCAAGGGCCTTTCCTCCCATTGATGTCCAACAAGGACATCCTCTGCTACATATGCTGGAGCCATAAGTCCCACCATTTTTAATTTATGGTTGATGGTTTAGTCCCAGGGAGTTCTGCCGGTACTGGTTAGTTCATATTTGTTGTTCCTCCTATTGGGCTGAAAACCCCTTCAGCTCCCTTATTCTTTCTCTAACTCCTTCATTGGGGACCCTGTGCTCAGTTCAATGGATGGCTGTGAGCATCCACTTCTATATTTGTCAGGCACTGGCAGAGCCTCTCAGGAGACAGCCATATCAGACTCTTGTCATCAAGCACTTGTTAGCCACCACAATAGTGTCTGGGTTTGGTGATTGCATATGGGATGGATCCCCAGATGGGGCAGTTTATGCATGGTCATTCCCTCAAGCTCTTCTCCATACTTTGTCTCTATAATTCCTTCCATGGGTATTTTATTCCCCAGATGGGGCAGTTTATGCATGGTCATTCCCTCAAGCTCTTCTCCATACTTTGTCTCTATAATTCCTTCCATGGGTATTTTATTCCCCCTACTAAGAGGGATAGAAGTATCCACAATTTGTTCTTCCTAGTTCTTGGGCTTCATGCTGTCTGTGAATTGTATCTTGGGTATTCCTAGCTTATTGGCTAATATCCACTTATCAGTGAGTGCATACCATGTGTGTTCTTTTGTGACTGGGTTACCTCACTCACAATGATATTTTCTAGTTCCATCAATTTACCTAAGAATTTCAAAAATTCATTGCTTTCAACAGATGAGTAGTACTCCATTGTGTAAATGTATCACAATTTCTGTATCCATTCCTCGGTTGAAGGACATCTGGGTTCTTTCCAGCTTCTGGCCATTATAAATAAGGCTGTTATGAACATAGTGGAGCATATGTCCTTATTACATGTTGGAGCATCTTCTGGATATACGCCCAGAAGTGGTATTGCTGAGTCCTCACATAGTACTATGTCCAGTTTTCTGAAGAACTACTAAACTGATTTCCAGAGTGATTGTACCAGCTTATAATCCCACCAGAAATGGAGGTATGTTTCTCTTTCTCCACAACCATACCAGCATCTGCTGTCACCTGAGTTTTTGATCTTCATCATTCTGACTGGTGTGAGGTAGAATCTCAAGGTGGTTTTGATTTCATTTCCATAATGACTAAGGATGTAGTACATTTCCCTAGGTGTTCTCAGCCATTTGGTATTCCTCAGTTGAGAATTCTTTGTTTAGCACTGTACCCCATTTTTAATAGGGTTATTTGGTTCTCTGGTGTCTAACTTATTGAGTTTATTGTATATATTGGATATTAGTCCTCTATCAGATGTAGGATTGGTAAACATCTTTTCCCAATCTGTTGGTTGCCATTTTGTCCTATTGACAGTGTCCTTTGCCTTACAGAAGCTTTGCAATTGTATGAGGCCCCATTTGTCAATGCTTGATCTTAGAGTATAGGCTATTGGTGTTCTGTTCAGGAAATTTCACCCTGTGCCCATGTGCTCGAGGCTCTTCCCCAGTTTATTTTTTATTTTTTTCTATGAGTTTTAGTGCATCTGGTTTTATGTGAAGATCCTTGACCCACTTGGACTTGTGTTTTGTACAAGGAGATAAGAATGGATCAATTTGCATTCTTCTAAATGCTAACTGCCAATTGAGCCAGCACCATTTGGTGAAAATGCTGTCTTTTTCCCACTAGATAGTTTTAGCTCCTTTGTCAAACATCAAGTGACCATAGGTGTGTGGGTTCATTTCTGGTCTTGGTTTCTATTCCATTGTTCTACATGCCTATCACTGTTCCACTATCAAGCAGTTTTTATCACAATTGCTCTGTAGTAGAGCTTGAGGCCAGGGATGGTGATTCCACCAGAAGTTCTTTTATTGTGGAGAATAGGTTTTGCTATCCTAGGGTTTTTTTTGCTATTCCAGGCGAATTTGCAAATTGCCCTTTCTAACTCTGTGAAGAATTGAGTTGGAATTTTGATGGGGATTGAATTGAATATGTAGATTGCTTTCAGCAAGGTAGCCATTTTAACTATATTAATCCTGCCAATCCATGAGCATGGGAGATCTTTCTATCTTCTGAGATGTTCTTTGATTTCTTTCTTCAGAGACTTGAAGTTCTTATCATACAGATCTTTCACTTGCTTGATTAGAATCACACCAAGGTATTTTATATCATTTGTGACTTCTGTGAAGGCTGTTGTTTCCCTAATTTCTTTCTCAGCCTGTTTATCCTTTGTGTAGAGGAAGGCCACTGATTTGTTAGAGTTTATTTTATATCTAGCTAAAGTTTATTTTATAGCTTTGCTGAAGTTGTTTATCAGGTTTAGGAGTTCTCTGGTGGAATTTTTGGGGTCACTTAAGTATACTATAATATTATCTGCAAAGAGTGATATTTTGACTTCTTCCTTTTCAATTTGTATCCCTTTGACCTCCTTTTCCTGTCTAATTGCTCTAGCTTGAACTTCTAGTACTATATTGAATAGATAGTGGGCAGCCTTGTCTAGTCCCTGATTTTAATGGGATTGCTTCAAATTTCTCTTTCTTTAGTTTGATGGTTGCTAGTGGTTTGCTGTATATTGCTTTACTATGTTTAGGTATGGGCCTTGATTTCCTGATCTTTTCAAGACTTTTAACATGAAGGGATGCTGAATTTTATCAAATAATTTTTCAGCAAATAATATGTTCATGTGTTTTTTTTCTTTATGTAGTAGATTGCTTGATTGATTTTTGTATGTTGAATCATCCCTTAATCTCTGGGATTAAGCCTACTTGATCATCCTGAATGTTCATTTTCATGCATTCTTGCATTTGATTGGCAAGAATTTAATAGAGTATTTTCATCAAAAGTTCTCTTTCTTTGTAGGGTCATTGTTTGGTTTAGGTGTCAGAGCAATTGTGGCTTCATAGAACTGGTTGGATAGTGTTCTTTCTGCTTCTATTTTGTGGAATAGTTTGAAGATTATTGGTATTAGGTCTTTGAAAGTCTGAAAGAACTCTACATTAAATCCATCTGGTCCTGGGTTTTTTTGGTTTTTGTTTTTTTTGTTTTTTTGGTTTTTTTTTTTTTTTTGGTGGGGAAACTAATAATGACTGTTTCTATTTCTTTAGGGGTTATGGGACTGTGTAGATGGTTTATCTTATCCTGATTTATCTTTGGTATCTGGTATCTGTCTCAAATATTGTCCATTTAATCCTGGTTTTCCAGTTTTGTTGAGTATAGGCTATTGTAGTAGGATCTGTTGATTTTTTTCGGATTTCCTCAGTTTCTGTTGTTACATCTCCCTTTTCATTTCTGATTTTGTTAATTAGGATACTGTTTCTGTGCCCTCTAGTAGGCTGCCTAAGTGTTTATCTATTTTGTGTTTTCCCAAAGAACCAGCTACTGGTTTGGTTGATTTATTGTATAGTTCTTTTTGTTTCTATTTGGTTGATTTCAGCCCTGAGTTTGAATATTTCCCACTATCTACTCCTCTTTGATGAATTTGCTTCTTTTTGGTCTAGAGCTTTCAGGTGTTCTCTCAAGCTGCTAGTGCATCCACTCTGCAGTCTCTTTTTGGAGGCACTCAGAGCTATGAGTTTTCCTCTTAAGACTGCTTTCATTATGTTCCATAAGTATTGGTATATTGTGGCTTCATTTTCATTAAACTTTAAAAATTGTTTGATTTCTTTCCTTATTTCTTCCTTGACCAAGTTACCATTGAGTAGAATGTTGTTCAGCTTCCACATGTATGCGACCTTTTTAATGTTTATGTTGTTATTTAAGACCACCCTTTGTCCATTGGGATGTGATACAATACATGGGGTTATTTCAGTCTTCTTGTAGCTGTTGAGGCCTGTATTCTGACCAATTTTATGATCAGTTTTGGAGACAGTACCATGAGGTACTGAATAGAAGGTATATCCTTTTGTTTTATGTTAAAAATTTCTGTAGTTTTCTGTTAAATCCATTTATTTCATAACTTCTGTTAATTTCATTGTGTCTGTGCTTAGTTTCTGTTCCCATGAACTGTCCATTGATGAAAGTGAGGTGTTCAATTCTCCCACTATTATTGTGTTTGGTGCAATGTGTGTTTTGAGCTTTAGCAATGTTTTTAATGAATGTGGATGCCCTTGCATTTGGAGCATAGATGTTCAGAATTGAGAGTTCATTTTGGTAGGTTTTAGCTCTAATGTGTATGAAGTGTCCTTCCTTATCTCTCGAAAACTTCAGGTTGAAATTCGATTTTATTTGATATTAGAATGGCTACTCAAGATTTTTTGGGGGGAACCATTTGCTTGGAAAATTATCCAATTTTATTTTTTACTCTGAGGTAGTGTCTGTCTTTGTCACTGAGGTGGGTTTCCTGAATGCATCAAAATGTTGGGTCCTGTTTATGTAACCAGTCTATGTATTTTTATTGGGAAATTGAGTCCATTGATATTAAGAAACATTAAGGAAAAGTAATTGTTGCTTCCTGTTAGTTTTGTTGTTAGAGTTGGAATTCTGTTCATGTGGCTATCTTCTTTTAGGTTTGTTGAAAGATTACTTTTTTGATTTTTCTAGGGTGTTGTTTCCCTCATTGTGTTGGAGTTTTTCATTTATTATCCTTTGAGGAGCTGGATTACTGGAAAGATATTGTGTAAATTTGGTTTTGTCATGGAATACTTTGGCTTCTCCATCTATAGTAATTGACAGTTTTGCTGGTTATAGTAGCTTTGGCTGGCATTTGTGTCTCAGGGTCTGTATGACATCTGCCCAGGAACTTCTGGCTTTCATAGTCTCTGATGAGGAGTCTGGTATAACTCTGTTGTCTGCCTTTATATGTTACTTGACATTTTTCTCTTAATCCTTTTAATATTCTTTCTTTGTTTTGTGTATTTGGTGTTTTGGTTATTATGTGACGGGAGGAATTTCTTTTTTGGCTTAAACTATTTGGAGTTCTGTAGGCTTCTTGTATGTTCATGGGCATCTCTTTCTATAGGTTAGGGAAGTTTTCTTCTATAACGCAGTTGAAGAATTTACTGACCCTTTAAGTTTGAATTCTTCTTTCTCATCTATACCTATTATCTTTAAGTTTGGTCTTCTCATCATGTCCTGGATATCTTGGATGTGTTGGGTTAGGATCTTTTTGCATTTTCTTAAGTTATTGTGTCATTGTTTTCTATTTTATGTTCTGCACCTGAAATTCTCTCTTCTATCTATTGTATTCTGTTTATGATACTTGTATCTATGGCTCCTGACTTCTTTCCTAGGTTTTTTATTTCCAGAGTTGTCTCTGTTTGTGATTTCTTTATTGTTTCTACTTCCATTTTTATGTCCTGGATGGTTTTGTTCAATTCCTTCCCCTCTTTGGTTGTGTTTTCCTATAATTATTTAAGGCATTTTTGTGTTTCCTCTTTAAGGGCTTCTACCTTTTTACCTGTGTTCTCCTGTATTTCGTTAAGGGAGTTATTTATGTCTTTCTTAATATCCCCTATCAGCATCATGAGATATGATTTTAAATCCAAATCTTGCTTTTACGGTGTGTTGGGGTATCCCAGACTTGCTGTGGTGGTTGTACTGGGTTCTAATGATGCCAAGCAGTCTTGTTTTTGTTGTTAAGATTCTTGCATTTGTCTTTCACCATCAGATAATCTTTGGTATTAGATGTTCTTGCTTTCTCTGGCTGGATCATTTTCCTCCTGTGAATCTATAAGTCTGTGTCAGCAGGCTGGGAGACCAGCTCTCTCCTGGCAAGACCAATGCACAGAGGGCTGTGCAACAGCCTCACCTCCTAGGTGCAGATGGAGACAGGAAGTACACTGACCCCAGCTGCTTTTCTGCTTCTGTGGCCTGTGTGCCTCTGGCTGGTTCTGCCTTAGACAGTGTCCAGAGAGAAAATGGTGATTTCACCTGAGTCTTGGTGTCAGAGCACTCCCTGGAGACAAGCTTTCCTCTGGCAGGAATCAATCATGTACTGCTCTGAACCTTCCTAATGCTGTGACCCTTTAATACAGTTCCCTGTGTTGTGGTGACCCCTAATCAATAAATTGTTTCATTGCTACTTCATAACAGTAATTTTGCTACTGAGTGGTGTCTCAGTTCCCAATACCATTGGAAATCCATGTTTTCTGATAGTACAACCCACAGGTTGAGAACCACTTATAAAGTTGTACAGTGTGTGTGTGTGTGTGTGTGTGTGTGTGTGTATGTGTGTGTGGGTGTGTGTGTAGGACAGTGTGTGTATGTGCATTTGTATATATTACTTTAAAAAGTAAGTCGTTTATAAGGTAATAATATACCTCCAGTATAAATCCCCAGGTAAACTTGAAGTTCATTAAACTCATTATCATACAACATTACTTTAAACCTGAAAGGAAAACAGGAAATATATTTTCACTTCCCTCTTTTGAACTTGATATTTAATATTAGAATGCTTGCTAGTTACTTAATTTATTCTGCTCTTGAGCTCACTCAGAGGCTTACAATAGACTTACAAGTTTCGATTTCTAGACAGGCCTAATTCTCAAATCAAATTGAAATAATTTTATAATTATTTCAATTTAAACTCACCCATGTTCCTCTAGCAACACATGAAAAATTATTAGGATATTAAGTTGAACATTGGATATCTACAAAAGGGATTAGAGATTGATAAGGATTACTGTTCGTAACTATATATATATATATGTATATATATATATACATATATATATATAATTTTCAAATTACAGAACATGGTTTAAATGTCATTTATACATTACAATAAGCTGCAACACATAATCACCAGCTCCATGAATTCTCATTAACCTCACTTCCCATTCTCCAATACAAAGGTTGCCAAGCTGCAGACCTTGAATTTTTATGTAATAAAAATTAAGTGTTTAATTTGTAGGGTTTGCTTTTTTTTTCTTTTAGACAGGATTTCTCTGTGCAGCCCTGGCTGTCCTGGAGATCACTCTATCAACCAGGTTGGTCTTAAACAAAGAAATTTGCCTGCCTCTGCCCTGCTGTGTTTTTTGTTTGTTTGGTTGGTTTGGGTAGGGGTTTTGTTTGTTTGTTTGTTGTGTTTTGTTTTGTTTTGTTTTGTTTGGTCCCTAGTATTTTATATAAGGTCAGAAACAACTGTTTTCCAAACAATGGGATAAAGCTATGTAATTATGGCTATACCTATCAATATGTTTAATTCTGATTGACAGTCTAAAATAGAACAGTTCCTAATTTTTTAAATAGCACTGAATGAGTTAAAAAAGAAAAGCTCAAATGTTTCAATAGAAAAGTAGCATTCCTTCCTTCCTTCATTTATTCATGAATTCAATCTGTATGTACTCAGGTTCAATAATATTGAAGAGGAAACCACAGTCAAGAACAAGGAAATCTCATAGCTCTGAGTGCTTACAAAAAGAAACTGGAGAAAGCATACATTAGCAGCTTGACAGCACGCTTGAAAGCTCTAGAACAAAAAGAAGCAAATATACTCAAGAGGACTAGACAGCAGGAAATAATCAAACTCAGGGCTGAAATAAACCAACAAGAAACAAAAAGAACTATACAAAGAATCAAAAAACCAGGAGTTGATTCTTTGAGAAAATCAACAAGATAGATAAACCCTCAACCAGAATAACCAGAGGACATGGAGACATTATACTAATTAACAAAATCAGAAATGAAAAGGTTGACATAACAACAGAAACTGAGGATATTCAAAAAAACCAACAGATCCTACTACAATAGCCTATACTCAACAAAACTGGAAAATCTGGATCAAATGGACAATATTTGAGAGAGATACGAGATACCAAAGATAAATAAGAATAAGATAAACCATCTAAACAGTCCCATAACCCCTAAAGAAATAGAAACAGTCATTATTAGTTTTTCCACAAAAACAAAACAAAACACACAAAAACAAAGAAACAAACAACAGGACTAGATGGGTTTAATGCAGAGTTCTTTCAGACCTTCAGAGAAGACCTAATACCAATAATTTTCAAACTATTCCACAAAATAAAAACAGAAGGAACACTAACCAATTAGTTCTATGAAGCCACAATTTCTCTGATAACTAAACTACACAAAGACCCAACAAAGAAAGAGACCTTTAGACTGTAATTGGTAAGATAAATGCTAGAACTGGTGTAGTGGCAGAGGAAGGTAAACTTCATCTGGAGCTGAAACTTGGTAGAAGGAGGAGGTGTGAGAGAGAGAAAGGCCAATGGAGGAGTAGGTGGAAGGAAAGTGGCACAGATGTACTTGACCTGGAAAAACCACATCTCATAGATGGTAATGGCTGTAGAGTGGTAGATTTGTTCAATCTAGGCGCACAACTTGCATTCATTGCCAGGGCATATTTGGGTTGAAGAATTACAGCAACAAAACCAGAACCATTTGTTTAAAATGCTGTCTTTTTTTTCCCACTGGATGATTTTAACTCCCTTGTAAAAGATGTGACAATAGGTGTGTGGGTTCATTTCTGGATCTTCAATTCTATTCCATTAATTTTCCTGTCTTTCACTGTACCAATACCACACAGTTTTTATTACAATTGCTATGTAATAAAGTTTGAGGTCAGGTTTACAGGAAATCATCTGAGTTCTGACTCATTCCTTGTTTGCAGGTTCTCCTAGGAGAACAGAATTAGCATCAAATTGGATATAGCTCCAGCACTATCTGCAAGAAATTCAACTGGCTGTTAGCTTGTAGAAGAATGCAAATCCATCCATTCTTTTCTCCTTGAAAAGAGCTCAAGTCCAAGTGGATCAAGGACCTCCACATAAAACCAGATATACTAAAACTAATAGAAAAAAAAAAAAAGTGGGGAAGGTCCTGGAGCATATGGACACAGCTCTAAGATAAAGAATTGACAAATGGGACCTAATAAAACTGCAAACCTTCTGTAAGGCAAAGAGCACTGTCAATAGGACAAAATGCCAACCAACAGATTATTAAAATAGCTTTACTAAACCTACATCTGATAGAGGGATAATATCGAATATATCCAAAGAACTCAAGAAGTTAGACTCCAGAGAAACAAGTAGCCCTATTAAAAAATACTAAAGCAGCCCAGCCTGTTCCAGGAGCTTGGCTGACTACAGCCTGATCTGAGAACTGACTGACCACAGAATAGATGAATACCCAAGCCATTTCAGTGTCTCTGTTCCAGGAATTAAGTTAGATCAATAACTTGAAAAAAATCTTGTGAAACTAGGTGTTTCTCCTTGTGAATTTCTACTCCCCTTGTGACTCTTAACTGGCATTTTCAGTATTTTCATATGACATTCTCCCTACCCCCTTGAATTGTGGTTTTCTCCTTTAAATACCCCTTCTATCAGCAACTCATCGTAGAACTCCTCTACCCCTGTGTGGATACGAGTCGATCCCAGTGCACTGGCCCCTCTCAATAAACCTCATGAGATTACAGCAAGGCCGGTCTCTTGCAAGTTCCTGGCCTTTGCAACATCCCAAGTAAGGGGCTCCCCACTCCGGAGTCATTCACACCAAACCAAGGCACTATTGTGGATGTCAACAATTGCTTGCTGAAAGAATCTTGATATAGCTGTTTCCTGAGAGGCTTTACCAGTGCCTGACAAATACAGAGGTGGATGCTATCAGGGAGCCATTGAACTGAGCCAGTGAAGAAGTTAGAGAAAGAAGCCAAGAAATTGAAAGGTTTTGCAGCCCCATAGGAGGAATAATAATATGAACCAACCAGTAAACCTAGACCTCCCAGGGGCTAAACCAAGAACCAAAGAGTACACATGAAGGGACTTATGCCTCCAGCCACAAATGCAGCAGAGGATGACTTAAATAAGTCATCCTGAAAAGGCCTGATGCCCTAGTGTAGGGGATGCAAGGAACAGGAAGCAGGAGTGGATGGGTTGGTGAGCAGGGGGGAGTGGGGTTGGGATAGGGGGTTTTAGGAAATGAAACCATGAAAGGGGATAGCATTTGAAATGTAAATAAAGAAAATATCTAATAAACAAATAAAAAGAGTTGTCCTCTACAAGACAAGTGTGTTAACTTGAATAAGAATGGTCCCCATCTGGTCAGGTATTTGAATGATAAATCACTAAGGAGTCAAACTCTTTGAAGGGATTATAAGGATTAAGAGGTATAGCCTTCTTGTAGGAAGTGTGCCATTGGGGTGGGTTTAAGCCTGTGACACGCCAAGTAAATCTCTTTCTGCTTGCAGATCAAGATGCAACTCTCATCTACCATGCCAACACCATGCCTGCCTACATGCCATCTTATTCCTAACCATAATGATAATTGACAAAGCCTCAGAAATTGCAGGTTACTCCTCAACTTAATGATTTTTCTAAGAAAAATTGACTTGGTGATGGTTTCTATTCACAACAGTAAAACAGTTTTTATTTCTTATTTATTTATTTATTTATTTATTTATTTATTTATTATACTTCATGTAAGCAATGATGCTAGAATTAACTAAGGAAAGATAAATTAAATTCCTGACTGATTAATTTACAAATAACAAAGACCTGTTACTAATAGAGAAGTAATCCAAGTTCAGGCCCTTCTGAACCCAATGGTAGGACCAATGTAACAAAACTGAGTCACACTATATCAACTTGGCATCTTTAAGCATTGTTCAAATGGTCAGCCTGAAGGAGTCTTTTACATACCCCATCCTATTTTGAATTAAGAAGTAACTCAGACCCAAAAGCACATGCATGGTATGTACTCACTAATAAGTGGATATTAGCAAAAACAAACACAAAACAAAATACCAAAAACACATACAGAATACACAAGATACAGTTCACAGAATTCAAAAGGCTCAACAAGCTGAAGTGCCCAAGTAAGGATACCTCAGTCCCACTTGAGAGAGAGAAGAAAGCAATCAGAAGTGGGGAGGGAGGGAGAAATTTGGGAGGGGAAAATGGACAGTTTTGGGGGGAGCGGTAGGGGGGTAGAGGGGAACCTAGCTTGCTATTTGGTGAGGGAAAAGGACTGAAGCCCTGAGGGTCAGCAGAAGGAATGGAAACAGGTAACCTCAGGAATTAGGAGATTGGGGGGACCCCCAAGAATGCACCAGAGACCTAGGAGGTAAGAGACTCCCAGGACTCATAGGAAGGGACCTTTGATGAAATAACTGACAGTAGGGACAGGGAACTTATAGAGCCCACCTCCAGCAGGAAGATAGGACATCAAGTGAGGGATGGGGTTGTCATCCCACAGTCACACCTCTGACCCATAATTGTTTCTGTCTCAAAGAATTACAGGGATGGAAATAGAGAGGAGCCTGAGGAAAAGAAGGTCCAGTAACAGGCCCAAAGTGGGATCTAGCTCATGGGTTGGTCCCAAGGCCTGATATTTTTACTGAGGCTATGGTATGCTCACAAAAAGGGGATTTATCATGACAGCCCTGCAAAAGACCCAACAAGCAGCTGAAAGAGTCAGATGCAGTTATTTGCACCCAATCAATGGACAGAAGTAGCTGATTCCTGTTGTTGAGTTAGGGAAGGTTGAAAGAAGCTGATGAGAAGAGCATTTCTGTAGGAGGTCCAGCAGTCTTAACTAATTTGGATCCCCAAGATCTCTTAAACATTGGACCACCGGACAGACAGCATACACCAGTTGATATGAGGCCCCCAACACACATTCAGTAGAGGATTTCCAAGTCTGTGTTCATTCAGAGATGATGCACCTAACCCTTAAGAGACTGGAGGCCACAGGGAGTTTAGAGGTCAGGTAGAGTGGGGTGTGGGGGCATCCCCATGGAGACAGGGTGGAGTGGGGATTAGGTGTGTGATGTGGCACAGTCATAGGGTGGATGGAGTGGGGCAGGGAATGGAATATGGAGTATAAAAGTGAATAACAAATAAAATTAAATTAATAAAAGAAGTAGCAGGGAGTCTTCTGTTTCAGTTTGTTTAAAAAACAAACAAACAAACAAACAAACAAACAAACCAAAGAAATGTACCTGGACCTTTTCTTGCAATGATTTAATGTAGTAAAATCTCAACATTTAGAAAACAAATGATCAAGGGAACAATGAAGAATCAATGAATACATACTAATATGTGAAATAGATTAAATCAGTCTCATCAACCAATTTTAAGAAGTATTAAACTTCAAAATTTTATCTTCGTCACAATTTGACAGACTATGAAAATGAATGAATAAATTCATCAAATACTTCCTTTCCATTGTAATTCATCCTGTACACATATTTAAAAACAAACAATTCCACATTATTAATACCATTGAACATGTAGAGTGTAAATATTTTATAGTGAAACATTAATAAAATAAATAAAGTCACATTGTCACAAGAATTATGAACTTTCAACTTCTTCATTGTAATAAACATTTATTTTCTTTTAGCTGATATATGACTGATCAATTTGAAATAAGTAATGTTTGCATTTCCAAGCATAAAAGAAGTGCTACAAAAATGGGTAACAAATTATTAGAATACCAAAATTAAATTTAACAAAATATAAATTTTGTTTTTAGTTTGACCAAATTCAATTTGGCCTCAAGCGTATTCTACATTTTTTAAATAATTTTTTATTACATATTTTCCTCAATTACATTTCCAATGCTATCCCAAAAGTCCCCCATACCCTCCCCCCCCACTCCCCTACCCATCCATTCCCACTTTTTGGCCCTGGCGTTCCCCTGTACTGGGGCATATAAAGTTTGCATGTCCAATGGGCCTCTCTTTCCTACAGTTTTAATAGGCAAAAGTTCCCTTTGTTGTTTTAGGTTCTGAAGCCATAAGTCAACAATGCTCTGACATATTAGGAGACCAAATCAACAAACTTTGCACCTGAAGCACAGCCTCCTTTCTTGGTGCACACAGGAGCTGGGTCTGTGGTCAGGAACCTGAATTGAGTAGCTCAGCTCATATAGTAGTAGTAATGTGGCAGCAATACACTGTTTTGTGCATTACAGAAGGGGAGGTCATATCCCCCTCTTGATTTATCTCATAACAAGGCAGAAGACAAAAGTTTAGTAACTTAATCAAAGGCCATTCGTGTGACCTAAAATAAATAAATGATAAAAACCTCTTTGTGAACATTAGAGCACATTTTCTAATGACTGTACCAATTTGTGAACTAACCCAACTAATAAAAGTATTCAGATTAGAAGGCTGAGAAAGGAGTCACTCAACAACAGCAAATGAGCATATGACCCTTAACCCAGGATCAGTCTCTATTCATCTCTGCAACTCATTAGCTCTAAAAAATAAACAAACACTGAATTTTAAAAACACCAATGATAGGAATTTCTCTTATGGTTACTATTTTCATTCAGTTATTTTGGTTTTATATCTTTAAAGTAAGTACCACTTATAATTTGCATTGCAGATAATTAAAATAAATATAGGATAAAATATTGGAATAACATTTCATTTTTAGAGTAGAAATGTAGTTTTAACAAGCATAAATCCTTAGAGAAATACCTAACACTCTGTTCTTTAAAAAGCATAACTTCATCAAAGTTCACATTTTACAGTGAATAGGTAAAATCTGTTTCCTAAGGCAAGAATGGCATTATTTTTAAAATTTAATATTTGAAATAAATGCTCTCCACAGTTAGTTACTCAGTAAATAAAAAAATGAGTGAATATAAACAAATTCAATTAATTAAAAAAAACAAAACTAATACATGAATACATATACTATTAACTTAAGAAAAAGTGTATTTAGCTACTACACAAAACTTTAAATTAGAAAAAGGTACTTAAATGTTTTTGCAATACAGATATAATATACTACTGAATGTCTGAGAAGAAATTGTAGACATTATTTAAAAATTAGTCAAGCTATACATGTTTATATACTATACACAATATCATATAAATATCACATTTTGTGTTGCCATATTAGTAGAAGGTGATTTACAGTTATATATGCAAATGTTTAAGCTGCCCATACTAGTGATGATACAGAAATTGTTTACTTGGGCATTTTGTTTGTGAGCTTAGACTTGAATGGTTGAGCAACCTCTCCAGCCAAAAAAATTATTCATTTAATAATTCTAATTTTTATATCAGTCTGGTATTTGAAAACTAACATGATTGAGAGCTCCTCATCCCATATTAACTCATATTCAAAAACCACAAAAACTAAAGCAGTGTCACCAGTTGATGCATATATAATTTACTTGCTTATGTTATATATTATTTTTTATTTGCAACACATGGAAGAGTACTTTTAAGATAAGTATGTAATGCTTAGTAAAGCATCTCAGGAAAGTATACCATTTAATAAGAAATACAAAATACAAAAATGTATTAGTAGTTCTCAACTTATTGTCTATGATTGTGAAAATTTGTAAATATACTTCCATAAGAAACTGTCACCTGCTCAGAATGTCCCGAAAACACTGGTTGTGGAAACCTTTCAATTCTTCATAACAGCAAGGTGCAAAAATATTGAACTCCTCTGCTAATTTTCTTTTGAGGAAAGTATAATGAATCAAGATGTATAGTCAAACAAAGTCACTAAGCTACTATACACACTCTTGCAATAACTCTCAGTCAGACTTGATTAAAGTTGTAAAGTTGTATACATGAAATTTTCTTTGACTCCATTCTTGACTGAGTTGATTAGGGACTAGAAACTATCATCAAATTTTTTTGAAATGAATGCGTGCATGCATGTTAGGAAGGATAAGAAGAGAAAAGAGGGGTTAGAAGGGGAGAGAGAAGAGAGAGGAAGTGCTAATGAATATATTGTGTTAAAAACTTGGAGTTCTGTGCCCTTTGAGTAGTTTAACTGACATCTTACATAAAGTACGAAGTTACATCAACAGGTGACATTCTTCTTGTGTCTCAAATTTCTATTTGGAAGTATGCAGATCAGGTATCCAGGTCAGTCCCAGGTGCACACTGCAGACTAAATTATTCAGACACCAAAGGAAAAATGAAACGGTAGAATCCAGGGAGTTGTGGACAATTTCTCTATATGACTCATCATACTTTCATTTCATCTAAATTGCCTAAAATTTATTATCAGCTTACTTATTTGAAAATCATAATAAAGGATACTTTAAAAATACCTGTTATGTTATCCTTAATTCAAACAAATCAGGGGATATGCATCAAGGATCAGAACTTTCAGGAGAAAGAACACAGAAAACTCATGACGTGACTATCACAAAATAATTCTGGTTTAAAGTTGTTCCATCTGCCATTGATGTCCTTCTGGTGAATTCAATCCAAACCTTAATGAGTGTAGTCCATACTCCACTGTGAGCTTCTGTTTCTTACCATTATTCTTTAGCTTCATAAAATTCAGTACTGCCCCCAGAACTCTAAAAAGTTAATCAGTTTTGACAGAAAATTACAGAATTCTAAATTTTAATACTCTGTTCTAGCTTTCAGATAAATATTAACATAACATCATCACATCCAAGGACCAATCAAGTTTCCAAGGATGATTGTCTGGTTTCCTGAAGAATCCAAAGTATAATACTGGTTTATTCTGCATTAATTCCATATTAAATTGTTAACAAGGGATCTGTTTATAAGACCAATAACAAGAGAGACAGGGATAGAGACAGAGATAAACTGACAAAAGGACAGAGACAGAGTGAGACGGATATTTGAATAATAATAGAAAGAAAACTTTAGTAGGGGCTATTATAAAGAAAAAGATTACAATGCAAAACCACAAAAGGAATAATTATTATACAAAGACTGCCAGGAGAAAGAGCAATCATAATATAAAGCCTACAATTGTTAAGTAATAATATAAGATGTCAAAAAAATTAAACCACTGGATTTCCAAAAGTGTCTCATCTCTCTTGTATTTCCTCTCCTTGTAATTTATGTCTCTCTCCCTGGGTTAGGGGCTTGCTTGCATTTTGGAAGCTCCCAGTGCCTTCCCATTTGTCATATTGCAGGGACACACCTCCCTGAAATCAAGCAATAGAAATCACTCCATATAGAAAGCACAGGAAGCCTGTGAGAATGGAGCATGTTTTGGTTTGAAAGTACCAGGCACAAGCTTGTCAGTTCTAACCTGACTAGTGTTCTCTCAGGAATGCTCAGCTGCAAGATAAGCATGAAGCTTTGATAATCTAAATACACTTTGATAGAACAGCAACTGATTTCTGTAGAGGATAGCAACATTTTTAAGGTTCTACATTTCAGCTGGAGGCAGAGGGAATACCAGAAGGAAAAGAAATGAAAGCTGCATGAGCTTCAAACGCTAATCTTTGTAATGCTTTCATTAGCACTTTGAAAAAAATCACACGCACAGTTTTGAAGGAGATGAGAAACGATGTTGATGACTGATTGCTCTAGGGTATAGTTTAACTTCCTAGTCTTTCAGCAAGAGGCAAGGTCAGGATTTATTTTGCTGCTGTTACACTTGTGAAATATTTTTTTTTTATATAAAGGAAGAAAAAAATGTAAAAGATAAATTAGTTGATGAACTCTACCTTTATTTTTCTCAATAAAATATAACTACCTGCTATATTCCTAGTATATTCATTTCAAGGGAGGTCAAAGGTTGCTTTTTATCTAAAACAAGTAGCCCCTAAGGGTAGATGTAAATGCAGCATTTTCACTTTTAAATTAAGTATAAAAATATTTGGACCATACAACAGAAAATTTGCAATGGGAGTGGCAATTGAGAAACTCTAGAGTCTGTGCTTCAGCAAAGAGAAGAGATAAAACACCTCACAAAAATATCACCAGCTGTGACCAACAATGGAAGCATTAGAGTTTCAGATAAACATATTAATAGACAACCATAGGAAACTGGAAAGGGTATAAGATCAGAAAGAGAACTACAAAGCCTAAAAGTCTTTGCTCTAGAAGATTTCCAATATCCAACTCTGACCTTGTGAAAAGTCTTGTCTACCAGATATAGCTGTCTCTTGTGAGACTATGCCGGGGCCTACCAAACACAGAAGTGGATGCTCACAGTCAGCTAGTGGATGGATCACAGGGCCCCCAATGGAGGAGCTAGAGAAAGTACCCAAGGAGCTAAAGGGATCTGCAACCCTATAGGTGGAACAACATTATGAACTAATCAGTACCCCGGAGCTCTTGACTCTAGCTGCATATGTATCAAAAGATGGCCTAGTCGGCCATCACTGGAAAGAGAGGCCCATTGGACACACAAACTTTATATGCCCCAGTACAGGGGAATGCCAGGGCCAAAAAAATGGGAATGGGTGGGTAGGGAAGTGGGGGGGGGAGGGTATGGGGGACTTTTGGGATAGCTTTGGAAATGTAATTGAGGAAAATACGTAATAAAAATATTAAAAAATATTAAAAATTTAAAAAAAGAAAAGTCTTGTCTACCAAATACAATGTGTATTTTCTGCAAACAACATCAGCGACATGATGGCTGTAAAATATGGGCTAAGGGATCATAGAAAATTTTTAATTATCTAATATGCTCATGATAGCAACCTTAAAAAGCAGGCAATATCCATTATGTGTTCTTTTAGTACCAACTGATTCTACGTGGTTTTTGAGCTATCATATAGACAAGTTTTCCCTTGAGATTTCAAACATCTTCTTTGTTATTTTCCTTCCTGGTCTGTCATCCAATATCTCCGGGGCCCTCGCTTTCTTCTCTCACAGGGGATTCAAAGTATTGTTGTCAATACCTTACTAGTGTTCAAACATAATGACAGTGTCCTGGATTTCTTGCACAGCACCCTGAAACAATGTTAGGGAAAAATCCTCTAGCATGAACACATGTTTTGTGTTAAAACAGAACCACAAAGCAGCAAATAGAGTAGCCAGGGTAAATGGTATATCAGAAGAAATAAAGCTACTGGAACCCAGAGAAGACTCATAGAGACTAAGTGCTAGGCAATTAATACAGACAGGAGTCAGAATGCCAGTGCAACAAGAGGGTAATCCAGCCACTCTGTGAACATGAAGTAGGAATTACAGGTTTGTTAAACGTTAAAGAAAATGTATCTAGCACAGGATTTTTCCTGTCCAATTAATTACATTAGGGCATCAGGAGGTCTGTGATTGGACAGGGGAAAAGAGAGGCAGACCTAAGAGTTGAGAGACAGAGAGCTTCTCAGGGGAGAAACCCAAGATGGAGGCTGACTTGAACTAGAGTGGCTTTAACCTGCCACAGGTAGTTATGATACCATAAGGGTAGGATAACCTTATGGGATAAAGCTTTTATCATTATCAGTTGGTTCTGAAACTATTGTATTGTCATCTTATAAACTGTAAATTTATTAATATGTAAATCTGATTGGTTAATTATAAGCTCTAAGAGTTTTGATTTTATCGGGTAAATGGGTGTTGTGATGGCTGACCTCTGGGTGGACAGTTGTTGCATGGCAGCAAGAGAAAGTTGGAAGCTCCAGCCCGCCAAAGAGTTGGCAGGTAGAGGCAGAGTGGAAGCATGCCAGTTCTTTTTTTAATAAATTCTGCAACAGGTGTCGAAACAATGTGCTGGGCAAGAGTCCACTAGAAATTTAAGATTATTAGCCTGAGAGTTAGAGTTTTATTTATTTACTTTATTTTAAGTGGTCTCTATCTGCATGCAGAGCTTAGGCTGTTCCACAGCCCTCCATACACAAGTTCTGCCAAGAAAGAGCTGGTCTCCCAGGAGTGATGGCACAGGCTTATAGACCTATAGGAAGGACAAGCTCCAGTCAGAGACAGCAAGACCACTAACACCAGAGATAACTAAATGGCGAAAAGCAAGCCCAAGAAACTTACCAACAGAAACCAAGGCTACTTAGCAACATAAGTACCCAGTTCTCCAATCACAGCAAGTCCTTGATACCCCAACACACCAGAAAAGCAAGAATTGGTTTTAAAATCACATCTCATGATACTGATAGAGGATTTTTAAAAGGACATAAATAACTCCCTTAAAGAAATACAGGAGAACACAGGTAAACAGGTAGAAGCCCTTAAAGAGAAAACACAAAAACCCTTAAAGAATTACAGGAAAACACAACCAATCCAGTGAAGGAATTGAATAAAACTATCCAGGATCTAAAAATGGAAGTAGAAACAATAAAGAAATCACAAAGGAAGACACTTCTGGAGGTAGAAAACCTAGAAAAGACATCATGAGACATATATGTAAGCATCACCAACAGAATTAAAGAAATGGGAGAATCTTAGGAGTAGAAGGTAACCATAGAAACCATTGACACAACAGTCAAAGAAAATAAAAAAGGCAAAAGGTCCTAACCCCAAACAGCCAGGAAATCCAGGAAAAAATGAGAAAACCAAAGCTAAGGATAATAGGTATAGAAGAGAGTGAAGATTCCCAACTTAAAGGGCCAGTAAATATCTTCAACAAAATGATAGATGAAAACTTCCCTAAACTGAAAAAGGAATGCCCATGAACATAAAAGAAGCCTACAGAACTCCAAACAGACTAGACCAGAAAAGAAAAGTAACCTGTGACATAATAACCAAAACACTAAATGCATTTAAAAAAGAACGAATATTAATAGCAGTAAGGGAAAAGGGAGGTCAAGTAACATATAGTAGACCTATCAGAATTACACAAGACTTCTCGACAGAAGTTAAAAAAGCCAGAAGATCCTGGGTAGATTTAAAACAGAATCCAAGAAAACACAAATGCCAGCCAAGGCTATTATAGCCAGCAAAACTCTCAATTAACATAGATGGAGGAACTAAGATATTCCATGACAAAACCAAATTTATACAATAACTTTGCACAAATCCAGTTCTTCAAAAGATAATAACTGGAAAAGTCCAACACAAGGAGGGAAACTACACCCTAGAAAAAGGAAGAAAATAATCTTTTAGCCACATAAACATAATTCCACCTCTAACAACAAAAATAAAAGGAAGCAATAACCATTTTTCCGTAATATCTCTTAATATCAATGTACAAAATTCCCCAATAAAAAGACACAGACTTACAGAAAGGGTAAGTAAGGAGTATCCAACATTGTGCTGCATACAGGAAACCCACCACAGTGACAAAGACAGACACTTCAGAGTAGAAGGCTGGATAACAATTCTAAAAGCAAATGTTCCAAAGAAACAAACTGGAGTATCCAGTCTAATATCACACAAAATCTATGTTCAAAATAAAGTTATCAAAAAGGATAAGGACGGACACTTCATACTCATCAAAGAAAAATATACCAAGAAGAACTCTCAATTCTGAATATCTATGCACCAAATGCAAGGGCAGCCACATTCATAAAAGAAACTTTACTAAAGCTCAAAGCACACATTGCACCAAACATAATAATCGTGGGAGACTTCAACATCCCACTCTCAGAAATGGAGAGATCATGGAAACAGAAACTAAACAGGGACACGGTGAAAATAACAGAAGGTATTAACCAAATGGATTTAACAGATAAGTACAGAACATTTTAACCTAAAAGAATATACCTTTTTCTGTGCACCTCATGGTACCTTCTCCAAAACTGACCATATACTTAGTCAGAAAACAGGCCTTAATAGATACAAGAAGATTGAAATAATCCCATGCATCCTATCAGATCACCATAAATTAAGGCTTGTCTTCAGTAACAACATAAATGATAGAAAGCTGACATACAGGTAGAAACTAAACAATACTCTACTCAAGGACAACTTGGTTAAGGAAGAAATCAAGACATTTAAGACTTTCTAGAGTTTAATGAAAATGAAGTCACAACATACCCAAACTTATGGGACACAATGAAAGCAGTCCTAAGAGGAAAACTCATAGCTCTGAGTGCCTTCAAAAAGAAATTGGAGAGAGCATACACTAGCAGCTTGACAGCCCACCTGAAAGCTCTAGAACAAAAAGAAGAAAATACACCTAAGAGGAGTAGACAGCAGGAAATAATCAAACTCAGGGCTGAAATCAACCAAATAGAAACAAAAAGAACTATATACAAAGAATCAACCAAACCAGGTTCTTTGTAAAAATCAACAAGATAGATAAACCCTTAGCCAGTCTAACCAAAGGGCACAGAGACAGTATCCAAATCAATAAAATCAGAAATGAAAAGGTAGACATAACAACAGAAACCAAGGAAATCCAAAATATCATCAGATCCCACTACAAAAGCCTATACTCAACAAAACTGGAAAATCTGGATTAAATGGGCAATTTTCTAGACAGATACCAGGTACCAAAGTTAAATCAGGATGAGATAAACGATTTAAACAGTCCCATATCTCCTAAAGAAATAGAAACATTCATTAATAGACTCACAATGTTAAAAAAGAACACACATGGTATGCACTCACTGATAAGTAGATATGACCACAGAAGCTTGAAATATCCATGATACAATTCACAGACCACATGAACCTCAAGAACAAGGGAGAACAAAGTGTGGATACTTTGGTCTCTAGAAGGGGAAACAAATTACCCATGGGAGGAGATACAGAGACTAATTTTGGAGCAGAGACTGAAGGATACTTCCATCTAGAGACTGCCCCACCTGGGTATCCATCCCATTAAGAACCACCAAACCCAGACACTATTGTGGATGCCAACAAGTGCTTGCTGAAAGGAGCCTGATATAGCTGTCTCCTGAGAGGCTCTACCAGTGCCTGAAAAATACAGAGGTGGATGCTCTCAGTGAACCACAGGACTAAGCACAGGGTCCCCAATGAAGAAGCTAGAGAAAGAAGCCAAGGAGTTGAAAGGATTTGCTGTCCCATAGGAGGAATAATAATATGAACCAACCAGTAAACCTAGAGCTCCCAGGGACTAAACCACCAACCAAAGAGTACACACAAATGCACATATGGCTCCAGTCACAAATGCAGCAGAGGATGGCCTTGTTGGTCATCAATGGGAGGAGAGGCCCTTGGTCCTGATAAGGTTTGGTGCCCCAGTGTAGGGGAATGACAGGATCAGATGCTAAACTAACCTGCTTGATCTCCTAAAGTCTTGGACTTTCAGCCAGATCCAGTCAAGACGCAAAAATCAGAGACTAATCAATCCTATTTTCCCTATCCTTCCCCCTACCCCATTCATAATATCTCAGTGCCCATATTCAGCTTGAAGAAGTTATGAAGAGTCTCCAACACAATTCCCTGGACTTTGGGGTGGAGGAGGTTTTTATAGGTTGTTTTTCTAGGGAGTGTAGAAATGGTCATATTGGAACAGGGAGGAATAGCTAGAATTGATTATATAGCCATAATCTCATTTGGTAGAAATGTTTTTAATTGTTACTAAGCTGAAGTAATAATTTCTTATTTTGGTATAGAATTTATTTTGATGCAAAATGAAGATTTTTATTGGTATACATTTCTTCTATTGATATGAAAAATTTGAAAGTACAGGGCTTAGACCATTACTTCCATTACTGTTTTTATAAACTGATCTGAAATGATTAAGCCTGTGAGTTAAGGGCCAAATAGCAAAGTCACAACTCTGAGTTTACTGTCAGGGTGTTTTCAGATATTTTAATTAGAAATAGCTGAGAGTCCTGTCCAAATTACTTTACATAGATAGTTGGTTTTCAAAAATGTCAGAAATTTTCAGATTGTGACATTTAATGTTATTTATTCACTTGTTGTTGACCCTAGTCTGCTCTGATTGCTTTCCCTTTCTTGGATTCAAAGATGAAACTGAACATTTATGGAGTTGCTCCAGTTGTGTTGAGACAGACACTAGGCAAGAACTGCCTCATTTCATCTACAGACATAATACTGTCCAAAATTTGGACACAATTTAAACATTAGGACTGCTTAGTTCTGTAGGGACACAATAGGTTAGTCCTTAATTTCCTGTCTCTCTAAGGTGTGTCAGATGATCCTGGGTCAGAAGGCTGAAGACCAATGCTCAAACGTTTTGAAGTAAGGGACTGTCTAGGTGATTAGTGGTCTCTATAAACTGGCTAAATTTTGGAAGCTTTTGTGTGTGTGTGTGTGTGTGTGTGTGTGTGTGTGTGTGTGTGTGTGTGCTTCACATATTTTCAGGTAATATTAGTCATTCTTGGATTTCTGACAGGGTTGAAAAACTCCATAGTCTCATAGCCAACCCAGGCTATTTATGTTGAGAGAACAGATTTGAGAGGTTTTCAGATGGCATACATTCTAAAGCCAGGATATAAGTCAGGTGTAAAATTATTAGTCTTTTAAGTTAGGATAGATGACAGAGGTTCTTCTTAATTGATAAAAATGATGGACTGACGACTAGGTGTTAGGTCTATCTTTTACTTTATACATTACAAAATGGTAATAATAGTGCTCAATTTATATTTTGAGATAAAGGTTTTTTTTTTTCGTTTAATTAAACAAAAAGAGTGATAGGTCACAGGATTTTCCCTATCCAATTACATTAGAGCAGCAGGAGGTCTGTGATTGGACAGTGAAAATGGAGGTGGAGCTAAGAGCTGAGAGACAGAGAGCATCTCAGGTGAGAATGCCAAGATGGAGGCTGACTTGAATTAGCATGACTTTAACCTGGCAAAGGTAGTTATGATATCATAAGTATAATAAGGTTAGAATAACCTTATGGGATACAGCTTTTATCATTATTAATTGGTTCTGAAATTAATGTATTGGCCTTTAAATTGAGAATTTATTGATAAATATATTTGATTGGTTAATTATAAGCTTTAAGAGTTTTGATTCTCCCAGGTAAATGGGGGCTGTGATATTGACTATGAGGTGGATGGTGCTTTTGGTCTGGCAGCAGAGATTCACCAAGTGACTTGGAAGATCCAGCACAGAGATGGTCAAGTAGAGGTCATCTTTTCAGAGCCATGTTGTTTGCTGGTTGCTGGTAGCAGTCGGGGAAGCCTGCTGGTCTTTTGAAAATATTTCCCATGACAGGCATCCTTTAAGATAAATTGGCCATAATACACGCTATAATTTAATGTCAAGTGTTTCTTAGACTTAACATATAATGTGAAACACAGTGAGTGACATAAAGATGCCAACTTTTTTTCTTTTTTTTAGTTAGTAAACTCTAAATTTTTAACAACCATTTTTAACCTTATCCTCTCCAGAGTTTCTCACAAGGGAAGGTCTTATTTCTTTACTTCCTTTTAATCTGCATCAATTATTAACTATTATAAGCACATGTGTCCCAGTCATTATTAACTTTTCTCTACTTCTTTCTGTTTTGGTTTCTACTTAGGGTGCAATCAGCTACAAGAAAGTTAGTGTTTCTTAGAACAACAATAAAAAAACACATCAGAAAAAGAGTCTCCCAGGCATTTTTCTCAACAGCAGTGATTAAAGTCATGAGACTACAGAGGCATTTGACTGTAACAAACCCTTGAGAGCCAGTAGAGAAGTCAGTCACCACATAATAATGGGTAAGTAATACCATTGTGAAATATGAATAAATAACACATCAAATACAAATTTTAAACCTCAGGTGTGGGAAGGCTTTCCTACAGAAGCATACTCTAGAATACATTTAGAAAATACATTTATAACTGCTCTGCCTACAGAGAAGTATATGTAATTAAACTAGAAAATATGTTCCACTCCAATAATGTTACTATTAGAAATTCTGGACCAGCCATTAGAATATGAAAAGCAGCAGTTAGACTCATTTTGGAGGAGGGCTATACATTTGGTCTCATCATCTCTGTTACTATGACAACCTGCCAGCCTTCATGACCCAAGTGAATTCCCAACAATGTTGCAGAATAGTCTGTTAATAATTCAAAGGCCTTTCTTTCCTTTGGTCAGATGTTGTTCTCTTAGTGAGCACAGAGGTTACTTATCAGCAATCTGCTCATCAGTTCCTCCCTTTCCATGCTCCAACTATGTTTTAACCTTTGTTAACTAATTCTAAGAATTTTTCTGATTTGGATACTACTTAAAAGAGCACATTTTTATAATGGTGAGATACAGTTGAAGTCCAAGAGCTCTAAGCAGTCACTTAAAGCAATCTACTAAACTACTTAAATATTCATTTAGTTTTTTTTAAAGTCCCTAAATATGGTAACTGATAAGAGGTGAGCAAAATTATGGAGATACAGAGATACAGATAATAGGTATTTATATTTTAATAATCATTCAAGGTATTTTAAGGCTTCACTGAAGTACATTTAACTCTACATAAAGGATACTGACTATTTTACAGAGTTGAGTCTCATATTATGCAATATATGTATTACATGAAATCTTACTTTCTACTACTTAGCTAGCAAAGAAGCATATATATGTAATATCTCCTAATAAGCCTTTCTCATGAATAAAGCTGAGAGGTTTAGGGGATGCAGGAGTATGTACATCACTGTTAGACTGCACACAGTTGCTGCACAAGATGTTTATTTTAGATACCTTTGATTCTTTTGAAGTGTTTTTAAATTTGTTTTTCATAAAAATAAAGCAACCTTCTTTCCATGGATGTAAAAAAAATTCTTCTCAATTAATAGAACAAGGTTTTCCTGTATTCTTGTGTCTAATTGTTTCAGTAATTTTTGATACTTTTATTTTATCTTTTATTTTGATAATTTTATTTTATATTTTATATTTTTTTGTGTGTGCATCATTCACCTCTGCATTCTTTGTACCATTACTAACACAGAGATACCTGCTTGCTTTTCTTTGACTTAGCATTTTATAAGACAGGCAGAAAAGCCAACAATAAGTAAAGTACTTTGCATCACTGTGAGCCTGTGGGCCCAGGGCTGCTAACCAATGCTACTTCACTGATTTCTTTTCCTGAAGAGCAAACTCACAGGTAAATTATCATATGTAAAAATCCTGCAAGAGCCAAACCCACATCCTGAAATAAAGCCCACATCCTGAAATAAAGCAATGTGGTACTATTGATCTGTAAACATCTGTATTTTAAATAATAACAGAATAGTACAAGACTAGTCAAATGCAAATTTCAGGGGAAAATCCTGCCTCTAAATGTTCTATTTTAAGTATCTATCTTTATAGAGGAAAATTACCAGGTTAAAATGCATTCTTTTCTATACCAAAATCAGTAACCCTCACCATTTTGACATTGCTTTATAATTGTTCTTACATATAAGAGCATCTTTCACTGTAGGCATGTATTGAATATCATGGTGTAAGTCACTAACCTACATGCTAACTTTTGTCAAATTACAGTAAAATGACAACCAACTGCCACATGCTTAGAAAGTGATTCCTTTTGTCACCTTTAGTTCTGAAGTTCCATGAGTAGACATTTGTCATTACTTAGAGTCTTTAAAATTTGGACTTAAAACTTTTGGCCACAGATAAGAGAGGGGCACAATGAGGTGACTCTTTCTCTGATGTCTCATATCTTCCTTTGCCATACAGGTTCACATGGTAGCAATATTGGAAATAAAAGTATCCTGAACATCTACCACCATATGTGTGCTCCACTGCTTTCTCTTACTTAATAAATCAAACTAAGCTAAACTCACCTAAACAAACCAACAAAAACTTAAATAATATCTAAACACTAAATTGTTGCTGAAATAACAATGAAACACAAATATAAATGCAAAAGTGCACATGATCCTGATTATATATATATATATATATATATATATATATGTATATGTATATATTATATATATATGAATGGTAAATATGTGTATATGTAGATATGCATTACAAGAGAGTTGAATCAAGCTAGTTATCATAGCCTTCATGTCACATACTTAGACTGGTATGCATCTATTGTTGGGAGCTATTAAGACAACACAATTGTCCTGATCTGTGAATTGGGCCTCTCCCTCCCCCAGAAGAAAAGGGGGTCAAAAGCGGGCCACTGACGCACAGCTCTGAGAACAACCACAGAATGTTCCAGCCCTAAGTCAGCGCCAGATGTCCTGACCACAAGATATACCCTGATATCACCAAGTTCCTGCTTCCCCGTGTAGTTGCCAAAAGAAAAATTTCCACTGCCCCACCCCTCCTGCTGAGAAGTACTTGTACTTCCTTTTTTACTTGTGCATTTCTACTGCTCCACCCCTCCTGCTGAAAAGTACTTCCCCTTTTGCTTGTGCATTTAAGCTTTGAGCCTTTCTGAATACAGCGAGATCTTGATGCTGCTCAGACTGCTTCCCTGTGTCGTTCATTGCACAAGGTTCTCGTCTCTCCCTCCCCCCATTTGGCTCTTAGGAGAAGGTCCCCTCGAGACCCTCGAATAACTGGACCTGCTTGATGGGTCAGTCTATTGAAAGTATAGATGAACTACCTTCTATATTTTTAGGTATGCATTTTAAATAACACTTTTCACTATGCTAGATGATGGAACACCCAAACTTATCCTGTTCACTGGAGAGCTGTAATTTGTAATCAGCTGACCTTGTATCCAAAGGACTGGAAGAACACTACCACCCCTGAGAATGAGTATATGGGAGAATTAGTTTCTCTTTTTCCTTTTAGGCCAGGAAGTTTGGATGGCCTGGGAATGGGAAGCGGCTGTTCTTACTTATGTGGCTGGGTTTTGTTTGTTTGTTTTTTGTATATACACACCTGCATATGTGATGTAATGTCAGAATTTTTCTAGAGTTCGAGAGATACTGACTGTGACAATACTTTATCCTGCCAGATGACACACCTAAGTTTCTTCTTGCATATCTCAGATTATCAACACATACTGGATGTATTAACTGTCAAGAAGTAGTAATTATGTCAAATCCTTCATTTCAGCTACAGAGAGAAGAGGGGAGGAGTAAAAGGGTACTAATGACTTGGACAAAGGAACTATACCAACAAAGGGCCTTGGTATAAAACTAAAAGTTACTTCTCCCTATTTTAGATCTTCTACATAAAAAGCTAGGAAACAGTCTAGCCTAGAAGTAGGCTATAATTTGAGATTACCTGAACATTGCAATTAAGACTATGTATTCTGTAGAAATAACTGAGTTGGAATTTGAATTTCCTTCTTTTCTCCATATTTTTGACTGCTGTCTAAAGGGAATGTATATCTTTTAAAAAGTACATTATAATCTAAAACATGCCTTCCTTAGAATTGGTACTTTAGGTTCAAAATAGTAAATGAGACTAAATATACAGCATATCAATTTATACTTATATATTTATATCTCAGATAATTTATCAGGTATTAATTTGGCTTATTTTTCTCTACTTAATTTTATTTTAAACATGTATACTACAGTATGTGAAGACCTATATAGAACTGACTTACCAGTGTTTAGCAGATATGCTGACCTATAATTTACTGTCCAGATATTTTAATTTTTATAGCACCTTTTTTTGAAGCCACTCAATAATTGTAAAACCCAAGAGGCCTTGGTGTATAAACTACATCCAGTAAGCTTTCTAACAGGAGACATAAGAAGTTTGATGTAATGTACATGTTAATATTTGACCTTCTCAAATGAGAAAAATACAGTGTAGAGATGAAAACAAAAATGACAAAGTTAAATTTCAAAAAATGAGAATCTATGTTCTCATGTATATATCTGAACATTTAAAATCTTGTTTATTTTGTCATAAAAATGTTAAGTTCAGGACACCTTGAGTTCACTGAGAAATAAACCATTCTTCCTTTTTCAAACAAGGAGTTCAAACAAGGGTTATGCTGTTTCCCTGTTTTACACTGCATAATATGAAGTATGTTGTAGATGCTTCATAGTTGTTAAGATTCTGTTGCTCACTCTACAGCATCTCAAATGTCAAGCAAAACTGTCATCTCAGTTCTTTTCTTCCCTTAGTCCATCTGGCATGCCACGTGTAGAAGTTGTATCTAAGTTCCAGAGAAAATATTGATTAGTTTCTTCATAAAGCTTTTCTTCAATCTCCTCAACTATTTGGCTTCACTACATCAAGCTTTTCAATATAAAATAAACAAACAAAAATGCCACATGCGCATACACATATCCTTTTGAGAAACACATTGCTAAGCAAAATATCTCTGTATTTTATCACAGAGAGGAGACAAATCAATTCACTCTACTCAGCAATCAAGGGAAATTTGATAAGATATCATCAATTACTTTAAGTACACTATTACTAAGACTGATACTTTTAACTAATACTATAAAGATGTCAATTAAAATCAATGAATTAATGTGTCAGAAGCATATATTTCAACATAAACCTGACCCAAAAAAAAAAAAAAGATACACTAAAACATTTAGGCATGGGTCTTTGGGTGATGGCTGAGGATAATTGAAGATCTGAGTTGGAGTGTTCAGAACCCATCTATACGTCTATGAATTGTTCATGAGTGCAGTATTCTAAGGCTATATCGCAAAGTTTTTCTTACTAGAGAGGAGGTGAACAGAAAACCATGCAGAATCTGGCATGCACAGCACTGAACACCAAGTGACTATCTTGAACAAAGTGGATACATTGTCTTCTATTCTTATATTTGTATTATGGCTCATGCATTCTTGTACTTAAACAGAGAATACACACACACACACACACACACACACACACACACACACAGAGGGGGCGATGAGAGAGGGGGAGAGAGAGAGAGACTTTATGAAAACAAGGAGGTGCTGGAGTCCACAAGTGCTTAGAAGGCACAGATTCCAGGAAAGCTTGCAGCAGGAATCACATATTGGATTGAGCCTCTCTTCTCTGCCAATTGCCTTCTGCACAGACCTCCCCACCCCTATGTTCCCAGTAACTCATCCAAGAAGCTCACACACAGAGGCCTGTGGAATGGCAAGGGAGAGAAAGTATGGAAAAATTAGCTAATTGGATCTTATTAACCTAATCATTTAAATTGTTAATATGTTTCTGAGTAAGTTTATATGTAGATAGCTCATTTTCAACTGACTGAACCTTTTCTAACCCTCTCCACAATTAGAAGTCACACGAATAAGTTATTGTTTATTTTTCTATTATTGTTTTGAAAATGGGTCAAAATACATGGACACATGACAAATGAAATACAAGTTCATACCTACATAGTGAAGGAGTGTGAGCAACAAATGACAAATGATTTACTGTAGCTCAATGACTTTCAAAGAAATCTCTAAAATATATCATAAAGGCAATAAATGGGGAGAAGGTGTTAACAATGGCCTGAAGGCATGGCATATACACACATGAGGGAAAAAAACATAGAAAATCAAATTCATTTCTGGTAAAAAGTTTAAAGTAAGCTTCTGAATAGTTAAAGATTCTACAAATTGATATCATGAAAGAATACAAAATATGCCTGCCTTCTAGTTCTAGATACCAGTACGGTATCTCTTGGTCCAGAAGCCAGTGTGAAAATATCATTATCTAGTAGAGAAGGAGACATGTGTTTTCTGACAAAATGAATAAATATCATTAATATTATTCATATCAAAATGTGCATTCATTTACAATTAATATTATAGCATAGATTTGAGAATTTATTATTAGATACTTTCTCTTTGCAAGTTAGTTCAAAATGGAGATCAGTAGCTCTGATGCTGGCTGTTATAACTTGTAAGATTTTCCTTATGGGTTATCTTTAGGTTACAGTAGAAATAAAATAAAATCTCAGGATGGAGCTTGTTAGAGTAATAAAAAGGACATCCACTTAAAAATAAGATGTATATTTAATATGAAATAAATTACATAAAGCTTGGTTCTTGGTAATGAAATATGTAAAATAAAGAAATAAAACTGGAAAATTTTATGCAAACCTCTAGTTTTGTTATATAGGTGGATATCTGTTATACCTTACTAAGGATATTCAGATTGCAAAGAGAAGGAAACTGGGCTTATAAGTTAATATTTTTTCCTAAAATTATTAGTGAAATTACTTAAACAAACATTTGAAAAAAGATAAAAGAATCTGTTTATTATTTTATTATTATCATTCTTTGTATGGTATGTTTGTCTTGAACTGGATATCAAACTGATGACCCTGACCAACAAAATCTAACTGCTGATTTGGCCCCTCATGGGTACAAATCATTTGCTTATGCTGGCTCTTGCCACCCACCATAGTTGTCTAAAATATTGTTTTTCTCCACCTCATATACCTATTCTTTTCTTTTCTCTTAATCTACTCTGGTTAAATGTCTCCTCTCAGCTGACAGCTCTATTTCCTTCGGGATCCCAGGAACCTGCCAATAAAAGTCATTCCAGTTCATCAGGCAACTTCTCTCTACATCCTCCAGGGTGCCTATCAAGTGGAATGAGATGCCTGTCCACTGTGATTTGAGGACATCTCTGACAAGTCTCTTTCCCTTTGGGAACATTGTGGGATTAATTCAGTACTGTAGCATTTACTTTTGTAACTTTTATTGGGTTGAAGCTATTGGGATCTTCACTCTGTTAATATACATATTTGTGACCCCTTTTGTAAAGTCTCCCCCACATTCTATCTTTGTCAATTTTGTTAAAACCTGGGCATGGATGGGATCTTATTAGGTTCAACTACTCTTACTTGCCTTTTCTAATCTGCTCACTGCTCAAACTCAGGTATTGAATTAGCCATACTGTCTTACTACAAATTGCTTGTTTCTGTACAAACAATATAATCAGTATCAAGGGCCAGAAAATGTTACACTTGCTTTCCAAATTCTCCCACATTGTGACACCTTCTGTCACCACACAAGTACATGATCCAAAAATCTATTTATCTTTAAGCCTTTTCTACACTCTGCTCTCAAAAATCATTTTTTGTTTTAATATTTTATTTTATTTTGGAGGTATATGTGATTTTGCCTGTGTGAATATCTGAACACCATATGCATTGCTGGTGCCTGATGAGTTCATCCAATCTTCTGGACCTAGAGTTTCAGACAGTTCCAAGCCACAATGTGGGTATATGGAATTCAGTACTCTTAACCCTCAAGTCACCTCTCCAGCCCTGGAGAATCTCTCATATCTAGGCTTTCTATGCTCTCCATAAATTATCACACACCAAGAGGAGATTACTCATATATTCTGCACTTGAGGGGAAGGGCTGGAGAAACAGGTCACAATAAGTATTGCAAAAGGTAAACTCATTGTCTTAATACTGCTCTGTGTTGCTGAATAAAGATCATAGAACCTCTAGGGTTTTTAGGGAAGACAATGCACATAACTCAGGTACTTTCTCAGGAGAAGAATTGATGCTAGCATAGCAGGTAACACACACACTGAGTTTTTTATGTGGTACACAGACTAAAATGAACTGAACTTCTGAAGCCTGGTATGGGTATGTTTCAAAGGGAATGTTACCGTTACTAATGACCTTGTCACAGTTACTAGTTTTATAATTAACCAGGGTCCTGGCTCCTCTGCTAAATATCCAGAATAGCTTTGCAGTATCTCTTGGTGGTTTTCTTTCCAGTAGAACTGTTGAAAATATGGTTCTTTTAATAAGCTATGAAATGATCCAACAAAATACCCTCAAGCATGAGGCGTGCTGTGTGACTTCATGATGATGGGATTTAGGAAGAAAAGGCTCACTTGGAAAATGTAGAGAGATGAGAAAGTCGAAAGCCCCAGAGAAAGATATATATATATATATATATATATATATATATATATATATATATATATATATATATAATTTGATGAAGGGAAAAGGAAGTTTGCTGCAACATTTTTTAAGAGCAGAGAATCTCCCACACCCAATTTTTCATTTCAGAAGGCCTTAGTCAGAACTGATTTATGACCTGATCCACAAATCATTTGTTGAATAATAAAAAAGTAGAATATAATTGCCAATATTTGGCTTACATAAATCAGAAGTTATTCCCAAGGAGAGACAAATATATTCCCCTGGAAAAGTGGAATGTGAATATTGTGTTTCTTACAGGCAAAGGAAGAGGAAGGAATCTTATTGTATATCCCTTTTAAGATATGAGCAGAATTAAAATTTGTTGGACAACCATTCATTTATATAGGTTACAATTTACTTATAAATTTGGGAGAAATAATAGATTTCTAGACATGTTGTAAGTCAGAAACATAAGTGTTTTACTTCTGTTCCAGATAATTAGACAGGGGATCTTCAAGAGTTCAAACCTGCCCGATTTACATAGTAAATCCAAAGTCAGTCTGAATGTATAGCAAATCCTGTCTCAAAACATTTTGATTGTTTGTTTGTTTGTTTTTTGAGACAGGGTTTCTCTGTATAGCTCTGGCTATCCTGGAACTCACTCTGTAGACCAGGCTGGCCTCAAACTCAGAAATCCACCTTCCTCTGCCTCCCAAGTGCTAGGATTAAAGGAGTGCACCACCACTGCCCAGCCCCAAAACATTTTAAATTAGAAGTTAAGCACTCTATAGGATGCTTTAAAAAAAAAAACCTCTGGCTTCAAGATCTTTTATAAGGTTCAAATAAATGGAAAATTGCTATAGGAAGGATGTCTCTCCATCATAATTATTTATATAGCTTGATATTATGGTGCCTTTTATGATATAACTTGCAACAATACACATGACAGATTATTAAAACACAAATGAAACTTCTTTGTAAATAATATTCCTGGACAAAATTAACACTCAGAAATATTGAAACACGGGACTAGGGAATTAGCTCTGCATTTAAGAACACTCTCTGCTTTTCAGGGGACCCAGATTCCATTCTCTTTACCCATATGATGGCTCACAACTGTCTATAACTCTATCTCCAAGAGATCTGACAGCTTACTTTTAGGCCTTAGAAAGTAACAGACATATACCAGGTACACAGGCATGCATCTCAGCAAAGCACTCATACATGCAAATAAAATAATAAGAATAAAATAAACTGTTTGACACCATATCCAGAGGTTTGGCATGGCCCCAGGTTGAAGAATGGGGTCACCCACCTATGTCAAAAATATTAACCCAAAATTGCTCCAGTCTAAAGCAAATACAGGGACAAAGATTGGAGCAGAAACTGAAGGGAATGCCGTTCAGAGACTGACACAACTGGGGATCCTTCCTGTTTGCAGACACCAAACCCAGACACCAATGCTGATCACAGCAATAAGTCACGAAACCAATTACATTATTTACAGATAATTGTATAAAACTAGTAATTGTTTGGAGTGTAATGTGTCAGACTCAGAAAATATTTCATGTTTTCTTTCATATGATAACTGTCTAAATAAAATATTTTTGTGCATATATATGCATATATGTAAATCTATATATACTTATATCTGCATTTACATATGTTCACACATATATCTCATATATACTTACACATATACTTGAGAGAGCTGATGGGTATAACAATCAATAATTGTACATAGATAGATAGATAGATAGATAGATAGATAGATAGATAGATAGATAGATAGATAGACTATGATGGAGGATCAATGGCACCAGTGGGAATGGGTGAGGGATAAAGGTAGTTGATGGAATGAGGGTAGCATGAGCCCAGTGCTTTTCTATACATTTATCAAAGCTTAATGAGTAATACATTCTTTCCTATTCTTAGTAAAAAGTTTTATAAACATTAACAATACTCATATTTATTATTTTATAGGTCTATGGTGAAGAAATTAGCAGAAATGCCTTCACCTAAGACAGGTTTCAATAATAAGCTTTCCTGGAGACTGGAGAAAATGATGTAATGATTTTTTTCATTTGCTCCTACAAACCAATGACTCTGACCAATGGTTGTGGCCTTTAAAATAGGCAGGTTTATATTTTAGCAACTTCACCTGTGTCTGTATCACTTACTGACCATACCTCGGGAATGTTTACCCTCTTAAAGATTTATGAATTATAATGGTTGAGTAAAATGGTGTTTGTAGATTCTCTTCGAAGATTCGTTGTCTTATTACGCCAGGGTAGTTGCCGAGGTTATCAATAGTAGGAATGATTTTTCTCCTGTTGGTTGGCGTTAACTCCAACTGGACATTTGATGTTAACTGCCAAGATATGAGTGCCACTGTTGCACCATTAGAGAAATCTTGCCGATTACACTTGTGGTTCATAAACTTCATAGTTGGGTAAGACTATTCAATTTTGGAAAGTTGCATAGTACTTCACAGTACTATGAAAGTTAAATTACAAGGAAGCTTTCAATCAGCTCTAACTCAATTCTTAGTCCAATGTTTGAAGTATATGATGTCTTCAGCAATAGGGACACAAGTTAAAATTGTTTGATTATCTGTGGGTACCTAAGATATTAAAGAATTTAGTTGAAAGAACTCACATGGCTCCTCATAAACAGAATCTAGTCAAAAGGTATAATCTACAAATTATGGTGAATACAAAAAAATAGTGGTAGTAAGTTTGAATTATTTGAAAATTCACCAATAACTGAAATAGAAACAAGTACAAGAATATATGGAAAAACTTAATGAATGTTTTATTACACACACACACATTGTTATATATATATTTTATGTATGATATATGTATTATGATATATAAAATTCTAAAAGTTAATGATATTAAACAAGAAAAAGCCAAAGATTCTTCCCAATCTGTAGGTTACTGATTTGTCTTATTGACTATGTTCTTTGCCTTACAGAAGCTTTCCAGTTTCATCATGTCCCATTTATCAATTCTTGATCTTAGAGAATGAGCCATTCTGTTTAGTTAAAATCTCTTTTAACTCTTTGATTTAAGAATACAAGAAGAGTAGACAGCAGGAAATAGTCAAACTCAAGGCTGAAATCAACCAAATAGAAAGAAAAAGAGCAATACAAAGAATCAACAAAACCAGAAGCTGGTTTTTTGAGAGAGTCAACAAGATAGATAAACCCTTCTTAACAATTCCTAACAATAAAATAACACCTAGGGGGAATCATAATCCCTGAGCACACCTCTATGACAGAGCAATAGTGATTAAAAACTACATGGTATTAGTACAGAGACAGACACGTTGATCAATGGAATAGAATTGAAGACAAATAAAACCACACAATTATGCACACTTGATCTTTGACAAAGAAAACAAAAATATACAATGGATAAATGAAAGCATCTTCAATAAATGGTGCTGGCCTAACTGAATGTATGTAGAAGAATGAAAATATACCCATATTTGTCAACTTGTACAAAGCTCAAGTCCAAGTAGATGGATCAAAGACCTCAACATAAAACTAGATACAGTGAATCTAATAGAAGAGAAAGTGGGAAGAGCCTTGAATTGATTGGGACAGGGGGAAATTTCCTAAACACAATGGCTCATTCCCTAAGATCAAGAATTGATAAATGGGACATGATGAAACTGGAAAGCTTCTGTAAGGCAAAGAAAATAGTCAATAAGACAAATTGGTAACCTACAGATTGGGAAAAAAATCTTCATTATCCCCACATCCAGTAGAGAGCTAATATCCAAAATATATAAAGAACTCAAGAAGTTAGTCAACAAAAAAACCCAAACAACCAAATCAAAAAATGTGGTATAGAACTAAACCGAGAATTCAAAACCGAAGAATCTCAAATGGCTGAGAAGCACTTAAAGGAACGTTCAAAATCCTTAGTGATCAGAGAAATGCAAATCAAAATGACACGGAGATTCCATCTTACACCAATCAGAATGGCTAAGATCAAAACGTTATGTGAAGGAGAAAAAATTTGAGGCAGCTGGCGCCCCAGTGTGGATGGTCAGAGCAGGATGGTTTTGGGGTGGGTTCTGCATAATCGCACAGAGGCAACAATGTGACTTTTGATGTTACCTGATTTTTCTACATCTTGAGAAATCATGATGTCATTTAAGATCACATAACCCTCTTGTTGATATTTCATAATTCTAAATGATATTAGCATCTTTAGAGTGATTTAGGTATGCAAACAACTTACAATTTGAAACACTGAGAATGTTCTTAAATAAATTCTATGCTATCTTATATAAAAACTTCTGTATTTTGGTACACAGGAACTTATTCCATGGTCTTTGAAAAAAGGTTGCATATGCAGAAAAGATTTTAGAGTTATACATTTGGAAAAGTGGAGTACTTAGTAAACTTTATTTCACATGATACTAAACTAAGTTTGAAAATGGTAGTTCTTTTATTGCTATTATTTTTAAGTAGTGATAAATTAACTGAAACTATGTAGTTTTTCGTTTTTTAATATTTATACCAAACATTGTTTCATCTACATTGAATGCATATCTTATCTTTTCCATTAGATATTTTCTTCATTTACATTTCAAATGCTAACCCCAAAGTCCCCTATACACTTCCCCACCCTGCTCTACAACCAACCCACTCCCGCTTCCTGGCACTGGCCTTCCTCTGTACTAGGACATATAATCTTCGCAAGACCAAGGGCCTCTCCTCCCAATGATGGCCGACTAGGCCATCTTCTGCTACATATGAAACTATTGAAAGGATCTCTGGGGGTACTGGTTAGTTGATATTGTCATTCCTCCTATAAGGTTGCAGAACCCTTTAGCTCCTTGGGTACTTTCTCTAGCTCCTCCATTGGGGGCCTGTGTTTCATCCAATAGATGACTGTGACCATTCACTTCTGTATTTGCCAGACACTGGCATAGCCTCACAAGAGAGAGCTATATCACATTCCTGTCAGCAAAATCTTGCTGGCATAGGCAATGGTGTCTGGGTTTGCTGGTTGTTTATGGGATGGATCCCCAGGTGGGACAGTCTCTGGATGGTCCTTCCTTCGGTCTCAGCTCCAAACTTTGAATCTGTAACTCAAGTTTCTGGGCTAATATCCACTTATTAGTGAGTGCATATCATGTGAGTATTTTGTGATTGGTTTGCCTCACTCAGGATGACATCCACCAGATCCATCCATTGCCTAAGAATTTCATAAATTCATTATTTTGAATACCTGAGTAGTACTCCATTGTATAATTGTACCACATTTTCTGTATCCATTCCTCTGTTGAGGGACATCTGGGTTCTTTCCAGATTATTGCTATTATAAATAAGGCTGCTATGAACGTATTGGAGCATGTGTCCTTATTACAAGTTGGAACTTCTTCTGGGTATATGTCCAGGAGATACCTGGGCATACCTGGTGGATCCTCTGGTAGTACAATGTCAATTTTCAGAGGACCAGCCAGACTGATTTCCAGAGTGATTGTACCAGCTTGCAATCCCACCAGCAATGGAGGAATGTTCCTCTTTCACCACATCTTTGACAGCATCTGCTGTCAGGTGCATTTTTTGATCTTAGCTGTTTGACTCGTGTGAGGTGGAAATTCAGGGTTGCTTTGATGTGCATTTCCCTGATGATTAAGGATGTTGAACATGTTTGCACGTGCTTCTCAGCCATTCAGTATTTCTCAGTTGAGAATTCTTTGTTTAGCTCTGTATCCTATTTTTAATGGGGTTATTTGATTTTCTGGAGTCCAGGTTTTTGAGTTCTTTGTATATATTAGATATTAGTGCACTATTGGATTTAGGATTGGTAAAGATACTTTCCCAATCTGTTTGTGGCCTTTTTGTCTTATTGACAGTGTCTTTTGCCTTACAGAACCTTTCACTTTTATGAATTCCCATTTGTCTATTCTCAATCTTACAGCACAATCCATTGCTGTTCTGTTCAGGAATTTTTTTCCCTGTGCCTGTATCTTCGAGGCTTTTATCCACTTTCTCTTCTATAAGTTTTAGTGTTTCTGGTTTTATGTGGTGTTCCTTGATCCACTTAGATTTGAGCTTTGTACAAGGAGGTAAGAATGGATCACCTCATATTCTTTCACATACTAACCACGAGTTGAGCCAACACCATTTTATGAAAATGCTATCTTTTTCCCACTGGATGATTTTAGCTCCTTTGTTAAAGTGACCATAGGTGTGTGGGTTCATTTCTGGGTCTTCAATCTGTTCCATTGATCTATCTGTCTGTGGCTAAACCATTACCACACAGTTTTTATCACAATTGCTCTGTAGTGCAGCTTGAGGTCAGGCATGGTGATTCCACCAGAGGATCTTTTATTGCTGAGTATACTTTTTGCTACCCTAGGTTTTTATTATTCCAGATGAATTTGCAAATTGCCCTTTGTAACTCAGCGAAGAATTGAGTTGGAATTTTGATGTGGATTACATTCAATTTGATTGCTTTCTGCAAGATAACAATTTTTATGATATTAATCCTGTCAATCCATGAGCATGGGAGATGTTTCCATCTTCTGAGATCTTCTTCAATTTCTTTCTTTAGAGACTTGAAGTTTTTGTCATACAGATCTTTCACTTCCTTAGTTAGAGTCACGCCAAGGTATTTTATATCATTTGTGACAATTGTGAAGGGTATAGACTCTCTAATTCCCTTCTAAGCCCATTTATCCTTTGTGTAGAGAAGGGCCACTTTTTTGTTTGAGTTAATTTTATATCCAGCTACTGCACTGAAGCTGCTTATCAGGTTTAGGAGTTCTCTGGTGGAATTTTTAGGGTCACTTATATATACTATTATATCATCTGCAAATAGTGATATTTTGACTTCCTCCTTTCCAATTTGTATCCCCTTGACCTCCTTTTATTGTCTAATTGCTCTGGCTAGGATTTCAAGTACTATATTTAATAGGTAGGGAGAAAGTGGGCAGCCTTGTCTAGTCCCCGATTTTAGTGGGATTGCTTCAAGTTTCTCTCCATTTGGTTTGATGTCGGCTATTGGTTTGCTATATATTGCTTTTATTATGTTTAGGTATGGGCTTTGAATTCCTAATCTTTCCAAGACTTTTATCATAAATGGAGTTAGATTTTGTCAAATGCTTTCTCAGCATCCAAAGAGATGACCATGTGGTTTCTGACTTTGAGTTTGTTTATACAGTGGATTACGTTGATGGATTTCTGTATATTAAAACATCCTTGCCTCCTTGGGATGAACCCTACTTGGTCATGATGGATGATTGTTTTGATGTGTTCTTGGATTTGGTTTGAGAGGATTTTATTGAGTATTTTTGCATCAATATTCATAAGGGAAATTGAATTGAAATTCTCTTCCTTTGTAGGGCCTTTGTGTGGTTTAGGTATCAGAGTAATTGTGGCTTCATAGAATGAATTGGGTAGAGTACCTTCTGTTTCTATTTTGTGGAATAGTTTGAGAAGAATTGGAATTAGGTCTTCTTTGAAAATCTGATAGAACTCTACACTAATCCCATATGATCCTGGACTTTTTTTGGTTGGGAGATGTTTAATGATCTCTTCCATTTCTTTAGGAGATATGGGACAATTTAAATCATTAATCTGAGCCTTATTTAACTTTGGTACCTGGTATCTGCCTAGGAAATTGTCCATTTCATCCATGTTTTCCAGTTTCGTTTAGTATATGCTTTTGTAGTAGTATCTGATGATGTTTTGGATTTCCACACGTTCTGTTGTAATGTCTTGTTTTTCATTTCTTATTTTGTTAATTAGGATACTGTCCCTGTGCCCTCTAGTTAATCTGCCTAAGGGTTTAATCTATCTTGTTGATTTCCTGAAAGAACCAGCTACTGGTTTGTTCGATTCTTTGTATAGTTCTTTTTGTTTCCATATGATTGATTTCAGCCCCAAGTTTGATTATTTCCTGCTGTCTACTCCTCTTGGGTAATTTGCTTCCTTTTGTTCTAGAGCTTTTAGGTGTGCTGTCAAACTGCTAGAGTATGCTCTCTCTAGTTTCTTTTTGGCCGCACTCAGGGCTATGAGTTTTTCTCTTAGGAATGCTTTCATTGTGTCCCATAAGTTTGGGTATGTTGTGGCTTCATTTTCATTAAACTCTTAAAAAGTCTTTAATCATGTTCTTTATTTCTTCCTTGACCATGTTTTCATTGAGTAGTGTGTTGTTCAGCTTCCACATGAATGTTGGCTTTCTATTATTTATGTTGTTACTGAAGAACAACCATAATCCGTGGTTATCTGTTAGGATGCACGGGATAATTTCAGTATTTTTGTATCTGTTGAGACCTGTCTTGTAACTGATTATATGCTCAGTTTTGAAGAAGGTACCATGAGGTGCTGAGAAGAATATGCTTTTGTTTTAGGATAAAATGTTCCGTAGATATCTGTTAAATCCTTTTGTTTCATAACTTCTGTTAGTTTCAATGTTTCTCTATTTAGTTTCTCTTTCCAAGATCTGTCCATTGATGGGAGTGGGGTGTTGAAGTCTTCCACTATTATTGTGTGAGCTACAATATGTGCTTTGAGCTTTACTAGAGTCTCCTTAATGAATGTGGCTGCCCTTGTATTTGGAGCATAGTTATTCAGAATTGAGAGTTCATCTTGGAAGTTTTTATTTTTGATGAGTATGAAGTGCCCCTCCTTGTCTTTTTTGATAACTTTGGGTTGGAAGTCGATTTTATTTGATATTAGAATGGCTACTCCAGCTTGTTTCTTAGGACCTTTTCCTTGGAAAATTGTTTTCCAGACTTTTACTGTGAGGTAGTGTCTGTCTTTGTCCCTGAGGTGATTTCCTGTATTCAGCAAAATTTTGGGTCCTGTTTACATAGCCAGTCTGTTAGTCTATGTCTTTTTATTGAGGAATTGAGTCCATTGATATTAGTAGATATCAAAGAAAAGTAATTGTTGTTTCCTGTTATTTTGGTTGTTAGAGTTGGGATTATGTCCTTTTAGGTTTGCTGAAAGATTACTTTCTTGTTTTTTCCTTGGGCATAATTTCCCTCCTTGTGTTGGAGTTTTCCCTTTATTATCCTTTGAAAGGCTGGATTCATGGAAAGAAATTGTGTGAATTTGGTTTTGTCATGGAATACTTTAGTTTCTCCATCTATGGTAATTGGGACTTTTGTGCTTGAGGGATTTTTGTGCTTCCTCTTTAAGGTGTTCTACCTGTTCAGCAGTGTTCTCCTGTATTCCTTGAAGTGAGTTATTAATGTCCTTATTAAAATCCTATATCAGCATCATGAGATATGATTTTAAATCTGATTTTTGCTTTTTGGGTGTATTGGGTTATCCAGGACTCGCTATGGTGGGAGTACTGGGTTCTGTTAGTAAGAGTTTTATGTTTGCCTTTCACCATCTGGCATTAAATGTTCTAGATGTCTCTTGCTGGAGCATGTACCTCCTGTGATTCTGTTAGCCTCTGTCAGCACTCCTGGAAGTCCAACTCTCTCCTGAGTCCCAGTGATCGGAATAAGCTCTGCAGGCAAGCTCTCCTGTGCAGGGAAGTTTCACAGAGGTCTGGAGCTCACATCTGCCTCCTGTCTGAAGTTGAAGGCTGGAAGGGACGCTGACCAAGAAGCTCTGTTGCTTCTGTGGCCCATGTGCTCTCCTGTGCATACTGGTCTCTGTGAGAACCGGGGTACAAGTTGGTACTCTCACCTGTGTCCTGGGGTCAGAGCACTAAGTGGAGACCAACTCTCCTCTGGTGGGGAAGGTGCCCAGAGGTCTGGATCTCAGCTCTGCCTCCTAGCTGAGGATGAAGGTCCAACAGGACCCTGTTCAAGAAGCTCTGTTGCTTCTGTGGCCTGAGTGCTCTGCTGCTCATATTGTTCTCTGAGAGACCAGGAATACAAGATGGCACTCTCCTCTTAGTCCTGTAGTCAGAGCCCTCTCAGGAGGCTGACTCTCCTCAGTGATCCTAAGCTCCTGGTCTGCTAGGGTGCCTGCGGTGTGGAGATTCCTCTGGGGACAGTGGGACCATCTGCAGAGTTTGTGTCCAAGACGGCCTGGAGCTGATGATGACTGGAAAGAATCCCAGTTGCTGGTCAGGTGGGTTTCCTGTTTCCGTGTTCTTGCTAGTACAGGCCACTCCTGGTTGTTTTGGAACAGATGTTGTGTTCCACTCACCAGTGATCACAAGATCCTGGGTGTGCAAAGGTGCCTGCGGCTTGGAGAGTCCTCCAGAGACAATCTGCGAAGTTCTTGACCAAGCTGGTGCGGGGCTGGTGCAGACTGGAGCAAACCGGGTATTTTATCTTTGAATAACTTTGGCAATACCTACTCTGATGATTTATAAATTAACAGTTTAATAACTAATAAAGCTATTCTAAACACTGAAACATTTAATTGTTTCAGACAAAAAGGAAAAGTCTCACTCATTAACACTAATGTCAGATTTATCAGGACCCATCTTTAAATTCCTGGAAATTGTAAGACTCACTATGGCACATGTGAGATTTTCAAAAACAAAAGTTAAAAGTTAGCCTTCATTATGACAACAAATACATTAGCCATCTTCTTTACAGTGATAAACTCACTACTTACTTTCAAAAACTCTATTACCTATAAGCTCCTGAGTCTAGTTGGAGTGTTATAAATAGTCTTTTTCAAATAAAAGAATTTCACTACTTGGAGAAATTGTGTAGTTAAATTTTATTCTCCAATGCTTTTGCAATCCAACCTGTAGAAGACAGTGGAAATACTTTAGGATTGTTTGCTATTCTGTCTCAAAGAACAGAAAGAGATATTGTCATATAAATTAGGACTGAACAAAACATGAACTTCATTAACACATTTTGGGTGGTGTTAATTTGCACTGCTTATAGTAGCATGTCCAAGGCATTAGAAATGCTAGGCAGCATTAGACTTTTGCATGAAATTTCTTTTAATTTGTTTTTCTCTCTTTTCTTTTTCAACTGAGTCTCAGTTGATGAAGATCAATATGTCTCATTCTGTGTGTGCCCACTGACTAACATGCAAATGGTGATGATATTATCACTAAGTTCTCTCGTACCCTCAGTGCAAATGTCAACAAGGTAGAAAAAAAGTATGTGATTAATAAGGATTACTAGGGACAGATATGACCTTCCATGCTCTATAAGGGCTAAAAATAGCACTTTGTAAAAGGATATATGAGACAGTGACTTCAAGTAAGTGGGGTGTGTGTCAATAGGACTCTCACAAGCTATATTGTTGAGAAGATACATAGCTCACAGATTATCACATTAACTCTTCTTGACAAAGACAAAAGAGATAAGGATTATGGATGAAAGCTCTCATTGAGGTTTCTCTGTGTGTATATGTGTATGTGTGTATGTATGTTTCTGTGTTTGTGTGTCTCATTGTGTCTCTTTCTGTTTCTCTGTCTCTGTCTCTCTGTCTCTGTCTCTCTCTGTTTATGTATATGTGAATTTCAAATTTCAAAAATCACTACAGACATTTCTAAAGACTGTTCAGCATTGAGCTTTGCAGAGATTGACTCACATATCCTCATTCTTTGTTTTATAAAGAACAAGATAATCAACTTTAGAATTAGGAAATATTTCATATGAGGTGATTCAAAGTAATAAGAAGGTAGTTTATGGCTACAGACTGGGAAGAGAAGTGGATAAATACACATACTGAGAGCTAGAAGTATCCATTGTCTATGTAGGAACAATCTGTAAGCCCTGAGGTTGAGTAGGAACTATGGGGCCTTGGAGGGTGTGTAGCAGTAGGAGAAGCATCCCATTTAAGCTCCCACTCAGCATTATTTCCCTTTATTTGCAAGATGAATGCCAAGTACTAGCAAGATGAGATGTAAAACAGATATCTCTAGAAAGCACCTTCTTTACAAGTCTAGTCTGCTCTGCTGAGAGCTTCCCCTTCACATTTATAAAAAAGCTTCAAAGATCAGGTGGAAACTCTAGACATCTGTTAAACAACTATAGTGGAAGAATTGCTCTCACAAGTAAAGGGAAAGACAAAGCACACATACACACTCACAAACACACACACTCACAAACACACAAAAACACACAGGGAGGAGAGAGAGAAAGAGAGAGAGAGAGAGAGAGAGAGAGAGAGAGAGAGAGAGAGAGAGAGAGAGAGAGAGAGAGAGAACACAAAGTAGAAAAAACACACGATTAAGAAGGAGCAGAAACTAGAGAGAAAGAGAGAGAGGTAATGACACAGAAATCTTAGCAAAAGTCTCAGATTGAGGAGAAAGAAGAAAAAGAGAAAAGCTATGTATTATAAAGTTGAGGTTATGTAAACTTATGAAAACCTATGTTAAAGTTTATTTTGGGTAGAATTCTATCTTGGATTTCATTTTTAATTGTAACACAAAATTTGTTGTCATTTATAAAAATACTGAAGATTAAGCAAATCTAATATTAGATCTGTTTTATGTTTTTACATTACCTGTGATTGAAACTTTGGCTACATAAATGTAAGGCAAGCACTTTACATGGCTCTTACTCCACCTCCAATGATGTCTTTACATTGGAGACATTGTCTTTATTTGGAGACATATTTTCACTTAGATGCTAAGTCTGTTCTTGCTCTCACCCTATAGCCCACACTGGCCCTAAAATCATAGTCCTCCTTGTCTTAGCTTCTGCAGTATTCATGAGGTGTACATCATGTCTCCCTGAGATGGCTAGAGCTATAGATAACACACAGTCATACCCATTTATCAGCCATTACATAAATTGCCTTTCACCCTCACAGGACTCATCTGAGGGACAAGTATGCAACTGTCCACTTGGGCAGCATTAAGTTTACCTATATGGTTGGTCAACTGTCAGTTTAATGTACTGTCTGTTGCCAAGACAGCAATTTATCATTATAACTTCTCAGGATGACATACATAAGATTTAAAGCTTGACCCATTTTCTGGTTATTCTCCTTTAGCAACAAGGAAATCAGCTTGCCTATAAACAGACAGGCAAGCAAGCATATTGTCACAGTCCTGCCTAGTTCTAAATTACCAACTTACGGCTGGTCTTCTTGAAGCCCTCAAAATGGGATTTGTTCTTATCCTCTAAAACGGCTACCCACACAATTTCCTCTCCTGCCCAGGGCCCCTGGTGGCACTGAGCTCTTTGGGGAATAAGAGATGCTTTTCACTTTTACCATTTACCAAACCAATGCTCTCAAGTATTCTGCACAGAGCCATATAAAATACAGAGCTCTGTGCTTACAATGTGAAGACTTAGATTTATTTGGATCTCTTTGTGCATTAATAGTTCCTTCTTACTTGGTTTCAAATACAGTTTTAGATGTTAGGGACAAAGGGGTTGGATGAAACTGGTAAACACAGTCTATTAGGCAGGCTCAGAGTTTGTGAAGTAACTGAAAGACAAGAACACAAGAGATCAAAGATCACATTCCACTTTGATGCTTGTGAAAGTTGATTACCAAAGTCAAGCTATTGAAGCATTCAGGCTTGAACAAAGAAGAGGACCAAGTGTTCTTTATTCTCCCTTATACGCTATCCTGGACTTCCCTATATGTCATCACTTGGTCAGTCTGTCCAGCAAGTAATATTGGATGGATGTCATAAACAGATATGGATTTGCCAGGACCTGTATGTTCTCTGCAGAATCATCAGCTATGAAACTTGTTTTTGATTCTTTATTAGACTATTTGTTTCTTTTACTTGCAATCTCAAACTTAAAGTCCCAGAGATCAAGGAAGCATTGGGAAGGCAGGGCAGATCTCCTGTGGGGAGGTGGGGCATGGGGCAGGATCTCATTCCTGAACAGGAATTAACCCTGATATAGCAAACTTAACATTATATTGCCCAAGTAAGGGCTAATATTTTATTAGTCAAAATATGCTGTTCTACTTATTGGCTGGAATGGTATGGAACTTTCCTACATAACAGAATTATCTCAGCATTGAGGTAAAAAAAAATCCCATTGTTTCTATAACTCTATATTTCTGGGGTACATTGGGATCAGAGGAAACTATTGATGCATGGCAGCAGGTTGTAGTTACAGAGTATAACTGTCCCTGAGCTATAAGGAAAGCCTATATAGGAGTGAAGTTCTGAACTAACAAGAAAACCTGTGCCATTTAGTACAGTTTAATGTGGAGGTTGGTGCCCATGGAACATATTCTCAGGCTTATGAGGTGGCAAATAATGTATGCATGAAGAATATACAAATTCATCAAAAAAAAATGTAGCCAAGGGTATACCTTGCCTAAAGCCAGCTAACAGCATCTGTTCACCCATAGAATTTAGCCAAGAAACTTAAATGTTTTGTGTTTGGTTCAACAGCTTACATGACCTCTTATTATAGAGTTTTTTTTTTTTGTTTGTTTAGGTTGTCATAGAGGCAAGTAAGGTCAAGATATAAAAGAATATGGGAGTTTGGCTTCTAATGTCCCCATGCACTTGATTTGAGTAAGCACAAGTCAGTTCTTGTGCCTTGAATATTTTAATCTCATGAGCCAGGTAGATGTGCATTTCCATCAGCAGTAACTCATATCACTAATACATTCTTCCTTCATCCTGACTACTAAAGTTTACAGAACAAAATTCCAATTTAGCAACACAGATTTTATCCCTGTAGAGTATCAACCGGACTCTTTCAAGAATCTTAGCTCAGTTTGTTAAATCAAGGGTGTTGAACACTTGCTCATCACATTGTGTTTCATGGAACCCCAGAAACTGCTCCTTTGTAAACTTTACTGGTCCTAAAGAAACCCAGTCTCTTAGTACAAGCACACCATCCTTGCATAACAGTTTCAGTTTCCTACAGAGCCCCAAAGTTACTGAGGTACACACAAAGAAACATCAGTTAGAGTAAATTTTAAGCACAAAAATCAACAATGGCATCTTGCAGGGTTTAGCTTCGTCGTGTAAGACAGACATGAAGATGGTACAAATGAGGTAGAGAGATATGTCATGATGAATGAAAGTCAGAATGAAAAAGAATTACAGATATCAAAGCCAAGAATATTGTCTATAATCTGTCTTTAAATTCTGGGGATCTGACTTATCACACCTAGGGTCAGCCTCCTTGCTGTTATCTAAACATCTTCTCTGTGCCCCCCAAGGTTCAGCCTTATTTGCCAGCTGTGTTCCCACTACTTTACCTAGTCACAGATTGTTGCTGCATGTTATTTACTGTGTCAATCTCAATGCTTAGCTGTGATGTGAATAGTATCTCAGCCATCATGTTCCCAAAGCACTAGTCAGCTTAGTCCTGCCAAAGGAATTTTGAAACATCCCTATCCTGTCATTATACTTGCCATATATTTATGTCAATAACATTCTGTTTCATTAATTCTAAGAATAATATGACCAGGTAATGAGAAGTACCAGAGATCTGTTGATTATAGAATTTAAGATATTTTGAAAACACAACTGTAGCACAATTGATTTTATTCATAAAGTTTTAAGTAAGGTAGAGCTTATCAAAAGATAAGAGAATTAAGTAGGAAGCCATAATAGTACTACATCCAAGTGAAATTTGAATTGTGTTATTGAACAATATAGTAATAGGACCATATGTACATACAGTGTAGTAAGAATAAGATATTTGATTCCTATATTACCAAATATGCTTTTTAGAAATTTACTGTACAGATTAACTGTCCAAACTTATGAGAGCAATTTCAATAGCTGTGAAAATCTGATTCAATATTTTATCTACATCATGTTGTTATCACTTCCTGACAGATGACTAGCATATAAATGAATGCTTGTTGCTTCACTTGAGGCTTTAAAATAATAAAATATAATTTTCCTAGAAAAGAATAGCTGCATCTGTCTGTTTTGGGTCAAGAGGACTATCCAACTGTCCTCCCCATGATTGAAAGGGATGGGGGTATGTCTGACAGTGAATTTATTTTACCTGCTGGACAAAAAAGCTGCAAATAGATATTCTCAGCCTTGTGATTTTATGACTGACATTGGAGCTTATGTTGGACCATCAAGCCAGCAGAATTTGCTCAAAGCTCAGAACAGTGTAGACAGTTCAAAGCCTAGCCTGGTATATTTATAAAGCATACAAAGCATATGAGGGTGAATTCAAGAACAGTACAATATTGCAGAGGTTGTGAACTATTTCTCACTGAACTATTTTCTTACAAGATTACTCTTTTCTGCAATAATCAGAAAAGAGATTTAATACTTCTTTCTGGATGAAGCAATGGTAAATGAGAAAAAACTCCTAGACACATGATACCTGGATGTCTAAAAAAATTCCAAAGGGAAGCAGGTACAGCTTCATATTGTACAATCAAAGCAGTGTCTAAATAGTTTATTTTGTAATGTGCATGGTCAATTATTGATCAAAATGATGTTCAAGGATATTTGAAAAGACTAATTCAGAAAAAAATGGAATATAACTAATACAGAAAGAAAATTTGGATTAACAAATCGATAAGCTTAAGAAAAAAGATGGGGCAGATAGATGAATAAATTAAAAACAAAAAGAAATAATAGTACACCGAGCTTTTTGAGATTTGACTAGTGGTCCAGGGGACAGATAGCTATCCTTCTCTATTCAGTAGGTATTCTTTTGACACTCGGGATGCTACCTCACTGGGACCAATGTTTTCTCGTGCTACACCTCTATCATAAACCACAACAGTCTTAGGCTATCTAATGTATATAAACATTAGGAATGTTACCTCCAGCAAGCAACTCATTTAGACAGTGTTGAAAATATGTTTTTTTTTTTTAATGGAGATATAAGTAACATAGGATAGCTAACACTAGAAGTGGATCTTTTGCTGGGCAGTGGTGATGCAGGCCTTTAATCCTATCACTCAGGAGGCAGATGCAGGTAGATGTCCAAGTTTGAGGCCAGCCTGGTCTATAAACTGTGTTCCAGGGCAGTCATGGTTACACAAATATATCCTGTCTCTAACCCCTTCTGCCCCCTTCCCCCAATACCAAGTTGCTCTTATATAATATATATATATTATTATATATAATATAATAGTGTTTTATTAAAGGTGCATATGAAAATGTACTCTGCTTGACTCAGAATCTCTTCCAGAATATAATTTGTCTCTGGTTTTATGTAACACATTAATGCATTTCTGAAACTCCATAAATGTTTAGCGGAATACATGGCCTATGTGTAATTGCACTAAAACTAATAATGATTATGACTTGATGGAGAAGCCAACATGACCGGATCATGGAGGCTCACACATGTAGCCCAAGGACTTTAGAAGCTGCAACAAAGAAACATTGAATGTTTAAGGCCTGCCTGGGCTACAGAATAATACCTTGCCTCCAAATAAACACACAGTAACAGAATGACATAACAACAACTTCATATTTACACCTGTTTCTAATGGATAATGTTCTTTGTTTCTCACCCTATTTTGAAGGTGAAATTAGTTTGTGCCTATGAGCAGGATGAAAGAAATGCATATCCTCACGAGGACCTCTCTGCTTGTTAAATTTCTTACAGTCTGTGGCTTCTAGCCTAGGAATTCTGTACTTTTTGGCTAATATCCACTTATTAATGAGTACATAGCATGCATGTCCTTTTGCGGGAAGAAAATAATCATGGGAGGCAGAGGGTGGGAGAGATGAGAGGCAGGGGATAAAGGGAACAGGATCAGGTTTGGAGAGTGGGGAGAGAAGAGAAACCCAGAGGACCGGCAGAATGAATGGAAATATGCAGCCTGAGGGGGTGGGAGGTAGAGAGTCCCTCTAGAAACTACCAGAGACCTGGGAGGTGACTCTCAGGATTCAACTGCGGTGACCTTTGCCAAAATGCCGAACAGTGCAGAGAGGGGTCTTGAAGAGTCCACCTCCAGTAGATAGACAGGGCCTTAAGTGGACAGATGGGGCTATATCAAACAATAATCAAAATTTCTGACCCAGAATTGCTCCTATCTAAAAGAACTATAGGGACAAAAATGGAGAAGAAACTGAAGAAAAGGTGTTCCAGAAACTGGCCCAATTGGGGATCCATCTCACCGGGTACTAGGGGGACCACTGTCTGAAACTGTTACTGATGCTTTGATGTGGTTACAGACAGGAGCCTAGCATGGCCTTTGTCTGAGAGGCCCAGTCAGCAGCTGACTGAGACAGATGGAGATACTTACACCCAACCATTGGACTGAAGTCAGGGACCTCTATGGTTCAATTAAGGGAAGACTGAAGAAACTGAAGGGGAGAGTGATCCCCTATAGGAAGACTAGCAGTCTCAGCTAAGTCAGAACCCCTAGAAACTCCTAGACAGAGTCACCATCCAGGCAGCATACAGGAGGCACCCAGCAGACATATGGCAGAAGACTGCCTGATTTGACCTCAGTGAGTAAAGATGCACATAATCCTGGCGAGACTCTAGGCCCCATGGAGGGGAGAGTCCTGGTGGGGAGAGTCTTCTGCTCAAGACATGGGAGGGGGATGAGAGACTGGACTGTGGTGGGGGGAACTGGGAGGGGCAAGGCTGGATTGAAAAAGAATAAAATAGTTAGAAAAAGAAAGAAAAGTAATGCACATTGTACTTAGTGAAGACTGAATACTGGATTCACCATTCACCAAGAATGCCACCTTTCACATATTCCTCAACAAAATATCCTTTGAAAACACTGCAAACCATCCAGTTAATTCTTCCTAAGGTTAGTCTTTACAGTCTACATGCCAATATATTTATTTTGTTAAAAAATTCATGGAGCACTTTAAGGAAACATATTGACTTATTATTATTGTTAATGTTAAGTTGTCTATATAATTGAAAGGCAGCATTACATGATAACATTTGAGTAAAACTATTGGGGTTTTTTTCTAATAGTTTTGAAATTATTTACATGATCATGTGAGTTTAACTCATTCTGGAAAATTCTTGTATGATGAAATTGATCTTCCCAGTACTCATGCACAAACAAACAAACAAACAAACAAACAAACAAACGTCATCAACTTTGTGTATGAAAACAGAACTTGCATCCCTTGTAATTGTTTTCAAGTTCATTCATGTAATTTCTAACCTAACAAATCCTTATATACCATTGGTGTGAAAGTGAATTACTGCACTGTGGAAAGCAGTATGGAGGCTTCCCAAAAATTCAATATAGAACTACTGTAAAACTATCTATTCTAATCCTGTTCACGTACTTCAAGTGAAGGGAACAGAATACACCAGAGACACATGCAGGTCAATGTTCATTGCAGTACTGTATAGGACTGAAATCATCAGCACTGCAGTACTTTATATAACAATTTAGGACAGAAACCACCAAAATATATGTAGATTTTATCTAAATTGATATATATGCATTATATATGTAACAGAGTAAATGAACTATTTTCCATTACATTCTGTCATTTGTAGCAACTTGCATTAAATAGGGGGAACACATGTTAGCTGGGGAAACCAAGTGAAGACACAGCAAGGCTGTATAACATGTTCTCTCTCACACACAAACAGAAACAAGAAATGAGAATAACTTAAACACAATAGATATTTGTGTGCACTGGGAAGTATGACATGATGTTTATAAAATTCTATCCACAGAATAAGAGGAAAAAAAACTATTTTAGACCACATTATCAAACACTCTTTATTGAGGTAAGTAAAGGTCATTTTGAAAAGACATGAATAATTTCCATACAAATCACAGGTTAAACTTAAATATTTTGACCACCTGTTCTGTGCAAAACTATGAGCTAAGTGCTGCATTTCTGACATTCACATTGATATCAACCAAACACCTGCCTTTACTGCTTTTATAGAGCAGAGAGACAGAAACATAAGCAGTAAGGTTACACTTTATGCTAGTGGTAAATAAGGAGTGATGCTGTCATTTTTTCATGTGTGTGTGTGTGTGTGTGTATGTGTGTGTGTGTGTGTGTATGTGTGTGATTTCTAATGCCTTCTCTAAAGAATAACACATCCAATGACAGGATTTAGTTCACTAATATAAAATATGTTTCTTATTCATTCAGGAACATTTTGTTTGAACTTTTGAAAAATATTTTTCACCAAATGAGAAAAATAACACTAACATGAATATCTTCATATTTTAATAGTAAAAATCACACAATATATTTTAGGAGATGTAAATAACTCAGATTACTAAAAGTACTATCTTCATAGAGACAAAAAGAAGGGAAAAAAGATAATAAAGCTGCCAAACTTTTGTGTCTGCCTTCATGAAAGAATCTGTTCCCCATACCCAAATTGTAAATAGGAATATGGAGAAAGGGTGGTAAGTCGTGGTCTTGAAACTTTCTTTCTTTCTGTACTATTTCAAATACAGTTTTTCCCTTTTTATCTTCACTATTAGAACTTCTTTTTCAGGTGAGCAATATCTAAAGAATTAAAAGATAAACCCAAGGCAAGCATTCCATCTTGGAGACATGCCTGAATAGTTTTACTTTGGTCTCATTTGTATTTATTAAAATTCCAGTCTGAGTACTTCATTGTGTCTCTGGATTTTTTTTCAGCTTGAATTAATAGAATATTACTGTGCTTGCCAAGAAATGAGATTCTGAATAACTGATAGATGCTGAGATGATTTTTTTTTTCGTTTTGCCCACACAGAATCTTGAGCTGTCATTTTAATTGTTTGGAAAGAAGCTGAAACTTATGAGGCCAGGCATTCGTCCATTTTGCCTATTTTTTTTTTGTTTCTTTTAATTAACAAAATCAGAAATGAAAAGGGAGACATAACAACAGATCCTGAAAAAATTCAAAACACCATCAGATCCTTCTACAAAAGGCTATACTCAACAAAACTGGAAAACCTGGATGAAATGGACAAATTTCTAGACAGGTACCAGGTACCAAAGTTAAATCAGGATCAGATTAATGATCTAAACAGTCCCATATCCCCTAAAGAAATAGAAGCAGTCATTAATAGTCTCCCAACCAAAAAAAAAAAAAAAAAAGCTGAGGACCAGATGGGTTTAGTGCAGAGTTCTATCAGACCTTCAAAGAAGATCTAATCCCAGTTCTTCACAAATGATTTCACAAAATACAAGCAGATGGTACTCTACCCAAGTCATTCTTTGAAGTCACAATTACTCTGATACCTAAACCACAGAAAGACCCAACAAAGAGAACTTCAAACCAATTTCCCTTATGAATATCGATGCAAAAATACTCAATAAAATTCTTGCTAACTGAATCCAAGAACACATCAAAACAATCATCCAGCCTGATCAAGTAGGTTTCATTCCAGGGTTGCAGGGACGGTTTAATATACGTAAATCCATCAACGTAATCCACTATATAAACAAACTCAAAGACAAAAACCACACGATCATCTCGTTAGATTCAGAGAAAGTATCTGACAAAAATCCAACAACCATTCATGATAAAAGTCTTGGAAAGATCAGGAATTCGAGGCCCATACCTAAACATAGTAAAAACAATCTACAGCAAACCAGTAGCCAACATCAAAGTAAATGGTGAGAAGCTGGAAGCAATCCCACTAAAATCAGGGACTAGATAAGGCTTTCCACTTTCTCCCTACATTTTTTAAAATTTCTTTTTAGCAGGTATTTTCTTTAATTACATTTCAAATGTTATCCCTTTTGCTGGTTTCTCCTTCGAAAATCCTCTATCCCATCTTCCCTCCCCTTGCTCACCAAACCATCCACATCCTCTTTTCTGTCCTGGCATTGTATTAAACTGGGAAATTGAGCCTTCACAGGACCAAGGACCTCTCCTCCCATTGATGTCCAACAAGGCCATACTCTGTTTAAAATGCAGCTCCATAGGTCCCTCCATGTGCATTGAATCTGTAGATTGCTTTTGGCAAGATGGCCATTTTTACTACGTTAATTCTGTCAATCCATGAGCATGGGATATCTCCTAATATTCTGAGATCTTTTTTGATTTCTTTCTTCAGAGACATGAAATTCTTGTCACACAGATCATTCATTTGCTTGGTTAGAGCCACACCAAGGAATTTTATATCATTTGCGACTATTGTGCTGGGTGCTGTTTCCCTAATTTCTTTCTCAGCCTGTTTATCCTTTGAGTAGAGGAAGGCTACTGATTTCTTTGAGTTAATTTTATATCCAACCATTTTACTGAAGTTGTTTATCAGCTGTAGGAGTTCTCTGGTGGAATTTTTGGCATCACTTAAGTATACTAACATGTCATACAATTAGTGACATTTCGAGTTCTTTTTTTCCAATTTCTATCCCTTTGACCTCCTTTTGTTGTCTAATTTCTCTGGCTAGGACTTCAAGTACTATAATGAATACGTAGGGAGAAAATGGGAAGTCTTGTCTAGCCCTGATTTTAGTGGGATTGCTTCAAGTTTCTCTCCCTTTAGTTTGATGTTGGCTACTGGTTTCCTATATATTGCTTTTACTATGTTTAGGTATGGGCCTTGAATTCCTGGTATTTCTAAGACTTTTATCACGAAGGAGTTTTAGATTGTGTCAAATACTTTCTCAGCATCTAATGAAATGATCGTCTGGTTTTCTTTCTCTGATTTTGTTTATATAGCAGATTACATTGATGCTTTCTATACCATGCTTGCATCCCTGGGATGAAGCCCTCCTGATCATGGAGCATGATCATTTTGATGGATTCAGTTTATGAAAATTCTATTGAGTATTTTTGCTTCAATATTCATTAGGGAAGTTGGTCTGAAGTTCTCTTTCTTTGTTGGGTCTTTGTGTGGTTTTGTTATAAGTATAATTGTGGCTTCATAGAATGAATTGAGTAGTTTTCCTTCTGTTTCTGTTTTTGGAATAGTTTGAAGTTTATTGGTATTAATTCTTCTTTGAAGGTATGATAGAGCTCTGTAATAAACCCATCTGGCCCTGGGCTTTTTTTTTTCCTTGGGAGATGATCAACGACCGCTTCTATTTCTTTAAGGGGTATGGTACTATTTGGATAGTTTATCTGATCCTGATTTAACTTTGGTATCTGCTATCTGTCAAGAAAATTGTTAAAGCATGGCATATCATGAGAATATGTGTATTATGGCACATCATAAGAATGTCTGTATATTTTTGTCTTTCACTATATTTGGAATTAAAGTGATGGTTTTGTTTATAGGAATGTGAGTATACTGGAACACTACTGAAGTGTTCTCACATTCTTTGACATCACATTCCAAGTTACTGACAGCAATTAAAGAAAGAGGATAGAGCTACAGAGACAGAGAGCCTACCATACTTCTTTTATGTCTAATATTCTGTCATCCTCTTTCTAATTTGTTATTAGGAGAAACATAGCCTCCAATCTATGCAGAAATGCAGAAACATTTGTGTCCATTTGAAATGGACCTGTGGATTTTTTTTTTCATGCCTTTCTCTTGATCAGCTCTCTCTGTGCAATACAGCAGTACCATTTTTCAACAAATACAGGTATTTCTCTATAATTCACATTGTAACAGTATTGCAATGACGATGTTATTCTAACTTAACAAAAGTCTCAGTTTAATAGGAATGGCATTCCTTTTCAATGATTTGTGTAATGCATGTTTCAATTGAGAATTTCTTAGAGAATGAAATATGATTGCTCTCAGCTTGTAAGTGTCCCAGCTAAAGTAGCAATAAACACAAGATATATAGGAGGCCATAAGAAAGCATAGTACATCTCCTCAAAATAAAGATGCAGCATAATCATCTTTCTGCCTGCATGGCAGGCTGACCCTTGCTGACATTTACACTATACCTTTGAAATTGAGGATCTCTACACCTCAGAACATAATGGTAAGTTCCAACTTTCATGAATAATGCAAGGCCCAGAGTCACTCTATCCTGACTGCTTATTCTCGCCACTTCCAAGTTCAAGATTATATTTAAATGATGTAATCTTAAATTTGCATTAATTCATGGACTGAAATGCATCCTTTATAAGTTTCCTGGGAGACAGTTTAATTTTGTTTGTATACATTTATATACAACCAGGACTGATATAAAAATTAATGAACTGTTTAATGCAATAGCAGATCCTTGCCCCTCAATGCAAAGAAATGTTTACATTAATAAGGTAATTAATATAAAATGAAAGATATAAAGTCTAAAACAATGAAACTATGTTTATTGTATTGAAAGTGACAGACAATATTTAATTGTGAAAATATAAATTAAAAGCTAGCGAGATGGCTCACTGGGTAAAGTGATTTTCATCCAATCATGGGGTCCAGACTTCAGATGCTGTGAAAGGATGTAAAAAACAGGACAGGTGTGGTGACTTTCTCTAGTTGCAACATTTGGGAGACAGAGCTAAAATCCCTGGGATATGCTGCAGAGACACTAGAGGAATTAAGAAGCTCTGGGTACAACAAAAATACTCTACCTGGATAAGTAAAGAAGTATTGAGCAAAACTCACACTATCCACTTCAGAAGTACACACACACACACACACACACACACACACACACACACACACACAATCATGATAGAAAAGTTAGAGAAAACATGAAGTGAGAAGATAAGAAGAAATTATACAGAGATTGTTTGCTCTTCATGATGGTACCTCTCTAACATGAGTCCCATGAAAATATCCAGTATTGCTATGGAGTCCAGGAAGAAACCTACTGTTAACTGTTAACTTTAAGGAACAAGAAACATTATCAGCTGAAAAGTGTGTTAGTAATATACTCTGCTTTCATACATAAACTCCCATTTCTGATTGTGAATTGCCTTCTAGCAAAAATGTTTTATATGATTTACATATGATAACTTTTAGTTAATCAAATAGTATTTCCTGTCTTTTCCAAAATACTTGAAAGTTCTGATATGTACCAAGATTCAATGCAAACTGGCCCTGAACATGACAGTTAATTATTACAACTTCTAAAATTGATCTCACACTGCAATTTTAATTACAGCATATTATTATTTGATTGAGTATTAATCATATGAAATATATACCATGATTTCAGGGCTTATATTGGTCCACAAATTTGAAGTTAATAAGGTTTCTATCATGCAGATTTTTTTATTTTAAAGAATTTCTCCAGGTGTATAAAACAAATAACAGATGTGAACGAAGTCTTTCCAACACAGGAGAAACTGAACATTTTGTTGTTCAAAATTTCATGCATATAGTCCATACAGGTTCTTACTATATATTTTGGAGTGAATTACAAACAATTACATGCCTGGTCTGTTCCTTTATGGTTTCTTTAATTAAAATGATAATATAGAACTGAACAACTCAGTATTTAAAATCATCATTTATAGCAGTGAGCTGTCTGAAATACATTATCACAAGTTGCTTTGGTCCCAAAGGGGTGATTAAGATCACTTACTGCTCTGGAGGAGAACCAGACTTCAGTTTTTAGCATCTACATGGTAGTCCACAGTCATCTCTAACTGCAGTTCTAGGGGATCTAAGGCCTTCTTCTGGCTTCTCAAGTGCACATCCACACATATGGGCAAAGTACTCATACAGCAAACAAAATCATTGAAACATTTCCTAAAAGTTGGTTTTATTTTCATATTTGTTATTTTAAACACCAAGTCAAACCAACATAAGTTAAGCCTACATGTCTGAGCCAGTGCCCTGAGCAGACCTTGGGTGCTAGCTTCTCACTCATTCCCACAACATCCAGAGGAAGCTCTACTCCCAGTTGCTCTAAAATGCCCAGGATCATAGGTGAGGAGGACAGAAGATCTACCCTATCCCCAGGACCTACCAGATGTAAAGATGCAGGAACCCTTGACTGGCCAGTGGCACAGGTTCCTTCCAGTCTGAGCCAGTACACTTGGGTAGACCTTGGGCTCTAGCTCTCCACCTAGTTCCACAAGACATAGAAGAAACTGGACTTTCAGGTTCTCTAAGATGCCCAGGATCACAGGATTTCAGGAGCTTGTTCACACAAGGATTTCAGGAACTCAGAGGCAACTTGACTCCCAGGAGCTCTGACACACCCAGGATCTCAGGATCCCAGGATCCCAGGATCCCAGAATAACAGGATCATAGAAACAGCTGGACTCTAATGAGTTCTGACATAACCAGGATAACAGGAAGGAGAGGATACAGTCAGACAGTTAAGGCAGATAGAACTACAGATGATAATCAGATGCCTAGAGGCAAGCACAAGAACATTAGCAACAAAAAACAAGGTTACTTGGCATCATCAGAACCCAGTTCTACTATCATAGCATGCCTTGGATACCATATCACAACAGAAAATCAAGAATAGGACTTAAAATCACTTCTAATGATGATGACAGGGAACATTAAGAAGCATATAAGTAACTCCTTTAAAGAAATAAAGGTGAACACAGATAAGCAGGTAAAAGCCCTTAAAAAGGAAACACAAAAATCCTTTAAAGAATTACAGGAAAACACAACCAAACAGGTGAAGGAATTGAACAAAACCATCCAGGATCTAAAAATGGAAATAGAAACAATCAAGAAATCACAAAGCAAGACAACTCTGGAGGAGGAAAACCTAGGAAAGAGGTAAGATAGATAGATATAAAATATCTATAATCATAGATGTAAGCATCACCAACAGAATACAATGGATAGAAAAGAGAATCTCAGGTGCAGAAGATACCATAGAAAATATTGACACAAAACAGTCAAAGAAAATGTAAAATGTAAAAGCTCCTAGCCCAAACTATCCAGGAAATCCAGGATACAATGAGAAGACAAAACCTAAGGATAATATGTATAGAATAGAATGAAGATCCCCAAATTAAGGGGCCAGAAAATATCTTCAACAAAATTATAGAAGAAAACTTCACTAACCTGAAGAAAGAGATACCTATGAACATACAAGAAACCTGCAGAATTCCAAATAGACTGGACCAGAAAAGAAAATCCTTCTGTCACATAATAGTTAAAACACAAAACAAAGGGGCTGGTGAGATGGCTCAGTGGGTAAGAGCACCCGACTGCTCTTCTGAAGGTCCAGAGTTCTAATCCCAGCAACCACATGGTGGCTCACAACCATCCGTAACGAGATCTGGCGCCCTCTTCTGGAGTGTCTGAAGACATGTAATTTATTTATTACTTACATGTAATAAATAAATAAATCTTAAAAAAAAAACACAAAACAAAGAAAGAATATTAAAAGCATTAAGGGAAGAAGCCAAGTAACCGGTAAAGGCAGACCTATCAGAATTACATCATAAATCCTACCAGAGACTATAAAAGCCAGAATATCCTGGGCAGATGTCATACATACCCTGAGAGGAAAAAAAATAATGCCAGCCCAGGCTACTATACCCAGCAAATCTCTCAATTACCATAGATGGAGAAACCAAGATATTTCTTTAACAAAACAAAATTGACACAATATCAGTCTAGCCCTACAAATGATAATAGATTGAAAACTGCAACAAAAGGAGGGAAACTACACCCTAGAAAAAGCAAGAAAGTAATATTCTTTCAACAAACCCAAAAGAAGATGACCACACAAACAATTCTACCTCTCAGAACAAAAATAATCAGAAGCAACAATCACTGATACTTAATAACTCTTAACATCAATGGATTCAATTTCCCAATAAAAAGACATAGACTAAAAGACTGGATATGTAAACAGGACCCAGCATTTTGTTGCATAGAGGAAATGTACCTCAGTGACAAGGACAGACACTACCTCATAGTAAAAGGCTGGAAAAGAATCCAAGCAAATGGTCCAAAGAAAAAAGGTGGAACAGGCATTCTAATATTGAATAGAATCAACTTCCAAGCAAAATTAACAAAAAAGATAAGAAGGTACACTTCGTACTCTTCAAAGGAAAAATCTACCAAGATGAAGCCTCAATTCTCAATTATCTAAGTTCCAAATGTAAGAGCAACCACATTCATAAAAGAAACTTTATTAAAGCTCAAAAAACACATTGCACCTCACCCAATAATAGTGGGATACTTCAACACCCCACTCTCTGCAATGGACAGATCATGGAAACAGAAACTAAACAGAGACACAGTGAAACTGACAGAAATTATGGAGCAAATGGATTTAACAGATATCAATAGAACATTCCATCCTAAAACAAAAGAATATACCTTCTTCTTAGCACCTCATGATACCTTCTTCAAAATTGATCATACAATTGGTCAGAAAACAGGCCTCAAAAGATACAAGAAGATTAAAATAATACCATGTATCCTATCAGATCACCACAGACTAAGGCTGGTCTTCAATAAGAAAAACAATGGAAAGCACACATACACATGCAAGATGAACAATGCTGTACTCAGTGATAACTTGGTCAGGGAATAAAGAAAGAAAACATTAAATTCTTTTTAGAATTTGATGAAAATGAAGGTACAACATACCCCAAATTATCAGACATAATGAAAGTTGTGCTAAAAGGAAAACTCATAGCTCTGAGTGTCTCCAAAAAGAAACTGGAGAGAGCAGTTGACAGCACATCTGAAAGCTCTCAAACAAAAAGAAGCAAATACATACAATAGGAGTAGACAGCATGAAATAACCAAACTCCGGGCTGAAATCAATCAAGTAGAAGCAAAGAGAACTATACCAATAATCAACAAAACCAGGAGCTACTTTTTAAAGAAAGTCATCAAGATAGATAAATCTTTAGTCAGAATAGATTCCAGCTAGTAACACATCCAAGTTCACAGAGACAAATGCCTCAAAAATTACTACAAGGTTTGATTCAAGGTCCCTACCAATTATTCCCTATTTTAGTCAATAGAGCCATTGTGAACAAGCTACAAACCAGGACATTTGGCAGTATGTATCACATGAAGACAGCTTGAGCATTACAAGCACAAAAGATCTGTTCTGCTTCTGCCTCCTCACCACATGGTACTGCCATAAATGGGCAGTATTAATCAGATAAAATGGATTTTATAGGTGAGGTTCATTTAGCCATGTTTGTACAGACAGCCATGGGAACATTATATGAGAAATATAATAAATTATTATGTTTTAGTAAATGCTGCCTATAAAATTAGCTATTAAGAACATGTCAGCCTAAAATATATGGATGTCAATCTAAAGTCTCCATACCTTTATTTTGTGACTACAGTTTATTATATCTTATTGAGAGAATTCCCATGAAAATTGCTTTGTAATCAACCTTGCTACATATAAAATATCAAATCAATGATCCAAATTGCAAATATACAATTACAAAACTATGATTTATAATTCATTCATATGAAAGCATCATAATGTATCTAGAAATGAGATGCTAGTTCTATTTTAAAATGTCAAGTTGTATTTTACCATTTTATTAAGGTTAAATGATCTTTCAAACTAAATGACCTCATAATAAAGCATGAAAATTATCTCTTAGAAAAATCTTTATCTTTTTGAAGAATAGACTGGGGGTTTCCCAGTAAGGCATTGGTATCTGAAAAAAAAAATGTTCAGCACCTTTACACATCCTATCTCAACTGACTCTGAATGGCTATTGTCAAGAACATGAAGGCTACAAACAGCTGATCAGGATGGAGGGAAAGAGGCATGTTTATACAGTAATATTGTGAATTTAAACGGAAAAAGTCATTATTGAGGGTATTATCTAAACAGCAATGATGTACAGATTGAGCCATCTACATCATTCCAGGGTACACACCACACAGATGCTTCTATATCCATATTTGTTACTCAATCATTCACATTTGCTAAGGGATACATGTCAGATGTGGTGTAACATATGAGTGAATAGATGAAATGAATTACAAAGAAATAAAGAAAAGGTGCACAAAGAAATTGTTTTAGCCATAAAGATATAATTATGGAATTTATAGATGAACTAGTAAAGATTCTGGCAAACAAAATAAGTCAGCTGCAGACAAACAAATGCCATGTTTTCCTTCATATATGGAATCAAGAATGTGTGTTAGAGTGTGTCTATTTTTTTGTGTGTGTGTGTCTATGTGAGTGAGTGTGTGTGTGTGTCTGTGTATAAGTGTGTGTCCCTGTGTATGTGTGTCTTTGTGTGAGTGTGTGTCTCTGTGTTAGTGTGTATCCCTGTGTGTCTGTGTGTGAGTGTGTCTGTGTGTTTTAGTCTGAAATGAGAAAGGAGCCACTAGAAAGGAAGAAGATATCTTAAAGATAGAGAAAGGAGGTAAGAAATTTTATATGTCTTGAAAGCAAAAAGTAGACTATGTGGGGAAAAACAGGCAAGGAAGTAAGAAAGGAAGGAAGCAAGCAAGCAAGCAAGAAAGGAAAGAAGGGTTGTAATGACATAAGGAAATGTCAAAATGAAATCCATCACTCTTATGCTTACTGAAAAAAAAAATCTCCAAAAGGAAAACAAAGGACCTTGAAAATTTGCACGAAATGTGTGCTAAAAAACATTTCTCACATGCTAATTTCAACAATTTATAAGAGACACTGATTAATCAAAACCAATCTGTAACTTATGGTAGCAATAGAAAAAGTGTCTTTGGTACTACAAATATAAATGGATATAAAATATTTGACAATGAAAGTTGTTGAAAGAAATATTTTAAAATTTTGAAATTTTATAAGAAATGACAACTTTGAGCATTAACTCTAAAGCATTAAAATTTTAGTGTACCAAACATCTCACAACAAATCCAAAATGAGAGAACCACAAGCAGGTAAAGCCACTTACAAAAACAAACATAGCAGGAACCAACAGTCATCTGTCTTTAATATCTCTCAATATTAATGGAGTAAACTCACCTATAAAAAGACATAAGCTAACAGTCTGGATATACAAACAAGATCCAGCATTTTGCTGCTTACAAGAAACACACCTCAATAACAAAGACAGAATCTATCTCGGACTAAAAGGATGGAAAAAGGTCTTTCAAGCAAATGGTCTCAAGAAAGAAGCCATTCTACTATGCAATAAAAATAGTCTTTCAACCAAAAGTAATCAAGTGTGATGAAGAAGTACACTTCATATTCATTGATGGGAAAATTCACTGAGACATTCTCAATTCTGAACAATTATGTCCCAAATGCAAAGGCACCAACATTCATAAAAAAAAAAAACAAAAAAAACCAAAACCAAACAAACAAAAAAAAACTTTACTAAATATTAAAACACACATTGAACATCACATAATATTAGCAGGAGACTTCAATATCCCAATCTCACCAGTGAACAGATGATCTAAGCAGAAACTAAACAGAGACACAGTGAAACTAATAGGGGTTAAGAATCAAATGGATCTTGCAGATATCTACAGAACATTTCACCCTAAAACAAAAGAATAAATCTTCGTCTTAGTACCTTATGTTACCATCTTCAAAGTCAACCATACAATTAGTCACAAAACAACCCTCAACGGATACAAGAAGACTCAAATAATCCCATGCATCCTATCAGATTGCTGTGGCCAAATGCAAGTCTACAATAATAGCATAAACAACAAAAAGCCCATATACACATGGAAAATGAACAACTCTCTTCTCAATGATAACTTTATCAGGGAAGAAACAAAGAAAGAAATTAAAGACTTCCTGGTATTTAATGAAAATATTGACACACCATACCCAAACTTATGGGACACAATGAAAGCAGTGCTAAAAGGAAAATTCATAGCAATAATTAAGTCCTGGTAAAGAAGCCAGAGAGATCTGACTCTAGCAACTTAACAGCAAACCTGAGAGTGCTAGGGAAAAAAAAATCCCTTTGCAATAGCCAAAAATAATAGAAAGTATCTTGGAGTTACTCTAATCACACAAGTGAAAGATCTATATGACAATAATTTCAAGTCTCTCAAGAAAGAAATCACAGAAGTTCTCAGAAAATGGAGAGATCTCCAATGCGCATGGATTGGCAGAATTAACATAGTAAAAATGGACATCCTACCAAAGAGAGTCTACAGATTCAATGCAATTTCCATCAAAATCCCAACACAATTCTTCATTGACATGGAAAAGAGCAATTTTCAAATTCATCTGGAAAGGCATAAAACACAGAATTGGAAAAACAATTCTTAACAATAAAAGAACACTTGGGGGAATCACCATCCCCGAACACAACTCAACTACAGAGTAATAGTGATTTAAAGCTACATGTTATTGGTACATAGATAAACATGTTGATCAATGGAGTAGAGTGGAAGACCCAGAAATAAAACCACACACTTATGCACACTTGATCTTTGACAAAGAAGACAAAAATATACAATGGAAAAATGAAAGTATCTTCAATAAATGGTGCTGGTCTAACTGGCTGTCTGTATGTAGAGAAATGAAAACAAACCCATATTTGTCACTTTTCACAAAGCTTAGGTACAAGTGGTTCAATGACCTCAGTATATAACCAGATATGAATTGAATAGAAGAAAAAAATGGTAAAGAACCTTGAATTCATTGGCACAGGGGGAAATTTCCTAAACAGAACTCCAGTGGCTCATGCCCTAAGATCAAGAATTAATAAATGGGACCTCATGAAACTGGAAAGTTTCTGTAAGGTAAAGGACATAGTTAATCAGATGATTTGGCAATCTACAGAGGGGAAAAAATCCTCACTAACCCCATATCCAATAGAGGGCTAATATTCAAAATAAATAAAAAACTGAAGAAGCTAACCACCAATAAAACAACAATCCAATCAAAAATGAGGTATAGGAATTTTTAATGGGTAAGAAGCACCTAAAAAATGTTCAAAGTCCTTAGTGATCACAGAAATGAAAACCAAAACGACCCTGAGATTCTACCTTGCACCAATCAGAAAGGCTAAGATCAAAATCTCAGGTGACAACACATGCTGGAGAGGATGTGGAGAAAGAGGAACACTCCTCCATTGCTGGTGTGATTACAAACTGGTACAACCGCTCTGGAAATCAATCTGGAGGTTTCTCAGAAAATTTGAAATACAACCTGAAGTCCCAGTTATGCCACTCTTGGGCATATGCTCAAACGATGCCCCAACATGCCACAGGGGCACATGTTCCACTATGTTCCTAGTGGCCTTATTTGTGATAAGCAAAATCTGGAAAAACAAAACACAAACAAACAAACAAACAAACAAAAAACAGATGTCCCGGGGCAGAAGAGTGGACACAGAAAATGTGGTTCATTTACACAATGGAATACTTCTCATCTATGAAGAACGAGGACATCCTGTGTAAGGAGCGGTCCTCACATTCGCCATTATAAGATGGCACTGACACCTGTGTTCTAAGTAATAAACAAACCATCTGCACATGCGCTGGGGTAGTTTCCCACCCCATGTGCTCTGCCTTTCCCGTGATGACAACTCTGGCTGATGGGCTGCAGCCAATCAGGGAGTGACACGTCCGAGGCGGACGACAGTCCTCCATAAAAGGGAGGGGGCTCCGCCATCTCTCTCTCTCTCTGGCTCTCTTCTCCACTGGCTCCTGATGGGGTAAGCAATAAAGCTTGTGCCGCAGAAGATTCCGGTTGCCCTGAGTGTGTTCTTACCAGGGGGAACAAAAGCGGCGGGCAACAAATGGTGCCGAAACCCGCGAGCTACTACATCACGGGGAAGGAGCGGTTAATGAAGTGTTCCCGGAAAACAGACTGTTGAGAAGGATCCGGTGTGGATTCAGAACTCTTCAGCTGGGGAACTGTGGTAATGAAGTGTTCCCACAAAACAGACTGTTGAGAAGGATCCGGCGTGGGTTCAGAACTCTTCAGCTGGGGAACGGATGCGCGTTCGTTACAGCTTTACAAGGTATGTCTGGTCTTGAACTTTCTCTAGTGTTAAAAGCCCTTTTATTTCTTTTCACATGTCAACAAGTGGTTAAGGCAGGGTGGAGAATTCTGGACAAAATTCAAGACAGTCTATCAGAAGTAAAGCGGGGAGAGAGAGCAGGAAAAAAGAGGAAACATGGCGCGCCAAATAAGTATACAGGCCTTTCCACGGGTCTTGAACCTGAGGAAAAGTTAATGTCAGGGAAGAATACCTGGGGAGAGATTAGAAGGAAAGAGGAGAAAAAACAAAGGAAAAAAGAAAAGTTAATGTCAGGGAAAAATACCTGGGGAGAGATTAGAAGGAAAGAGGAGAAAAGAGATGAGTTTAAAGAGCCAGTTCTTAGTAGCTGTGAATCAGATAAAGAAATTAGCTCTTCTGAGAAAACAGACTTAGAGGAGGGAGCAGCTCCTTATGAGAGAGAAATGCGAGCTTATAGGTCAAGAAAAAAGCCAAAAGCAGCTGGCAAAGGCCAGCTTGCTGCTTGGCCTCAAGGTCATAGTGCACCTCCGCCCTATGCGAGCCCCCTCCCTGCGTAGTGCGTCAGCCCTGTGCAGAGAGGCAGTGCGCAGACTTGTTCATTTCAAGAGAGGCACAAAGGAAGATACAACAGGCATTTTCAGTCTTTGAAGGAGCCGAGGGTGGGCATGTCCACGCTCCAGTAGAGTATTTACAGGTTAAAGAGCTTGCTAAGTTGGTCCGTAAATATGGAGCCAATGCTAATTTTACCTTGGTGCAGTTATACAGGCTTGCTGGCGAGGCATTAACTCCTGCCGATTGGCAAATGATTGCAAAAGCCGCTCTCCCCAGTGCGGGCAAATATATGGAATGGAGAGCTCTATGGCAAGAGGCTGCACAAACGCAGGCCCGAGCAAATGCTGCTGCTTTGACTCCAGAGCAAAGAGATTGGACCTTTGACCTGTTAACGGGTCAGGGAGCTTATACCGCTGATCAAACAAATTATCACTGGGGAGCTTATGCCCAAATTTCCTCCGCGGCTATTAAGGCCTGGAAGGCGCTCTCCCGAACAGGTGAAGCCACTGGACAATTAACAAAGATACAGCGGCTGAACGTCATTGTTCAGAGCCAGATAGGCCCAAAGAGATGGTTAAATGGAAAGATGTTTTAAATAACAAATGGAAAGGCCCGGATCCTATTTTGATAAGATCCAGGGGAGCTGTTTGTGTTTTTCCACAGAATGAAGACAACCCATTTTGGATACCAGAAAGACTCACCCGAAAAATCCAGACTGACCAAGGGAATACTGATGTCCCTCGTCTTGGTGATGTCCAGTGCGATAACAACAAAGGGAGAGCAGCGTTGGGAGATACAGAATTGGACGGCTAAATTTGAACAGACCCTTTGAAAATTGAGACTTGCCCCACGCACTTGGACCTGTCCCTGACCTAAGGACTATCTTTTCAACATTTTCCTTCTTTAAAGAATGGGTGGGGGTGGAATTATTTGGAGCTGTTCTTTGCTGTGGATTAGTGTTGCTTCTCTGATTGGTCTGTAAGCTTAAGGCCCAAATTAGGAGAGACATGGTGGTTATTGCCCAGGCGCTTGCAGCACTAGAACATGGTGCTTCCCCTGATATATGGTTATCTATGCTTAAGCAATAGGTCGCTGGCCACTCAGCTCTTGCACCCCACGAGGCTAGTCTCATTGCACGGGATAGAGTGAGTGTGCTTCAGCAGCCCGAGAGAGTTGCACGGCTAAGCACTGCAGTAGAAGGGCTCTGTGGCATTTATGAGCCTATTCTAGGGAGACATGTCATCTTTCAAGAAGGTTGAGTGTCCAAGTGTCCTTCCCCCAGGAAAAACGACACGGGAGCGGACCAAGACCCCTTCAGGTGATGAGCCTGAGAGGAGGTTTTGTGTAAAGCCCCTATTTTACACACTGGGGATTTGACCTCTATCTCCACTCTCATTATTATGGGTGGCCTATTGCTCTTAAATAAAAGAAAAGGGGGAGATGTAAGGAGCCGTCCTCACATTCGCCATTATAAGATGGCACTGACACCTGTGTTCTAAGTAATAAACAAACCATCTGCACATGCGCTGGGGTAGTTTCCCACCCCATGTGCTCTGCCTTTCCCGTGATGACAACTCTGGCTGATGGGCTGCAGACAATCAGGGAGTGACACGTCTGAGGCGGAGGACAGTCCTCCATAAAAGGGAGGGGGCTCCGCCATCTCTCTCTCTCTCTGGCTCTTCTCCACTGGCTCCTGATGGGGTAAGCAATAAAGCTTGTGCCGCAGAAGATTCCGGTTGCCCTGAGTGTGTTCTTACCAGGGGGAACAAAAGCGGCGGGCAACAATCCTGAGTTTTGCAGGCAAATGGATTGAACTAGAAAATATCAACCTGAATGAGGCAACTCAGACCCAAAAGGACATACACAGTAAGTACTCACTAATAACTGAATATTAGCAAACAAAAGTACAAAATATCCAAGATACAATCCACAGAACACAATAAAGTCAACAAGCTGAAGTGTCCGAGTGAGGACACCTCACTTTCACTTGGGGTGTGGGGAGAAGAAATCAATCACAAAGGGGAGCAAGGGATGGACCTAGGAGGGAAAGGGGACTGGGGATGAAAGAGGGGAACCTGATCTGGTATTGTGTCACGAAAAGGACTGAAGCCCTGAGGGCCAGCAGAAAGAATGAAAACAGGCAACCCCAGAAGGTGGGATGTTGTGGGGACCCTCCAAAGTGTACCAGAGATCTGGGAGTTTAGAAACTCTCAGGACTCAAAGCAAGGGACTGTAGATGAAAATGCCTGACAGTAGGGAGAGGGAACTTATAGGACCCACCCCCAGCAAAAAGACAGGGCATCAAGTGAAGGAGGGGGTTCCATCCCGTAGTCAAAACTATGACCCATAATTGGTCCTGTCTGGAAAAAAAAAAAAACTGCAGGGATGGAAATGGAGAGGAACCTGAAGGTCCAGCGACAGGCCCAAAGTGGGATCCACCTCCAGGGAAGGTCCCACTGTCTGACACGATCACTGAGGCTATGGAGCACTCACAAAAAGGGACCTAGAACGATTGCCTTCCAGAAAGACCCAACAAGCAGCTGAAAGAATCAGATGCAGATATTTGCACCCAACCAAAGTACAGAAATGGCCAACCACCGTGTTTGAATTAAGAAAAGCTAGAAGAAGCTGAGGAGGAGGGCCACCCTGTAGGAGAATCTGCAATCTCAATTAACTTGACCCAGAGATCTTTCAAACACTGGACCACTAACAAGGCAGCATACACCAGCTCATATGAAGCCCCCAAAACATATACAGTAGAGGACTACTGTGTCTGGGTTCAGTTAGAGAAGATGAATCTAACCCTTCAGAGACTGGAGGTCCCAGGTGTTTAGAGATCTGGTGGGGTGGGGTGTGCATCCTCATGAAGACATGTGGAAGGAGAGGAGGTTTGTGATATGGAACATTTGGTTGGACAGGGAGAGAAATAAAATCTGGTGTATAAATTAATTAATTAATTAATTAATTAAAATTAGTCTATATATGATATTTTTGTAGTTTTAATACTAACATGAACTATTTCAAGCTCACTAAGGAATGTCCAAAGAAACCCTTTTCTGATTATAGCAGACAAACAAACAAAAAGAAATAATTTTCTTGCTAGGAAAACAATCTTCTTATTTAGAAACACAACAGCATTTTAAGTTTTAGTTTGAGGGGACCATAGTAGGTTAAAGTCAACAATAAGGAACATATTCTGCTAGACTTCATGTATCCAAAAAAAAAAAAAAATTCCTTTGGAGTACTGGGTCGAGGTGGTACACTGTTTAATCTCAGTACCCATGAGGCACAGGATGGGGTAAGTTCAAGGCCAGCCTTGTCTACAGAGTGAGTTCTAAGCTATCCAGTTATGCACAGAGAAACCATTTTTTGAAAAACAAAACAACAACAATAACAACAAACTTTTGGGGCTGGAAAATAGTTTGGCAGTTAAGAGCACTCTTCTAGAGTATCCAATCATCCACAAGGAGGCTTGAAATCATTTGTCAGCCTAGTTCCATGGTATCCAAGGCCTGTTCCTGGCCTCTGAGGTCACCAGGCATGCAAGTTGTATATAGACAGACATAGATGCAGGCAAAGCATCCATACACAATTGAAAATTTAATACAAAATAAACCTCACTCTTCTTTGTTTACTAATTACCCTTATTACTATACCTGAGGTTTCTCTTTCAGTAGAAATCAATACAAGACACCAGGTCAACATAAAAAATAAAAAAAGATAAAGTAAATGGAAAAGGAGTTAAAACAACCACGTAATAAATAACACCTGCCACTGTCACAGTCTTCCTTTTGTGATAGCCTCCCTGTGCATCAAATTTTCTCTACACATAGCATTTAATGCCTACACTCAGCTTTTTATCTGATCTATGAAGTTTATAATGAATTGTGAAACACTCTCATCTATCAAGGTTGCCACCTAATTTGTTAGAAAATCAAAACAAATCCATATGAGAAAGTTCAGCACTTAATTAAAACAATGCATTTTTATTAACCATTTCTTAAAATAATAGTAATAAGGGATGAAAGAGTGAACATGTGCACCCAGCCAATTGGATTGGACACATTTGTTTTCTCTTTTATAACAAATGTGTGGAGTGTTTAGTAACTACTCAAGCACTGAGCCGAGAAAACTCTCAGAAGAGATTTACAAATGAAGGCTTTGTGCAACTGGAGCAGTGAATAAGACATCTTATTCTGAACCTTTATGGCAAGAATAGCTTTTGGGGACGTTGATATATTCGAAATGTACAAAAGACTCTTTAATCTAGGTATGCCTGCTCTTTGATCACATTTAAATTGCATTTTCTTTAAAACAGTTTCCATCATGGAGCTAGTCTAAGGGATAAAAGAGATTTCTTTCTTTAGCAAATGCATGTCACCAGGATTGGGCCCTTGTCTAAGTCACTTTGTTGACCTCTCCAGAATTCCTTAGGTAGGCAATAATTATCACCTCTTCATTTACTTCTCATAAAGCTTAGCTTACATAGTTCAGTCAAAGAGAAGGACGGTCATCATTCTTCAATACCGGGTTGTCTGCTACCTCCTATTCAATCGAGGTACTTTTCTAGGAGACATCTTGTCACTTTGTCTTATGGGTATCCACTGTATACCCTTGATGTAAACTGTGTACATCAGACCTCTCAAGTTCATCTCCTCTGGAGCATTTGCAGGAGTGTGAAATAGGATTCAAGTCTTTCTTTTCTTTAGATCCAGTTTTGCAGACAGAGCTTGGTATATGCAAAGTATATCAAACATCAATAGACTAATGAAATTGGTCTAACCAATAGACTTTCTCCACCATGTGCCTTTCCTCTGAAAAACTAAAAATCAAAACTTTGAGCTTGCTTTGTCAAATTTGATGTTCGTGTTAGTTTTTAACATGAAGAACTGAGGTCGACATTTGGTTAGACTGCAAATATATCATAACACAAACTGAAGGATGCATTCTAAATTTCTTGGAAATTTGCTATGTTGCTAAAGAGGACTTATACAGTTCTTCAGAAATAATTTATTTCAACAATAAAATTTAACACAGACACTGATAGACAGATAGGCTTATACATGCTCTGGATCTATAATATATATGGAGGGAGACTATATTTACCAGTAAATAGAGATTTAATGATTCCTAGTAAAAGAATAAAATAGCCACTGATGATTTTAATTTAATTTGTGGACTGGACACACATTATTTGGGTAACACCTGTTACAGGCCAATAGAACCTGTGAAGGAACAGCAAATGGTAAATCTGCTTTTCTTTCAGCTGTGACTGCAAGTTCGCAGAGTTCTGGAGGAAAAAAACACAGTCCAAACCTAACTGTTTGCTTATAGAACAGCTGCACAAGACCTGTAGTAAAGTGGCAATCCATGTCTATATCTCTCTTAAGCTGGCAAGCGAACAGAAATGTTTCTTCCCAGAGGCAGAACAAAGAGGAAAAATAAAATAAAATCTTTCCTTCCACACAAGGTAGTAAATATTTGAGGATGTTTAGAAGCAAATTGATTTCTTTAAACAAACAAAAACACACAGCCTTTCTATGCACTCCTAAGGGTCCCCTGAGGTACACCAGGAGGCTGGTAGATGCGATACCAGAATCTGAGAAGGAAAAATATATATCATAGTTTTCTCTGTCTCCCTCAAAACTGAGATTCATTTCGGGATTCCCTTTGGGTAAAAAAAAAATTCAAATTCAGCACCAGCTTTCACTCAAGGGTAAGCTGGCTTCTTCTAAGTAGGAAAATTCCCATAGCTTGGTGCTCTGTGGGGGTACTAGGGATAACTCCGGGCAATCTGACACCTTTCTGGAAGTTTCTACTTGGTCAAGAAAATGTTTTATTATCTACTGAAGTGTCATGAGTTAGAACGGAATTTATGTTCTTCAATTCAATTATCTTACTGTCCAACCATAATATGCATCAATTGTGGCACTGTCATATTAGAAAAGGAATAGAATTCTTTCATATTTCTGAAATAGCATAAAACCCACTTGCAACCTCATTCTTTACCCAAAATGTACAGTTATCAATATAATGAAAGGACAGAACATAGAATAAAGGATGTTCTCTGAAAAACACTAGAATATAAAATCTTATGAGTCATAAGTAAAACTTCTAAGCCCCATAAAACTGTGAAGAACATACTCTGGATGCAGATCATTCTAAAAGCACCAATTGTCAAAATATCTGTTAGCTTCCTATGGCATCTGTAGTGTTGCCCATTGTTCCCAGTAAAAGGAAACCTTTAAAAGCTTTGTAAAAAGATAGGAAGTAAGCAAATGGGTTGCCAATAAAACTATCATGTATGTTGGAATATCTTCAGAAAAGAAACAGATGTGTCCCAAACTGCTGATAGTTGCATGATCCTGTTCCTCACAAACAAGAATATCCTTTTCAAAATCCTTCCATTTTGATTCTGATTTTTAAATATCAAGTCAGGTTTCCATATATCATCTATAATTAGATTGCAACTTATTAATTATCAGAAAATAATCAGATTAATCCACACAGTGTAACACTAATAGAAAAAATGATATACATATACATAGAAAGACATAAAATTTTATGCTTTCAGAATTCTACTAAGAAAATTAATAGCCAAAAAAAAAGGTACAGTGGTCTGGTACATTACCTACTCTATACATCTTTTTTGTTTTTGTTTTTGTTTTTGTTTTTCGAGACAGGGTTTCTCTGTGTAGTCCTGTCTGTCCTGGAACTCACTCTGTAGACCAGGCTGGCCTCAAACTCAGAAATCCGCCTGTCTCTGCCTCCCAAGTGCTGGAATTAAAGGTGTGTGCCACCATGTCCGGCTTACTCTATACATCTTAAATCCTTTATCTAACTTGGTTGGATTATATTACCAATGGTTATATTACCACCATACCTGTAAGACTGGTTATTGTCATGCTCCTTTATCATACAGGGAAGTAAATGCTTGACTATTTTATACTATTTGTTGTGTTTCTCAAAGTTGGATATCAGTTAGGCTTGGACATTATCCCACATTAGTATCACTAAAGTTATGGGCTCTTAATTGTATTGCTACATAATTTATTATTGACATATGAAGAAAGAACCCTTTATTAACTCAGAGAGGATGGATAAAGCAAAAGGGACAGTGAATATATGGGGAAATAATAACTCTCCTTTTTAACCACTTGGATTATTCTAATTGTATCAGTCTGGCTTTGGTTTTTCCATTCCAGCTTTGCCAGCTGAAGCAACCAACTTTAAAATTCCTACTTACTATTTTATATATTTATATCTTGACACTAAAATGCCATCACATTCACCAGGTATGGTAGTACATACCTTTAATCCCAGCACTCCAGAAACAGAGGCAGATGTATCTCTGTAAGGTCTCAGACACCCTGGGTTAAATAGCCAGTAATTTCCAGGTCAGGCAGGGCTTCATAGAGAATCCCTGAATCAATCAATCTATCTATCTATCTATCTATCTATCTATCTATCTATCTATCTATCTATCTATCTAACTAGATAAGGCACTTCATTTAATAAAGGCTGAAACTTAATTTGTTCTGATTTTGATTGTTGTTAACATATAAACTTGTGTTCCTTTATTTCTCTTCTGATCCAGCCATCATTCCACATCTTCTTATATTCAGTAGCCACTCTTCCAATTCTTCACATTTTTATCATCTTTTCAATATTTTTCATTCTTAATTGCAGTGTAGAATCAACTTCTTCCTATCCCTTTATTTGGTTCTTCTTCCTATCCGTCAACTATATTTTTTTTGCCTACCGAATGTCTGATTTTGTTCCTCTGTAATATCATTCATTATCTCTTGACAGAAAAAGAAACAAAACTCTGTGAGAGGTGAGATTGAAGAGTCCAGCCTCTTCCCTTGTCCCTTCTTCATGGCTCTCCATAAACATCCAAAAAGATTTCTTGTGTTCTGCTGCTTTCCCTCTAGAAATATGACACACAAAGGACAAAGCTGGAAATAAAACTTTATATCAGACACTATGTATATGAGCATTCATGCAAGCTTGCATGTGTGTGTGCACATAAGTGTGTGTGTGAGTGCATGAGTGTATGTGTTGTTATTTGTTAGGAAACATGCTTACACGTGCAGGTTTACAGGTATACTTCTACATGTGAACAAACACATGTAGTAGTCATGCTTCAACTTAGAATATTGTTTCTAAAGACCCAGTCCTCTTGTTTTCTGAGACAAGGTCTCTTGGGATCTGAGGCTCACAAATTAGTATAAGGTGGCTTGCCATTAAGGATAAGGAAGCTATTTGTCCAAACTTTAGGATGCAACCCATTATGCCTGGCTTGGCTTTCTTTTCCTATTGATTCTGAACATGGGTGTTAGGGTCTCCTATTTGCACAGTATATATTTTACTAACAGCTATTTCTCAGAGACATTCCCTCAAAGCTAAAAAGGGAAAAAATCAGTTCAAGTTATACAAAGCCTTTTTAATTCTCTTTGAATGTTCCTGTGACCTTGGAGACATTTTGAGATATAAAGTTTCCAGTAGGCATTTGAGTCATCATTTTATTTCAACATCTAGTGTTACTTGGAATAGTCTCTTCCTGTTGCTTGGGAATGCTCTCTTGTTTCATGTTTTCATCTGTAATTATATGTCTAACCATCATACAAGCTTTGCACTCACACCTTAATCATTGTTTATTATCAGATAACTTTCATGCTAGTCTCTTAAAACAAGCTATATGTCTTAGTCACTGTCCAATTGCTAAGAAAAGATGCAATGACCAAGGCAAGTCTCATAAAAAGAAGCAATTAACTGGGTGCTTGCTTACAGTTTTAAATACTTAGTTGCTTATCATCATCATGATGAGCATGGGAGCTTGTAGAGCCTGAAATCTAAATCCTGATCTAAAGAAAGGAGAGAAAGAGAGAGCACCAGAGGGTCTTGCCTGTGCTTTTGAAACATAAAAGACCACCCCTCATAGCAAATCCCCCCCAAAAGGCCACTTCTACTTTAATAAGCCATACTTCTTAACCCCTCCCTGACAGTTCATGAATTAGGGACTAAGCATGTAAATATATGAATCTATGGGGGGGGGCAGCAGACATATTCTCATTTGAAACACCATATTCCACTCCCTTCCTCACATAGGCATTTTGACATATCATAATACAAAATACTTTAGTCCAACTTCAAAAGGCCCTATAGGCTTCCAATTTTAAAACTGTTTCAAGGGTCAAATTCTTTTTCTGAGCCCCAAGGCAATCTCTTAACTGTGATCACCTATAAAATCAAGTTCCAAAAGAAGATCACATACTTCCAACATGCAATGACACAAGATATACATTACTATTCCAAAGGGGAAGTAAAGAAACAGAATGAAGGAATACTGGACTAAAACAAGACTGAAAAACAGCAAGAAATCTCCAAATCCTTTAACTCCTTATCTGATGTCAAAGGGCGTTTCAGATCTTTAATTCCTTTTAGTCAGTTTAACAGGAACATTCTTCTTACTCTTGAGATGGTTTCTGTGCTGGCTCTGTAGCTCTCCTTAGCAGAAATCCTAAAGATTTTCAACTACTCCAGTCCTCCAGAGGATACTAGAAGGAAAACTCCAACACAAGGAGGAAAACTACATCTTTATATTATTATATATTATATATTAAAAAATGTACATATGTTATGAATAATAATAGATATAATATCTTTATATAAATATATAATGTATTATAAACTAATATATATTTAATATATATTATATACATATAAATATACATTAAACTTATGACTCCATAGAACACATTAATGACAAGAAAGCACAACAATCTTTCTAGATTTAGTCATCCAGACATATGTGTGTGTTTGTGTGTTTGTATAGTGTCACAAAACATAATTTTCCACATATGAAGTCCATCTTGCTGAACTAATTTTAATGCTTTAGGCATACTATAAGCTTTCCCAAGCTATAGCCAATAATCATATGAGTAAAAACTATAGAAACTAGTCACATTAGAAGATATCTGATGAAATGTCTGTGTAGAGACCCCAGGTCATGAATACAGTATATTTTTCATAACATTCATGTCTATATATCAGCAGTGTATATGATAAATGGTTTATGTGCTTTTTCACTACCTTGCAACATCTCTCTTTTTCCCACTTCCTCAAGCTATCTACTCTTCCAGATACAACAGTACTGAACTAAGGACATTTTCTTTGGCCTCTTATTGTTAAATTGAGAGAAAGATTGCATATGCATAATTTCAATTCAAAATCTGGAACTGATTCAGTTATGCAAGTATGGGAACTCAAGAGCCAAGACAGGCCAATAAATAGGCTTATTGAGCCAGTTGCCTAAGTGGTAAATGAAAAGAAATATTATTGAAGGAAATTAAACTTATGACACCTCAGAACACATTAATGACAACAAGCACAGTAGCCTTATTGCTGATAGAAAAGTGTAGTCATTTAGACAAAATAGAAACCATGTTCGCCTAGACCAAAACCTAACCCATAGCTTCCCCGCCTCACTCCACAGTCTATAAATTGAGAATAGTAAGAAAGTTTTAAAGATATAAAAGTAGTAAAGGGCAGTTTATCAACTTACACAAACAACTTCAAGAAATACTTGCACAGTAAAGGAGCACAAGGCACAGTAGCCACTTCTGATGTGGGCTTCATTCATTTTCTAGAAGACCTAGCTGTGACAATTGGTAAACATGCCACACGAAACAACAGATGCTTATTGTAAGTGAAACAGACCTATGCAACATTATACTATAATGACTTCTGGGGTTTTCATATCTAGAGAGAAAAAATCATGAAATTATGAAAAGAATAACTTTGCTTTGACTAATATAGCAAATCAAGCAAATGGTAACTTAACATTCTGAAAAGTGCTAGGGTCTTTCATAATTATGCTAAATAAATTTTGCCTGTGCTCTGTGAATGGAAAATCAAAATTTGATTGGCAGCACATCAGTCTTACATTGTGAATACTATATGCGCACTGTTGAGACCTATTGCTAAGAAGAAAAGTTCTGTTCAAAATACTACATCTCTTAGTCACTACTCTATTGCTATGAAGACACAACATTACCAAGAAAAGAAAGTATATAATTGGGGTTTGTGTACAATTTCAGAGATCTAGTCAATTATCAACATGGTGGGAGCATGCTGGCGCACATGCAGTCACAGTGCTAGAAAAGTCAGAAAGAGTTCTACATCTGGATCAGCAAGCAACAGGAAGAGAGACTAGACAAGTCATGGGCTTTTGAAACCTCAAAGTGACCTTCCGTTATATACTTCCTCTGACAAGTCTAAACCTTGCAATCCTTTCCAAGTGCTGCCACATTCTGATGACTGTGCATTCAAATAAGTGAGCCTTGGAGGAACATTCATATTCAAACCACTGCACTGGGTTCATCAACAATGTAACTTCTTTTCTAAGCTCCAATTAAAATGCCACAACGGATAGATGCTATTTTCAGGCCTATAACACAATAGACATTTTGATGTCCATGAAACAGGAAACAATTTCATGTTTCATCTTTATTATTTAAAGAACACATTTCATAAATCTACAGCTCCAATCGATAATTATTTCTCTCAACCATCTGGGAAGAGTAGATTAAAAACCTGAAAAGGATATGCTATCCTGGATACTTTTATGAATGACTGACATTCTTGGTAAGTAATGTATACGCTAACATCGACAGAAGTTTTGAAGACATTTTTCTTCTTTTTTGATTAATGGGCCATCCAGATATGTTTAAGAACTCAGTGGAGGTCTTAACTTCACATTAGGTAAAAATAATATAGAAGCAGGACTACAGACAGAGTCTTAAAATGTGAGTGAGCTGCAATCTTAAAATGAATTGTCACAGATACAAGAATATATCTTAGAAGTGAGTTTTTCTAGAGCTGGAGTCCACTCCTGGAAAAGAAGCAGGATGCTGAAGCAATGACTGTGGGTGAAAAGCATACATGACTAGTTGAAAAATGACTTAATTAAATGTATGAGTCACAAATAAAAAAAAGAAAAAGAGAAAAAAAAGAAGAAAATACCACCATCTAAGTAGAGAATTGCTTTAATTTTAAAGCAAGTCACTGAAGTAATGGACTCTCAAACAGCACTAAATTATCTATTCAATTTTTACTTAAAAGAACAGTAAATCAATTCTTCAAACTTTTCTGCCACCTATTTTTTGGACATTTCTACAGCCAATTATCCTTCCTTAGCCACCCTGTTCAATCAGTAGCTTCAACACATAGGAAATAACCTCACTAGGAAAAAAAAAATAGGACTTATGAAGGTTCAGATAATAATAAACATTTTTATTTTTTATTGGTTATTTTATTTATTTACATTTCAAATATTATCTGCCTTCCCTGTTTCCACTCCACAAGCTCCGCCCCCCTCTATCCACTCTCGCCACTATGAGGGTACTCCCCGACCCCTCCCATCCACGCCTGCCTCCGTAGCCTAGCATTTCCCTATCCTGGATCATCAAGCCTCCACAGAACCAAGTGACTCCCCTCCCAATGATGCCAAATGAGGCAATCCTTTGCTACATATCCAGCTGGAGCCATAGGTAACCCCCATTATACTCTTTGGTTGGTGGTATAGTTCCTGGGAGCTTTAGGGGATCTGGCTGGTCGATATTGTCCTTCCTATGAGGTTGCAAACCCTTCAGCTCCTACAATTCTTGCCCTAACTTTTCCACTGGGGTTCCCCTGCTCAGTCCAATGTTTGGTTGTGTATATCTGCATCTGTATTGGTCTGGCAGAGCCTCTCAGGGAACAGCTATACCTGGGCTTCTGTCAGTAAGCACTTCTTGGCATCAGCAGTAGTGTCTGGGTTTTGTGTCAGCAGATAGGATGGATTCTTAGGTGGGGCAGCCTCTGGATGACCTTTCATTCAGTTTCTGCTCCATTTTTTAAAAATTAAATGTACACAGATTTAGCTATACTGGCATAAGACACTAAATATGTACAGTAGAATGGGAACACAGTTTTTTATATGCAAAAGGAGAAAAAAGTCAAATCATTCTTTGTAGTATTTGTCATGACTGGGAATCATGTACTTTTGAGGAATTTACGAACTTATATGTGTTTGTGACTCAGCTTTTGAATCAACACACCAGGCACAAAGCATATGTAAGGTTTGTGACATGTACTGAATCTCATGGAAATTTGGTAAAAGATGAGCTACTGTCAGTGTCAAAGCCAGGACCTTAATTCCTATAGCAAAACTCCACAACACTGAAAAAGTGAGCATTTCCACAGCCTTCTATCCATAACCACTCATCTTCAAAATTTGGTTTCACCTCCATGTATGTGTGTGTGTGTGATGTGTGTGTGTGTGTGTGTGTGATGTGTATGTGTGTGTGAGTGTGTGTATGTGTATTTATTGCACCCCTTAAATTTTTTTGAGGTTGTCATTTAATTTTTTCATGATGAGTTTAAATTGCAAAATTGTGGTTGTTTTGAATAGGAATAACTTATAGTTTGAATACTTGGTAGGGAATGGTACTGTTAGGGAGTATGGTCTTGTTGGAAGACATGTTTTTCAGTCACTTCCTAATGCCGGCCTATTCAGATGTATAACTTTCAGCTCTGTCTCCACCATCATGTCTGCCTGCATGCTGCCATGCTTCTTGCCATAAAGATATTGAACTAAACCTCTGAACTATAAGCTATCCCCAATTGAATGTTTTTCTTTATAAGAATTGCTGTGGTCATGGTCTCTTCAGAGCAATAGAAATACTAACACAGGTATAGATAGTTGATACGAAAAATCATAATATTTTTAAATAAAATATTGTATGATTTTAATAAATCTAAAATAACCTAAAAATTATAGATGACTGTATGAACACAATGTCAACCATAAAAACTTTATATCAGTCTTATTAGTTCTTTTTAAGGTCATATTTCCACATTCAGTAAATTTTATCCTAAGAGATTTAATATTTAAATATTTTTATCTATCACATATCTGTAGTAAAGTTGAATCAATCTAATTTTTTAAAAAGATTTCCTTACTTTTTTAATGGATATGAGTATGCTATCTTCATGCACACCAGAAGAGGCATTAGATCTCATGACAGATGGTTGTGAGGTACTATGTGGTTGCTAGGAATTGAACTCAGAATCTCTGGAAGAGCAGCCAACTCTCCTAACTGCTGAGTCATCTCTCCAGCCCTCAATGTGATATTTTTCAACTACCTATGACCACACAACTCTAGGTGTTAAAACCTTTCTTCTGAATTGAGTAACAATCAAACTTAGGAGAAGAGAATTATTAAGTGAACATTTAAAATTAAAATCTTTGTTTAATATTATTACTGATTGTGGAAATTAATCTTTTATTGATATTGAACATTTAAAATTAAAATCTTTGTTTAATATTATTACTGACCGTGAAAATTAATCTTTTAATGATATTAACGGAGTTGGCTTTTCCCACATCTGTTTCACATATTATATGTATAAGTATTACTGATTATTAAGATAAGGAGGTAGAGCACAGAACCAATCCTGTTCATTATTGCTATTATTATGGAAATTCATTATTCACATAAATAAATAGGAATTGAAAAAGTCCTTTCATTGCAGCAATGTCACTCAAGCCCTTAGCAACACTATTGTTTCGGAACCCTGAAAGGAGAAGATCTCCCTATACAGTAAAAACACAGAATTAACAAAAACATATGTGTTCACAAAGTACAAAAATTAAGAGTGCATTTTCTCTTCTGTCAGGTTCAGTGGATCTAAGTCCTTTGATCCAACTGGACTTTATTTTTGACCGGGGTGATAGATATAGGTCTGTTTGTATTCTTCTACATGCAGACATCCATTTTGACTAGCACCATTTGTTGAATATTCTTTCTTTTTCAATTGTATATTTCTTCCTCCTTTACTAAAATAAAGTGTCCATAGGTGTGTGGATTTATGTCTGGGTCTTTCCTTTAATTCCATCAGGTAACCTGTCTGTTTTTATGTCAATACTATACAGTTTTTATTTTATTGCTCTGTAGGACGGCTTGAAATCAGGGATGATGATGCTCTAGACATGCGTTTGTTGTACAGGATTATTTTGGCTACCCTGGGTTTTTTGTTTTTCCAAATCAAGTTGCATATTACTTTTTCAAGGTCTGTAAAAGTTGTTTTGGAATTTTGATGGGGATTGCACTGAATCTGTACAAACTTTCTGGCAAGATAGCTATGGATACTATGTTAATCTTACTGATTCATGAGTGTGGAAGACCTTTCCATCATCTAGTATTTTCTTCAGTGTCTTTCTTTAAAGACTTGAAGTTATTGTCATACAGGTTTTACACTTGCTTGAGTAGAGTTATGCCAAGACATTTTATATTATTTGTGGCTATTGTGAAGGTGACTGTCTTTGATGGTCTTAAACATATTGACACAAGAGATACTGTCCTTAAATGAACATCAACAACACAGTCGTTAAGATCAATCAACAATTAAAAATCTGGACCTCACAAAGCTAAAATATTTCTGTAAGACCAAGGATACATTCAATAGGACAAAATAACAGCCCACAAAATGGGCGTTTTTACCAACTCCACATCTGGCAGAAGACCAATATAAAAACTATGTAAAGAAGTCAGGAAACTGGACATCAATAAAACAAATAATCCAATTTAAAAATGGGGCACAGATCCAAAAAAACAGGGCTGAGAAACACTTAAAGAAATGTTCATCATCTTTAACCATCAGAGAAATGCAAATCAAAATGACTTTGAGCTTCCATCTTACACCTGTCAGAATGACAAGTATAAAGATAAATAAAAAATATAAGTGGTAGCTCATAATGTCCAAGATGTGGAAAGGGGGACTACTCCTCCATTGCTGGTAGGACTGCAAACTTACAAAGCCTTTTTGGAAATCAATATGGTGGTTCCTTGGAAATTTTGGAATTGATCTACCTCAAGACCCAGCTATTCTACTCCTGAGAATATACGCAAAAGACACTCTACCCTACCACAAGGATACTTGCTCAACTATGCTCATAGTAGCTTTATTTGTAGTAGCCAGAAACTAAAAACAACCTAGATCTACCTTAAGCAAAGAAAGGACAAAGAAACTATGGTACATTTACAAAATGAGGTTTATCTCACCTGTTGAAAAGAAAATAACATCATGAAAATTTCAGGCAAATGGATGGGACTAGAAAATCATCCTGAGTGGCATAACTCAGACCCAGAAAGACAAACATAGTAAATATTCAGTCACAAGTGGATATTACATGCTACGTAAATGATAATTCCAATTCACAGATCCAGAAAGGCTAAGTAACAAGAATAACTCAAGAGAGGACTCAAGAATCTCCTTGGGAAGGAGGAATAGAATAAATTTTGCTGGTGTTCTTGGGGATAAGTGGGATTGGGGAAAGGGGAAAAGGAGCAGGAAAATGCTGTGAGAGACAATTGGGTCTGGGTTCATTTGGGAGGCAAATCAAAAATCTAGTACAATAGAAAAGCCCTGAAAATTATGAGGATGATGCTAGCAAAGACTCCTAATAATGGGTCATATTGAGCCTGAAAAAGCCAGCTTCTGTAATGAAGCAAAGGTTTTAGTGGAGGTATGGTGACACCAATGCAGCCAAAAAACAAAAAAAAAAAACAAAAAAAAAAAACCTATGATCCACCTTCTGTCCTCTCTACCACTCCTGGGCACATAACAAAAAAATGCTCCAACATATATCAAGGACACATGCTCCACTATGTTCATAGAAGCCTTATTTGTAATAGCCAGAAGCTGTAAAGAACCCAGATGTCCTTCAACAGAGGAATGGCTACAGAAAATGTGGTACATTTACACAGTGGAGTACTACTCAGCTATTAAAAACAATGACTTCATGAGTGGGAAAATGGATGGAATTAAAAAATATCCTGAGTGCTATAACCTAGTCACAAAAGAACACACATGGTATGCACTTACTGATAAGTAGATATTAGCCCCAAAACTCAGAATACCCAAGACACAATTCACAGACAACATGAAGCTCAAGAAGAAGAAAGACCAAAGTGTGGATGTTTCAGTCCTTCTTAGAAGGGGGAACAAAATACTCAAAGGAGGAAATAAAGAGACAATGTGTGAAGCAGAGACTGAAGGAAAGACCATCCAGAAACTGCCCCACCTGAGGACCCATTTCATATACAGACACCAAATCCAGACACTATTGTAGATGCCAACAAGTGCTTGCTGACAGAAGCCTGATATAGTTGTCTTCTTAGAGGCTCTACCAGCACCTGATAAATACAGAGGTGGATGTTCTCAGTGAACCATTGGACTGAGTACGGAGTCACCAATGGAGGAACTAGAGAAAGTAACCAAGGAGCTGAAGGAGTTTGCAGCCCCATAGAATGAACAATAATATGAACCAACCAGTACCCCCAAAGCTCCCAGGGACTAAACCACCAACTAAAGAGTACACGTGGAGGGACCCATGGATCAAGCCACAGATGTAGCAGAGAATTTCCTTGCTGGGCATTGATGGGAGGAGAGGTCCTGGGAAGGCTCAATGCCCCAGTGTGGTGCCAGGGCACAGTGGTGGGAGTGGGTAGGTGGGTGGAGGAACACCCTCATAGAAGCAGGGAGAGGGAGGATGGGATAGGGGTTTTCCAGAGGGGAACCCAGAAAGGGGATAACATTAGAAATGTAAATAAATAAAATATCCAATTTAACAAAAAGTAATAAAAAAAAAGGTATGCTGAGGTAAAGGTGGCACAAAACTAGTGGGAATGGACAACCAAAGGCTGGTTCAACTTAGGACCCATGTCACCCATCCAGACTCTGCCTGTAGAATCAGGGACCAGTGGCTGAATAGCCCAGAGACCTAGGATAGAACCAAACATGACAAGCAAATAAAAGTAAATGAAATGATTCCTAATGTTACTCTGTTATAATTCTGTTATACTTGTAAACTGGAATCTACCATAACCAACATCTTAGAGGCTTCATCAAGCAATTGAAAGGAGTGGTTACAGAGACCTAGAGCCAAACAGTAGGTATAGCTTGGGGAATCCTTCAGATCAAGAGAAATGATTGTAGAAACCAGAGGGGTGAAGGAAACCACAAAAACATGGCCTAGAGAATCAACCAAGGAAAGCTCATAAGGCTCACAGAGACTGAAATGACAGGCATGGAGCTCCTAATTGATTTAAGTTAGGTCTTCTGTATATATGTTATGGTTATATAGCTTGGTGTTCCCGTAGAACTCGTAACAGTGAGAGCAGAGGCTGCCTCCAACTCTTTTGCCTTTATTTGGGACCCTTTTCCACCTACTCGGATGCTTCATCCAGCCTTGATATGAGGGTATGTGCCTAGTCTTATTGTAACTCCTTATGCCATGTTTGAAAGATATCTTTGGGAGGTCTGCCATTTCTGAAGGGAAGGAAAGGGGGAGTGGATCTGGGATCAAGAGTAGTGATAGGGAGGGACTGAGAGAAGAGGATGGAGGGGAAACTGCAGTTGGGATATAATATATGAGAGAAGAATAAATAAAAAGTAAAAGAACAAAAAATAAAAGCCTAAGACTGCAATCTATGCTGACTTCTTCAGAATAATTAAATCTAACCTAAGAGCCTCCTCCTTACCCTACAAACACTAATTCTACTTTTATTTCTAGAATATATATTCTTTATTGAGGGCTATTTCAGTGTTTCTACATTTAGCATATAATTGACATGACATTAAATAATTGTTTGAGAGATTTACTATTAACTAAAATTACATAAAAATATTTTGCTTTATGAATAATTTATGAATTTATATTGTATGCTCCATTGCTGTTAGTATTTTCCTTTAGCAAATAAATCAGGGATGATCTTTTATGTTTATCTACCATAGCAAATGAAAAATGATTAGTACATATTCACAGAGGCTTTAAAATCACCTTAACTAGTCTTATCCCCAGCCTTGTCACAGTCGACCTTCAGTGGCCTGCCTTCTACCTCTGCCTTCAATCCCAAGGGACTCCATGGGATTTCTTCAGATCAAGTTTTCCTATCCTATCTTATCCTTGTGTGTCAGCCACAAATACCCAGAGAAGCACTCTCTGCCTGGGAACCTTCTGACCATGCTGACCTATGAGTTAGATAGTCAATCTTCACTCTCCTTCCTGTTGTCCATGACAAATTCCCCAATCTTATCTCCAGCCCTGCAACCAAGTGCAAGGGCCTGACTTCTCTTCCTTGAAAATCTGCAAATACTCCTGGCAGATGCAGCTTCCCTCCTTCCTGTGGACCACCTCCCTTGTAGCCCATTTCCACTTCTTCATACCAGCACTTAGTTGCTAGAAACACTTTATATCCTGGTTCTCACATGGCCACAACTGGCAGAGACTCAGAGGCACTCCCTCCCAGGTGACCCACAGTCAACACACTCTCCTATGGTCCACAGAGGGCACCCAAAACCAAGGAACAGAACACCTGTCTGACAAAGAAAATGCCCATTATATAAAGATATAAAATCACAATCATTTTAAACGCAGATGCCTCAACGCCATCATAAACACAAACACAATAATAGCCAGGATAATATGTCTCCACCAGATCCCAGCAACCCTACAGCAGTAGACCCTGAGAAACTGAACACAGCTGAAGCACAAAACAAGGACTTCAAAATAGCTGCTGTGAATATGCTCAAAGACCTTAAAGAGATATTGATATCCATTAATGATATATATGGAAACAGAAAAAAATCAAAGAGTGAATTATAATAAAGATATCAGTTTAACACATGAAAATACAGATTGAATCATTAAAGTAAACCGTAACTTAGGTAAAACTGGAAAGAAAAATTTAGGAAGTGAAAGTAGAATCTCGAGGGCAAGCCTCCCCACCAGTTTAAGAAATGGAAGAAAGAATCTCAGGCATTGAGGATAAGGCATACAAAATGGATATACCACAGCCTTGGTTGTCAAGAACTGAGACTAAATAGGCAAATGCTACTGTTCTGCTAAAAAAACATAGCAATAAAATTGTAGGAAGGCAACTCTGAGATGGCCCCGGGCGCCAGGTGTGCCATTGTCATAAACAACATCAGGGCAGGTGTAAGTCTGAGTCTGGTGCCAACCCCTCTCGAGTGGTGCATGCAAATTAGGTGCTGGCAGACTGACCAATCCCAGGGGGCCACGAAGCCTTTCCTTGTGCTGGAGAGTATATAAGCAGACCTCCCTGGGTTCCTGGGGTCCCCATAGCAGCATCTAGGCATTCCTGCAATAAAGGCTGTTGAGAAGAATCTGACCATGGTGTGTCTTCCTTGCCAGCCGAGGTGGGCGCCACAAACTGGTGGCCCGTACAGGGACCCAAGGATGATCTTGTGGATTCAGAACTCTTCAGCTGGGGAACAGCGGTACTGATAAGTCTCCCAAATTGATCCCCGGTTAAAAGGGGGGATATGTTTTTCTTGCCTGTGGACCCAGTGTGGGTAGCTCTTATTGTTGTTTCATTTTTTTCAATTTATGGCCTCTGCTTTTGTTTGATAGAATCAGTTAAAGCAGGACAGAAAATTCTTACAGAACAACAAGAAAGCACGTCAGAAGAGGACAAAGAGCGTATGAGCAAGAGAAAGAAAAAGGGCGAGAAAGAAAAAGGAAAAGAAAAGGGAGGAAAAATAAAAGGAATCAGTGATAAAGAAAAGGAAATAGTGAAGCCTGGCTTTGGGACAAATTCCTGCGCTCTCTCTCTCTCTCTCTCTCTCTCTCTCTCTCTCTCTCTCTCTCTCTAAGTTAAGGTTCACGGGTTTGGGACAAGTTGCACCAAGCACCATGGAGACTTGAGGTTTGCAGAGGAACAGGGGGTTTTACTAAAAGGGGTTTTGCCAGTCTGGAAGTTAGTGAGAAATTGCATAGAAGAGAGAGAAAGATGTGGCGCAGAACTCCAGAGAGGTAATGAGGTGCTGAATCAGGTGAGAGAGGAGCACTCTCAATTGGTTTGGGAGAGAGGGTCTGTTTGTTTGTTTCCCCAGGATCACCAACAACAGCTGTGAGTCCCAGAATGGCTGACCAGAGCAATTCAGGGCAAGCAGAGCTATGAGGAAGTGGATGTTCCTGTGGCTGGGAATGCTCCCGCTAGTGAGAACTGAAGAGCTACCTTAAGGAATTATGTCTGTGTTCCTGAGGCCCATGCCATTGACACATTCAAGTGTTTCCTCAATTCTTTACATCTAATGCTTCACTACAATTGCCTTTTTTCTATGCTGCTTCAGCTAAAGGGATTGTTGTGTTTTCAGATGATTCAAAATATTTCACAGATGAGTGATTGTGTTCAGCTGTATCTACTAAAGCTAATGCTACATGGATTCGAGGGGTGTGGCCTGCCAGTATATCCAAGGGCAATGGCACTATACCCTCCCAACCTAGATGGGCCCCCCTTTCTTTTTGTAGGAGTGTTCCTGATTCCCTTCCACTTTGGGCAGTGCCCCTTATATGTATGGTTGTTATGTGGAGTAATGGTAGTTGCACTGATCCCTTGCCTCAGGGCTGATGGGAGCCCTGGGATGTATGCTTGTAATAGTATGTGTGTTGTGTGTTTGGTGTATGTGTCGGGTGCAGCGTGTACAGGCCCGCACTTCCGCCATGGTGGCACAAGCCTTTGCTGCAGTGGAGGCAGGACAATCTCCTCAGATTTGGCTTGCCACTCTAAAGAGATAATGTTGCGTTATGCCATGGCTTTTGAGGTTAAGCACTGCACAGAGGATAGCTTGCTGTTGGCATCCTGTGGAAGGCACGTCTGATTGCATGAAGGTTCAGTGTCCTAGTTCCCTTCCCCCAGAAAAAACAACATGGGAGCTGGCCAAGACCTTTCTGGGTGATGAACCCAAGGGATGGTTTTGTGTAGGGACCCTATGCTTACACACTGGGGATCAGACCTCTACCTTCACCCATGAGGCTTGCTTGCAGCAATCAAGATCGGACCATAGATTAATCAGTGTCCTGGCCTTCTGGTGCACCTGCTGCATGCAGAAAGGACAATCTCCTCAAGTGTGGCTTGGCATGATAGAGAAGTAGTCAATAACGGATAAGACTCCCTGGGCGTGTCACCAACCTAAGGCAGGGATCAAACCAATTCTGTTTGTCTCCCAAGGACAGGTAAGGGGCATTGCTGTAGGGGGCAATCTAAGACAGACATTCTCTTGGCCAAAAAAGAAAAAAAAGGGGAGATGTGAGGAGGGGGTGTGGCAGCAGTCCCAAGATGGCACCCGGGACTGCAGCTAAGTCTTATGACTTGCACCTGACTTCCTCATATACCTGAAAATAAGCCATGACCATGGTGAGAGCTGCACAGGTGCACCAGGATGCTGGCAGTGTAAACAAGTCCATATTTGGTGGAGACATGCCCCTACCGCCTGAAGCTGCGTGCCTGGTGAGGTGGCGTGGCCTGCCGTGAGTGGATGGGGGCTGAGAGTATATAAGAGTGTAGAGGTTGGGGGAGAAAAAGATGAAGGGAGAGAGATGAAGACAGGATCGACCTAAGACAGGAGCCGTAGCCGATTGACAGATTTGCCAAGACCTAGTCCAGCATCATATTATTAAACAAAAAAGGGGGAGATGTAGGAAGCCAACTCTAAGATGGCACCGGGCGCCAGGTATGCCATTGTCATAAACAACATCAGGGCAGGTGTAAGTCCGAGTCTGTCACCAACCCCTCCCAAGCTAGTGCATGCAAATTAGGTGCTGGCAGACTGACCAATCCCAGGGGGCCACGAAGCCTTTCCCTGTGCTGGAGAGTATATAAGCAGACCTCTCTGGGTTCCCGGGGTCCCCGTAGCAGCATCGAGGCGTTTCTGCAATAAAGGCTGTTGAGAAGAATCTGACCGTGTTGTGTCTTCCTTGCCGGCCGAGGTGGGCGCAACATAAAATGACTCCTAATGACATTCTGATATACTCATAGATCAGTGCCTTGCTCAGCTATTATCAGAAAAGTGTCCTCCTGCAGTAAATGGGAGCAATTCAGAGACTTACAGCCAGACAATGTTCAAGGAGAAACAAATAAAACTTTAAAATTCAAACAAAGTCACCATAACCTATTATATGATACACTAACTGTAAATCATTTGAGAGGGATCAGAATTGCAACACATCCAACTGTGACCAAAAACTTTGTGTAATTGTCTTCAGCATGAGCTGCCTATAGAGACAATGGACCATCAGAACTGAGGGTAGAAAAGTTTCAGGGAAGCTGGGCAGTGGTGGCACACGCCTTTAATCCCAGCACTTGGGAGGCAGAAACGGGCAGATTTCTGAGTTCAAGGCCAGCCTGGTCTACAGAGTGAGTTCCAGAACAGCCAGGGCTATACAGAGAAACTCTGTCTTGAAACCCACCCCCAAAAAAGAGAGAGAGAAAAGAAAAGGAAAGTTTCAGGGGGCTTTAAAAAGTGCAGTTATTTTTAGTGGAATAAGGAGAGTAAGAGATCATGCATTTAAGACTGACAATTGTTTCTAGAAAGAGCATCAGCCCCAGCAGCCAGACCTGAGATAAGACCTTAGCCCTACACCTGTAAGGAAGTGAACTTGTCACAATAAAAGGAACTCAGAAGCATACTCTAGACTCCAGATGCTGGACAGACCATTATAGCAGATGCCTTGGATTTAATCACCAAGGTCCAGTCACAAAAGTCATCCAGTGTAAAGACTTCTTATTGGCATTACTATCAACTAACAAACATATGCTATAAGAAATTGGATTTTTCAAAAAGATACATAGCAACAGAAAATGTAAAACCTCATGGTGATTTTGAGGAACAGAAACGAACAAATGTTTAAATTCTTAGGTGTCTTACACGGTCAGTGGCTAAATGGTCACACAAAAGGAGTTTATAAGCTGGAAAGCCAGGAAGCCTGGAACTGCTCAGTCAAAAAGCAGGAAACCTTGGAATAAAACACATCAATTGTCTGTATTTATGTTATTTAACTTTATTCTAATATGCTGCTAAGCTTCATTAAGTCTAAGATTAGTTGTATTTGTAAAAGGTACAAAGTTACAAAATACATGTATAAATTAAATATGAGAAAATATATCCTTTTTATTGCAGTGTAAGTTAAGGTAACATTCTACAGTTGCTTGCAAGTTTTTGTAATAGACATTTTGAATTTATAAATAGTTAAGCATTTCACAGTTCCCAATTTTCATGAATTGTATGTGAGAATCAGAGAATAATTACTACTAGAAAAAACAGAAACTAAAGAGTGAATACTTGTAACCATAACATCAATAACAATCAAATACAACATGAGCCTTTACGCTAAAGAATGGAGAGTCTCATAAAACAATGGTTCACCCTTGTTGTTTCTCAGTAGAAAATTCATTTTTAAAAGTGAAGATGAAAACAATAAGTAACAGTCCAGAAATTAAGTGAAATAATATTCTGATTCAATGCCCTGACCAGAAAACATGACTTCATGTTATTTGCCATCATTTGGATCAGTACAAATATTATCAAATAATATTTAGGTTTTAGCAATACTATAAATATTTGAGATTGGACAGGGGATAGGTGGCCAGTAAGGAAACCAAAGTATGAGAACATATTCTGTTATCTAGGAGTCTATGGGCAAAACATCGCCATATTTTAAAAAAATGCTTAAATACTAGTTTCCTTAAATGCTTAAACACTAGGTCTCAGAGGAGGAAAAAGGTAGGTTCTCCTCACCCCACTTCCTTTTTTTCCCTCCATCCCTCTGTAAATCTAACCCTGTGCTTCTTCCCCCCTTTTCCTCACTGTCTCTCATGCACAAGCATCTAGACACATAGAACTAATTGATGCTTGTGTCCTTCGTGTTTCCAGATCACTAATTGTTCCTTAGAGTGTTATCTCACATAACTAATGGGAGTCCATCTGATTGAGTCATCATTCTTCTTTGGGAAAGGATTTTGCTATTCAATATTCCAAGTCAATTTTCTTGAATTCAAAGTCATCCCATTGCCTGGAGAAAAAGTGTCCCTTTTCCACAAATGTTTACCGTCCTAATTAAAAGACCATGGATTCAGCAAGCTAGATTTCCTGGCATTACATTCTATCACACACACACCCCTTTCCCACTCTCACAGCCTGGCACAAAGAAACAATGTATAAGAACAAATTGAGGATGAAGATAAATTTAGATGAATGACAATATGACAGGAGATGGGTCAGAAAAAGCAAGGGAAAGGAAAAGACAGTAAGTGGCATAACACTGAAGCTCAAATTCACTGCTCCTTTTGCATTTTCATCTAGATAACTTATTATTCATGAAATGCTATTTTTTCATTAAATAAGGGCCAGAATTCTCCTGTCTTTAAAAACTGTCCATCATGCTATTAACTTTATTTTGTTTTGTTGGTTTATTTTTGTAAGTTTTTGCTTCTTTGCTGTCATAACTGTATTGCCTTTGAGAGAAAAAATATTTAATAGATTCTATATTTCATAGATATTGTCCAAACTGTTTAGCTTAATTCAGGCCCTAAAACTCCATTGTTGTGATTCTCTGTTTTTACCCCCTAGCACCACAAATGTGGACCTGGCTTCTGCACCTATTGACGATAGTCACAGACAAGCACAATGGGGAAGGGTATCTTCGCCTCTGTTCCTCATGCTACAACCACAACTGAAGAATCATAACTAGACTATTCCTCATATCCACACAAATTCAGATTTGTCATCTGTTTACATTTTTAGAATTAAGAAATCCCATAATATATAAAGGCCTTGAAATTTTTGTTACAAGTGTTACATTATTGGTTTTAATATAAAGATGATAGATATCATATTAACCTAAGCTCATAATATGACAATCAAGAAATCCCTATGGTGTCATTGGCTTCCTCAAAGACTAAGGGATTCAGCCCCTCAGGCATCATAGCGTCTCTACCAACCAGAACACAACCCAATAATTCTTTAAATGCCCATGAAATAGTTAAATGGTGATCTGTTCATATTTTCTTTAAATATATTTCAAAAATAAAAAAGTATACAGAAAGATGTAATGTAAATAAAATGTTACCAACTTACTAAATGGCCATAACACTTTCATGTTAAAATGAATGTAATATTCATATGAACATGAATAAATATTAAGGCAGAAGCCCTTACATTTTAGTGGTCTCTCCAAAATATCTCTGAGACTGGTCAACTTCAATAAATATGAATTTACCTAATAATAAAATGATCAAAATCTCCTAACAATTATCACTCCCCTTTCTGATCCATTTTACTTCTCCCTTTCATGTGTCAAGAAAATAATATTTTATCCCTCTTCATTTAGTTAAGTACTCTCCCAACCTAGGATTGTCTGATCAATAAATCAAATTTTAAGAATATTTCCCTTATCTCTTACATAACTCATTTTGCCATGACAAAACTCATGGTCCAAACCCTGTAAGAGAAACCTATAATGAACTGAAAGTCCACAGGCTATAATGCAAAGCGTGCACTCTCTTTCTCCTTCCCTCTCTCCTTCTTTCCCTCTCTCCCTCCCTCTCTACTCTTACCTCTCCTTTTATGGCCTCCATCCTTCTTTGTTCTTCCTCCTTTCTCTTTCTTCCCCTCCCCTCCTTCTTTGTTCTTCCTGCATACCCTGTCAAGACATTAACTTGCTCTTCATGTATGATGGAGCTACGTGCATGTAATTAGAGAAGAGATTTTAAGAAGGTCGAATGCAGACCTAAATGTAAGGAAAGGCTTACACTAGGTCAGAATTCAAATTTAATTGTCAAACAAAACACACAGCAGACCCATAGATAACACTTTGTTCTTGTTAGAAAGTTTCTCAAAATGGCAAGAACTCTCCTGATCTCAATGTAATAAATAGCATTACAAACTGATCTCATTCCTTTAGCATTGTTTCAATTAAGATGTTTGTGTGCTTATTATTAGACTCCCATGATGAAGTGCTCACCTTTAAAGACTTCTTCTGCACACAGTATACTCTAATGTGTAGAATATAGGACAATTAGAACACCATTCCTCTGTTCCACAGAAATAAAGTAAAATAAAATATTGAATGTAAAAAAATGCATGACATCTACTTAATCCCAGATGTCTTTTTCTTTTTTATTGTTTTGCTGGGATTCCAATTGAGCACTGTGAGCATCAGTCAATTGGTCAGGATGTAAAAGGCAGAAAGAAAAAAAAAAAGAAACATAAGATATTGTGTGTGGAGGAGTTAAATTTCAATGTAATACTCAAAGGTAAGGCATTAATTTTAGTATTGAAATATACATAGAAGTTAACTGGATTCTCCAAATGACAGACTGTCTTCTGTTTTGTAATTCTAACATGGCTTTACTCTTGGGTATTTGAGTGTGATAAACTGCTGACATATCCTGAGTTCTAAGCTATGATACCAGTAAATCAAGCTGATGTTTCAACCATGCTTGGGAGTTAAACTTCTACCTTGCTAATCATGTGTCCAAGCCATTAGTAATGTATAATTGAAATCTTAATTTTCACTGACTTTGGCAGCGTTAAGCCACTTCATGAAAAATTATGCTATCTGACATGCACAACCTTTCTGATTAAAATAACTTGACACCTTTACAAAATGTCTTTTCTATATCTCATTAGCAGCATCAGAGTCTCCAGTCTTCAAAAAAAAAAAAAAAAAAAAAAAAAGAAGTATACTTCAGGAGATGCCTGAGAAATTGGCTTTATTCTTACAGGTGTTACTAGAATAAAAAGCTACTCATGTAAATGTCACTATAAGGAAGAAGAACTCCAGTTTCTATAATGAAATGCTATCAAAAGTTAACAGCAATTATAAACACAAACGCGAGGTTATCCAAAATCTATATGAAGATAAAATTCAAATACATTCCCAATTTATTGAGTGCTCTGGATATTCAACCATTCACTAACTAATTAGACAACTCTCCATCTAATATTGGTGTCATAATGTTGACGAACTTACAGTTGTGTAGACATTTGCAGGAGATAATTGGATGACGTTTAAGCCCACAGAAAGAAAGGGAAAACAATGGTACTCACAAGCAAGAGCTGTTTTTTTCCTTCAATTGTTTTCAGTTGCTATTCAAAACAGACTTGAATTTGGGATGGTTTTAAAGAGGCACAGAGATCCAAAGCTACAGTACATAAGGTATGCTTTCAAATTAACTGAACTTCCTGAAAGAGCATAGGCCAAAAAGAGATGAATGGGGCCTATAGAAAAAAGTGCAGAGCACAACATACTGTCTGCTGTACTTTTCCTTTATAAATTTAATTGTAGATAGGTGCTATCTTTCTTTCTTTTCTTCCTTTCTTTTTTAATTTTTTTACTATAATTTTTATTATATATTTTCTTTATTTACATTTCACATGTTATCCCCTTTTCTAGTTTCCCCTCTAAAAATCCCCTATCCCTTCCTCCCTCCCCCTGCTCATCATCTCGCCCATTTCTGCTTCTTGGTGCTGGCATTCCCCTATACTGAGGCATAGAAGCATCACAGGACCAAGGGCCTCTCCTCCCATTGATAACTGAATAGGCCATCCTCTGCAACATATGCAGCTAGAGCCATGAGTCCCACCATGTATTTTCTTTTTTAAATGGACATTTGTGGATATGACACAAAAAAGCAAAAAAGGAGAAAGAAAAGGCACAGGAAGTTACATGATTTCTAAAGTTGTTAAGCATTTAAAACAATATAATGATCTAAGTAAATCAAACAAGGGACAAATAATATATATATTATATTATTTGAAAATGTGTGTGTTTGTGTGCACATGTGTGTTTGTGTTCTGAAAAGCAGAACTTAAGTATTCTAAGTGGATAAACACATTTTTATGTTCCCGTGCCATGCTCTTCCAACAATGTACAACTCTCCTCCAGAAGACAGTAACAGCTCTACCCTAAAAATTCATACAGCATGATATTAATCTATACAATTTAGATGTTTCTTGAACTAAGTTCAAATATGGATTCATGTTTTCATCCATAAGTGATATGTTCAAGAAAGAACAAATGAATCTATTGGTTGAAAGAAATAAGTGATGTAATTTTTTTTTCTATACAAGATATATTTTCTGAAGCTAGAGAGAAATTTTTACATCCTAACATTCTTCCTCTTCTGGTTACCCAAGTATGACTGAAATATGAGCCTGACCAGGACTACAAAGTAAGTAGATGGCATTCATTACTTTAGCTACTACAGAAAGGGCTCAAGAGATAACACATGGTGCTTCAGACCTCAGAAAATTAGATTACTTAGGAAGCATATTTTCCCTAAATTAGCTATATCTAACAAACCTATCATAAGGTTACAGACTTCCACTCAATATAGAGAATCATTAATTAAAATGTACCATTCTTACATAGTCCCATTCAGCATGGAATGGTTCTAAATTTTTTCAGTTTTTAAATCATTAATAGAGATCTGTTCTGATTTAAGGTCAATATTAAGACTATTAACATACATTTATAAGTAGAATGTTACTATTCCTGGGTCACACTTACTTGCTGATAATTCTAGGTGGAGCAAACCAGACTAAGAAGAGAAGCGACTAGGGACTGTGAATATATTTCACTGCAATCCTGGTCACCCACTTATGTGTTGCCTTAAATCCTCAGAGAAAAAAATATACTGGTAATGACACTGAAACAGTGTGAGAGAAAAGAAGTCACTCTTTTATAGACTCTGTATGCTATATTTCTTCACTCAGTCAAAAATACCTTACTTCCAGTGCATTGGCATATCAAAAGCTTGGACCCTAATTCTAAGCTGGTTTCACTCATATAGTATATTATGGTTAGATTTACTTATCAACTTGGATGAAGTTTTTGATTGAGATTAACATTTGGATGGGTGGAAAGAGTAGGCCTACTCAATGAGTTGGAAGGCTAAAGTGAACCAAATGAGCAGCCTCCCAGATTAAAAGGGAGCTCTTCAACAGACTGTGTTCCAACTGGAGCTGCCACAGTCCCTGCTGCAGCTTTCAGATTTACAAGCACCTCGAATCCTACAAATAAGTTCCATAAAATATATATGTTTATCTCTATGTGCACATCATTTTGCTCTATATAGGGTCTTAATGTTTGAATTCCTCCACAAATCACAGCATGGAACTTTCCATACACCAGGAGGAGAATTTTAAGAGAAAACTGGGAATCAAAGTGGCACCAGGCTGGATGAGATTAGTGCCACTGTCAAAGACTGGCTGGATGTGTATGCTCTTCCAGTATGAGAAAGCAAAGTTGGAGACAGCACCTCTGGAAATGCAGAGCCTCAGAGGATATTCAGTCCACAAGCACTATGACTTCTCACTTCCCAGGCTTCACAACTGTGAGAAACAAGAACCTGTTGATTATTACTGTATGGTTACTCAAATAAAGAAAGATAGTACTAGAACTCTGGAGAATCTTACCCTATATCTAATTCCTACAGCAGCAAACTTTTCTAATAGTTCTTTTAATAAAAGGAATTTTTTAATGCTATATATTACAGTACTTCAGAATGTTTTTCTTTTTTGTGAAAATATATTTAAGGTTGGGTAAAATTCGTTTATGTAGTTTCTTAGCCATCTAGAATTCTCTCTCTCTCTCTCTCTCTCTCTCTCTCTCTCTCTCTCTCTCTCTCTCTCTCTCTCTCTCTCCCTCTCCCTCTCCCTCTCCCTCTCCCTCTCCCTCTCCCTCCCCTCTCCCTCTCCCTCTCCCTCTCCCTCTCCCTCTCCCTCTCCCTCTCCCTCTCCCTCTCCCTCTCCCTCTCCCTCTCCCTCTCCCTCTCCTTCTCTCTGTCTACTGTCTATCACAAACACAGAGAAAAAGAGAGAGAGAGAGAGAGAGAGAGAGAGAGAGTTAACATATAAGTAAGGAGTTCATCCGTATTTCCTTTAAAGGTGTGTATAATAATGTATTCATCATTTCTTAGCTCTTATTAGTGAACTGTTTTATTTCTGCTGATATAACCTAAAGGGAGCCATGGCTAAGGAAATATCTCATGTTTACTTTATTATTTGGGATGAGTTGGTTGCAGAATAGGTTAATAACTTTATTCTCTGTTTCTTTTTTAAAAAGTTTTTCTATCCCTTTCTTTTAATAACCAAACATGTATTAAAATTTGGAAATGAATGGATTCCAATCGAGAAAATTAATTCATTAACAATGAGTAGCCACAAAGGTCAAAGCAGCTAAATTTCCATTATCAGAAGCATTACAAGCTCTTTATCTTCGCTTACCTTCTGTGCAGTTCATTCTCTGTAAAGAAATGCTAATGCGAGACAGGCAGTCTTCTCCAAGTTCCATTCTCATTTTCTCTTATAATATAACAGACAGAAGACAATGCTTGCTACAACATCAGTTCCCTCTTCAAACCTCCACATACAGGTATCATCTGAACTGCACAATCTTACCACTGTGTTGCCAGCCTGAGAAGCAAAATTCAGTGACCATTGTTCTTGCATAAAGGACAACACTCTCTCAGACATATCTATCACCACAATGGGCTTACCCATGGACAGATTGCATTCTTCCTTAGTTACATAATCGGATGAACAGATAGAGGGAAGGATGGAAGGACAAAATGGTGGTCAGATGGGTGAGTGGGCAGGCAGTTGGGTGGAAAGATGGGTGACACACACACTCAGAGAGAGAGGGAGAGAGAGAGAGAGAGAGAGAGAGAGAGACAGACAGACAGACAGACAGACAGACAGACAGACAGACAGAAATTACAGCTTCTCAGGATGTTTCTTTATGCTATTCATCAAAACTACTGAGAAGAAAAGAAGCATGCAATATGTTTTTTAAATTTTTAACTGATTCAGTCCTTTTTTGTTGTTGAACATACAAGATTTTAGTCTAAGGGAAAAACCCAGCAGGAACCAAGGAAGCCTGGTGCGATGCTCACATCAAAGCTTCACTTTTTTAAAAAATAAACGATATTTCTTGATTTTTTTTTCCTTTATCCTTCAGGGAAAATATCCTTTCTGATAAAAGTATAGTGTTGCTGATTTGGGAAGGCAGCTGTGAGTTCACCTGTAACACTGCACAACATGCCTGATCGATTTCCCTAGTATGTCTTCACTCTGATCTAACAACACTTGGTAGGTATAGATGTTCGAGATTCACTTTCATAATTTATATGAAAACATTTCCACTTTCACTGTTTTCCTAAAATCCTGAGCATTCCATGTCTTCATTACTGTGTCAAAAGCCTCTGAGAAATTTCTTCTTTCCTAATTTTCCAACTAAAAAAATGTCCATCAAAAAGGAAATTAAAGTGCAGTTTTTATTCAGTGTTATGGTGGATGTATATTTTAAATTAATTTATTTTTTACACTCCATATTCCATTCCCTGCCTCCTTATCCACCCTCTGACTGCTCCACATCCCACAACTCCTCCCCATCCCACCCTTGTCTAAAATGATTTTTGTTTGTTTGATTGGGTTTGAAATAATTTGTCACTCTGTGTAATTTTCTTGCATTTTAAATGGCACAAATTATGAATATGTGCATAAAACATTATCTAAGGAAATATTTTAGCAGTTCTGCAAGTTTTTCTTCTGGCCAAAAATCTGAAAGTTTACTAGATTCACAAGTACAGTATTCCAATGAGTTTTCATAAATGGAATCTTTAGACATGGAGCTGTGCTCAGCAACTCAGAAAGAAAAATTTTGAAACATCCTATAGTGATGATGTCTGATTTTCCCTATCCTTAGATATGAGGTCTCTTAGTCTTCAACTGAAATTGTACGTTGAAGATATCTTTCTCATCTACACTAGCATACAAGAACCAGCTATACCCAAGTATGATAAAGACATACAAGCTCTATTCTTTCCAGGCATTATTACCCCCTTTATTTCCTTTAATTCTTTCTCCCTTTTCTTCTTACCAAATGTGTTTAATGTAATATTTAAAAAATTCTTAAAGTTTTAAGTTTGAATTACTTGTAAAAACCTTTAGGAATATGATGGCGTAACTATATGCATACAGGGATTAAAAACATAAATTCTGATGTTGACTTTAGAGTTCTAAGGTTTTCATCAAAAATGATTAGATTGCCGATATAGAGAGAAAGCTACTGGGTGACAAAATAAGAGAAACCTACTGTGTGACAAAATAATGACACATCTAAATATTTCTTTAATGTTAGATTGTTCTTTTTTTTTCTTTCTTTTTTTTTGATTTTTAATATTTTTATTACATATTTTCCTCAATTACATTTCCAATGCTATCCCAAAAGTCCCCCATAGCGCCCCCCATTTCCCTACCCACCCATTCCCATTCTTTTGGCCCTGGCATTCCCCTATATTGGGGCATATAAAGTTTGCAAGTCCAATGGGCCTCTCTTTCCAATGATGGCCGACTAGGCCATCTTTCGATACATATGCAGCTAGAGACAAGAGCTCCGGGGTTCTGGTTAGTACATCATGTTGTTCCAACAATAGGGTTGCAGATCCCTTTAGCTCCTTGGGTACTTTCTCTAGCTTCTCCATTGGGAGCCCTGTGATACATCCAATAGCTGACTGTGAACATCCACTCCTGTGTTTGCTAGGCCCCGGCATCGTCTCACAGACAGCTATATTTGGGTCCTTTCAGCAAAATCTTGCTAGTGTATTGAATGGTGTCAGCGTTTAGAAGCTGATTATGGGACGGATCCCTGGATACAGCAGTCTCTAAATGGTCCATCCTTTCATCACAGCTACGAACTTTGTCTCTGTAACTCCTTCCCTGGGTGTTTTGTTCCCAATTCTAAGAAGGTGCACAGTGTCCACACGTTGGTCTTCATTCTTCTTGAGTTTCATGCGTTTATCAAATTGTATCTTATATCTTGGGTATCCTAAGTTTTGGGCTAATATCCACTTATCAATGAATACATATTGTATGAGTTCTTTTGTGATTGTGTTACTTCACTCAAGATGATGCCCTCCAGGTCCATCCATTTGGCTAGGAATTTCATAAATTCATTCTTTTTAATAGCTGAGTAGTACTCCATTGTGTAAATGTACCATAATTTCTGTATCCATTCCTCTGTTGAGGGACATCTGGGTTCTTTCCAGCTTCTGGCTATTATAAATAGGGCTGCTATGAACATAGTGGAGCATGTGTCCTTTTTACCGGTTGGGACATCTTCTGGATATATGCCCAGGAGAGGTATTGCTGGATCCTCCGGTAGTACTATGTCCAATTTTCTGAGGAACCGCCAGACTGATTTCCAGAGTGGTTGTACAAGCTTGCAATCCCACCAACAATGGAGGAGTGTTCCTCTTTCTCCACATCCTCGCCAGCATCTGCTGTCACCTGAATTTTTGATCTTAGCCATTCTGACTGGTGTGAGGTGGAATCTCAGGGTTGTTTTGATTTGCATTTCCCTGATGATTAAGGATGTTGAACATTTTTTCAGGTGTTTCTCTGCCATTCGGTATTCCTCAGGTGAGAATTCTTTGTTCAGTTCTGAGCCCCATTTTTTAATGGGGTTATTTGACTTTCTGGAGTCCACCTTCTTGAGTTCTTTATATATATTGGATATTAGTCCCTTATCTGATTTAGGATAGGTGAAGATCCTTTCCCCATCTGTTGGTGGTTTTTTTGTCTTATTGATGGTGTCTTTAGCCTTGCAGAAGCTTTGTAGTTTCATGAGGTCCCACTTGTCAATTCTCGATCTTACAGCACAAGCCATTACTGTTCTATTCAGGAATTTTTCCCCTGTGCCCATATCTTCAAGGCTTTTCCCCACTTTCTCCTCTATAAGTTTCAGTGTCTCTGGTTTTATGTGAAGTTCCTTGATCCACTTAGACTTGACCTTAGTACAAGGAAATAGGAATGGATCGATTCGCATTCTTCTACATGTTAACAACCAGTTGTGCCAGCACCATTTGTTGAAAATGCTGTCTTTCTTCCACTGGATGTTTTTAGCTCCCTTTTCGAAGATCAAGTAACCATAGGTGTGTGGGTTCATTTCTGGGTCTTCAATTCTATTCCATTGGTCTATTTGTCTGTCACTATACCAGTACCATGCAGTTTTTATCACAATTGCTCTGTAGTAGAGCTTTAGGTCCGGCATGGTGATTCCACCAGAGGTTCTTTTATCCTTGAGAAGAGTTTTTGCTATCCTAGGTTTTTTGTTATTCCAGATGAATTTGCAGATTGCACTTTCTAATTCGTTGAAGAATTGATTTGGAATTTTGATGGGGATTGCATTGAATCTGTAGATTGCTTTTGGCAAGATAGCCATTTTTACAATGTTGATCCTGCCAATCCATGAGCATGGGAGATCTTTCCATCTTCTGAGATCTTCTATAATTTCTTTCTTCAGGGACTTGAAGTTTTTATTATACAGATCTTTCACTTCCTTAGTTAGAGTCACGCCAAGATATTTTATATTATTTGTGACTATTGAGAAGGGTGTTGTTTCCCTAATTTCTTTCTCAGCCTGTTTATTCTTTGTGTAGAGAAAGGCCATTGATTTGTTTGAGTTAATTTTATATCCAGCTACTTCACCGAAGCTGTTTATCAGGCTTAGGAGTTCTCTGGTGGAATTTTTAGGGTCACTTATATATACTATCATATCATCTGCAAAAAGTGATATTTTTACTTCATCTTTTCCAATTTGTATCCCTTTGATCTCCTTTTGTTGTCGAATTGCTCTGGCTAGGACTTCAAGTACAATGTTGAATAGGTATGGAGAAAGTGGACAGCCTTGTCTAGTACCTGATTTTAGAGGGATTGCTTCAAGCTTCTGACCATTTACTTTGATGTTGGCTACTGGTTTGCTGTAGATTGCGTTTATCATGTTTAGGTATGGGCCTTGAATTCCTGATCTTTCCAAGACTTTTATCATGAATGGGTGTTGGACCTTGTCAAATGCTTTTTCCGCATCTAACGAGATGATCATGTGGTTTTTGTCTTTGAGTTTTTTTATATACTGGATAACGTTGATGGATTTCCGTATATTGAACCATCCCTGCATCCCTGGGATGAAACCTACTTGGTCAGGATGGATGATTGTTTTGATGTGTTCTTGGATTCGGTTAGCAAGAACTTTATTGAGGATTTTTGCATCAATATTCATAAGGGATATTGGTCTGAAGTTTTCTATCTTTGTTGGGTCTTTTTGTGGTTTAGGTATCAGAGTAATTGTGGCTTCATAGAATGAGTTGGGTAGAGTACCTTCTGTTTCTATTTTGTGGAATAGTTTGTGAAGAACTGGGATTAGATCTTCTTTGAAGGTCTGATAGAATTCTGCACTAAACCCATCTGGTCCTGGGCTTTTTTTGGTTGGGAGACTATTAATGACTGCTTCTATTTCTTTGGGGGATATAGGGCTGTTTAGATCATTAACCTGATCTTGATTCAACTTTGGTACCTGGTATCTGTCTAGGAACTTCTCCATTTCATCCAGGTTCTCCAGTTTTGTTGAGTATAGCCTTTGGTAGAAGGATCTGATGGTGTTTTGGATGTCTTCAGGATCTGTTGTTATGTCTCCTTTTTCATTTCTGATTTTGTTATTTAGGATGCTTTCCCTGTGCCCTCTAGTGAGTCTGGCTAAGGGTTTATCTATCTTGTTGATTTTCTCAAAGAACCAGCTCCTTGATTGGTTGATTCTTTGAATAGTTTTTCTTGTTTCCACTTGGTTGATTTCACCCCTGAGTTTGATTATTTCCTGCAGTCTATTCCTCTTGGGTGAATTTGCTTCCTTTTGTTCTAGTGCTTTTAGGTGTGTTGTCAAGCTGCTAATGTGTGCTCTCTCTAGTTTCCTTTTGGAGGCACTCAGAGCTATGAGTTTTCCTCTTAGAAATGCTTTCATTGCGTCCCATAAGTTTGGGTATGTTGTGGCTTTATTTTCTTTGAACTCTAAAAAGTCCTTAATTTCTTTCTTTATTCCTTCCTTGACCAAGGTATCATTGAGAAGAGTGTTGTTCAGTTTCCACGTGAAGGTTGGCTTTCTATTATTTATTTTGTTATTGAAGATCAGCCTTAGTCCATGGTGATCTGATAGGATGCATGGGACAATTTCAATATTTTTATATCTGTTGAGGCCTGCTTTGTGACCAATTATGTGGTCAATTTTGGAGAAGGTACCATGAGGTGCTGAGAAGAAGGTATATCCTTTTGTTTTAGGATAGAATGTTCTGTAGATATCTGCCAGATCCATTTGATTCATAATTTCTCTTAGTTTCACTGTGTCCCTGTTTAGTTTCTGTTTCCATGATCTGTCCATTGGTGAAAGTGGTGTGTTGAAGTCTCCCACTATTATTGTATGAGGTGCAATGTGTGCTTTGAGATTTACTAAAGTTTCTTTAATGAATGTGGCTGCCTTTGTATTTGGAGCATAGATATTCAGGATTGATAGTTCCTCTTGGAGGATTTTACCTTTGATGAGTATGAAGTGTCCCTCCCTGTCTTTTTTAATGACTCTGGGTTGGAAGTCAATCTTATCAGATATTAGAATGGCTACTCCAGCTTGTTTCTTCATACCATTTGCTTGGAAAATTGTTTTCCAGCCTTTCATTCTGAGGTAGTGTCTATCTTTTTCTCTGAGATGAGTTTCCTGTAAGCAGCAAAATGTTGGGTCTTGTTTGTGTAGCCAGTTTGTTAGTCTATGTCTTTTTATTGGGGAGTTGAGTCCATTGATATTAAGAGATATTAAGGAAAAGTAATTGTTGTTTCCTGTTATTTTTGTTGTTAAAGTTGGCATTTTGTTCTTGTGGCTGTCTTCTTTTAGGTTTGTTGAGGGATTACCTTCTTGTTGTTTCTAGGGCGTGGTTCCTGTGCTTGTATTGGTTTTTTTCTGTTATTATCCTTTGAAGGGCTGGATTCGTGGGGAGATAATGTGTGAATTTGGTTTTGTCGTGGAATACTTTGGTTTCTCCATCTATGTTAATTGAGAGTTTGGCTGGGTATAGTAGCCTGGGCTGGAATTTGTGTTCTTTTAGTGTCTGTATAACATCTGTCCAGGATCTTCTGGCTTTCATAGTCTCTGGTGAAAAATCTGGTGTAATTCTGATAGGCTTGCCTTTATATGTTACTTGGCCTTTTTCTCTTACTGCTTTTAGTATTCTATCTTTATTTAGAGCATTTGTTGTTCTGATTATAATGTGTCCGGAGGTATTTCTTTTCTGGTCCAGTCTATTTGGAATTCTGTAGGCTTCTTTTATGTTCATGGGCATCTCTTTCTTTAGATTTGGGAAGTTTTCTTCTATAATTTTGTTGAAGATGTTTGCTGGTCCTTTGAGTTGAAAATCTTCATTCTCATCCACTCCTATTATCTGTAGGTTTGGTCTTCTCATTGTGTCCTGTATTTCTTGGATGTTTTGAGTTAGGATCTTTTTGCATTTTACATTTTCCTTGATTGTTGTGCCGATGTTCTCTATGGAATCTTCTGAACCTGAGATTCTCTCTTCCATCTCTTGTATTCTGTTGCTGATGCTCGTATCTATGGTTCCAGATTTCTTTCCTAGGGTTTCTATCTCCAGTGTTGCCTCATTTTGGGTTTTCTTTATTGTGTCTACTTCCCTTTTTAGGTCTAGTATGGTTTTGTTCATTTCCATCATCTGTTTGGATGTGTTTTCCTGTTTTTCTGTAAGGACTTCTACCTGTTTGATTATGTTATCCTGTTTTTCTTTAAGGATTTGTAACTCTTTAGCATTGTTCTCCTGCCATTCTTTAAGGGATTTTTGTGCTTCCTCTTTATTGTCTTCTGCCTGTTTAGCAGTGTTCTCCTGTAGTTCTTTAAGTGTGTTATTAAAGTCCTTCTTGAAGTCCTCTATCATCATCAGGAGATATGCTTTTAAATCCGTGTCTAGCTTTTCCGGTGTGTTGGGGTGCCCTGGACTGGGCGAAGTGGGGGTGCTGGGTTCTGATGATGGTGAGTGGTCTTGGTTTCTGTTGGTAAGATTATTACGTTTACCTTTCGCCATCTGGTAATCTCTGGGGTTAGTTGTTATCGTTGTCACTGTTTAAAGATTGGAGCAGAAGCTGTGTTCCACTCACCAGCAGTCTCTAAATCCTGCGGCGGGTGTCGTGGGTAGCTGACGGTACCCCAGTGCTGGTCCAGCCGGAAGAGGCCTGTGGTCCTACTCAGGCCGGTTTTCTGCTTCCCTAACTAATGCAGTCTCTGGTCCCGCGTGCAATTGGATTGGAGCAGAAGCTGTGTTCCACTCTCCAGAAGTCTTAAGATCCTGTGGTGGGTGTTGTGGGTAGCTGGTGAGTGTCAGCCGACCCTGTGCCCCAGCTGCCCAGGTGCTTTTCTGACCGGAAGAGGGTTGTGGCCCTATGTAGGCCGGATTTCTCTCTCCCCAACCAGAGCAGTCTCAGGTCCCGCGTGATTGGACTGGAGCAGAAGCTGTGTTCCACTCACCAGCAGTCCCAAAATCCTGCGGCGGGGGTCGTGGGTAGCTGGTGGGTGTCAGGCAACCCTGTGCTCCAGCTACCCCGGTGCTGATCTGGCCGGATGAGGCCTGTGGCCCTACTCAGGCCGGTTTCTGCTTCCCTACCTAATGCAGTCTCAGGTCCCGCGCAATTGGATTGGAGCAGAAGCTGTGTTCCACTCACCAGCAGTCCCAAAATCCTGCGGAGGGGGTCGTGGGTAGCTGGCGGGTGTCAGGCAACCCTGCGCTCCCGCTACCCCGGCTGGATGAGGCCTGTGGTCCTACTCAGGCCGGTTTCTGCTTCCCTAACTAATGCAGTCTCAGGTCCTGCGCAATTGGATTGGAGCAGAAGCTGTGCTCCACTCACCAGAAGTCTTAAGATCCTGTGGCGGGTGTTGTGGGTAGCTGGCGAGTCGTTAGATTTTTCAAAATAGCAGTTTTTGTTTTGGTATATAAGGAACATAAGACAATATATCATATGTACATAAAAGTTACCGAATATACTGTTCTTCAATTTCAAGATAATAAATATATGTTTATATGATAAATTTGTTTAATATTCACTTTGTTTAGTATGTATCAGGGGCTGTGGTAAGTAATAATGTATATTTGATCATCTATGTAAATCTCACAGCAACTGTGCACTGAACTTGGAAAGTCCAAATTCTACAATCCTTTGATCTTAACTGCAGGGATAGGGACTCATTCTTAGAAGACACAGTAGAATGCAAACTAAACAAGGGGGAAATGCTATTAACAAATAAGATACTTGTGAATTTTGAAAATTAAACTGATTAATATTCTCTGAGAAAACACAAAGTCCTGTCCTCACCTAGCTCTTTCTACAACAACCAAAGAGGACTTTCACTCCTTTATAACATTCTTATTTTGAGAATCATTCTATATATCCACTAAGATTAGGAAGCAGTATTCTCAGTGACTCATCTGATAATCTGAGGTTCCCTTCATCAGGTTTCATAATAAATTATAATTTTCATTTAGTAATTAACCTTCTGTTATGCTTGGAATCATAAGAATTCTTTGAATTCTCTGATGGCCTATAATCAAATACACTTTACATATTAATGCTAGTAAAATATTTTAAGAATGTATCTTAGTTACCAGGGCTCTTCCAAAACAACTTTAACCTATTTTGTAGCCTTTTAAAACATTTTAAATCTTTCAAAACAATTTAACTAGTTTTGAACATAACAATTTTTTCAAATAAGTTAAATTGTCCAATAGGAAGTGGATATATAACCAAACAGTATTCACATGATTTTATTCATCCAGAGAGGAGAAGACCACTAAGATAATCCCCAAGGCCTCCTAAACCAACCAAGGATCTGCATCTAACCAATATACAACAAAGTTTCATTGAAGGAAATGTGATTTTTATCACAGTTTTCAGAAGAATGTATGACTAGAACTTCTGGTGTGTAGGAATTAAACCACAGATTTCCATTCAAACTGACAAAAAGTGATTGATTATAAAGTGATGTGGCCATTTTGTCTAGGCAGAAGAGCTTTAAAGAAAAGCAATTTGCAAGAGACCAGCCCATGCAGGAGAGCCTGAAGGCATCAGAAGCAACAGAGCTTCTTGGACAAGGTGAAGACCTTCAGACCTTCATCTTCAGCCAGGAGGCAGAGCTGAGACCCAGACCTCTGTGCACCTTCCCTGCCAGAGGAGAGTCAGCCTCCAGGGAGGGCATTGACACCTGTACCACCTTGTATCCTGGGTCTCTCAGAGACCAGTCCACACTGGAGAGCACAAGGGTCTCAAAAACAAAAGAGCTTTTGGACAGGGTCACTTTGGGCCTTCATCTTCAGCCAGGAGATGGAGCTGCACTCCAAACCTCTGTGCACCTTCCCTGTAAGAGAAGAGCTTGCCTGCAGAAAGTGCTCTGACCACTGGGACTCAAGAGAGAGTTGGACTCCCAGGAGTGCTGACAGAGGCTAACAGAATCATAGGAGAAACAAGCTCCAGCCAGAGACAGCTAGAACATCTAACACCAGAGATTACCAAATGGTAAAAAGCAAATGTAAAAATGTTATTAACAGAAACCAAGACCACTCGTCATCATCAGAATCTAGTACTCCCAACACAGAAAGTCCTGGATACCCCAATACACCCGAAAAGCAAGAATCAGATTTAAAATCATATCTGGTATGATGCTGGTAGAGGATTTTAAGAAGGGCATTAATAACTCACTTAAAGAAATACAGGAGAAAGCTGATAAATAGGTAGAAGACCTTAAAGAGGAGGCACAAAAATCCCTTAAAGAATTACAGAAAAACACAACCAAACAGGTGATGGAATGGAACAAAACCATCCAAGTACTAAAACTGGAAGTAGAAACAATAAAGAAAACCCAAAGGGAGACAGCTCTGAAGATAAAAATCCTAGGAAAGAAATCAGGAACCATAGATGCAAGCATCAGCAACAGAATACAAGACATGGAAGAGAGAATCTCAGGTGCAGAAGATTCCATAGAAAACAAGGACACATCATTCAAAGAAAATGCAAAATGCAAAAGATCCTAACTCAAATAATCCAGGAAATCCAGGACACAATGAGAAGACCAAACCTAAGGATAATAGGTATAGATGAGAATGAAGATTTTCAAAATAAAGGGCCAGTAAATATCTCCTACAAAATTATAGAAGAAAATTTCCCTAATCTAAAGAAAGTTATGGCCATGGACATACAAGAAGCCTACAGAACTCCAAAAAGATGAGACCAGAAAAGAAATTCCTCCTGACACATAATAATCAGAACAACAAATGCACTAAATATAGAATATTAAAAGCAGTAAGGGGAAAAGGTCAAGTAACATATAAAGGCATACCTATTAGAATTGCACCAGACTTCTCACCAGAGACTATGAAAGCCAAAAGATTCTGGACAGAGGTTATAGAGACCCTACGAGAACACAAATGCCAGTCCAGGATACATAACACAGCAAAACTCTCAATTACCATAGATGGAGAAACCAAAGTATTCCATGACAAAAGCAAATTCACATAATATCTTTCTATGAATCCAGCCCTTCAAAGGATAATAAAGGAAAAATTCTAATACAAGGAGGGAAATTATGCCCTAGAAAAAGCAAGAAAGTAATTCTTTAACAAACCTAAAAGAAGTGAGCTGCAAGAACAGAATCCCAACTCTGACAACAAAAATATCAGGAAGCAGCTATTACTTTTCCTTAATATATCTTAATATCAATGGACTAAATTCCCAAATAAAAAGACATAGACTAACAGACTAGCTACATAAATGGTAACCAATATTTTGCTGCATACAGGAATCCCACCTCAGGGACAATGATAGACACTACCTAAGAATAAAAGGAGGGGAACTTAATATCATCAAAGGTAAAATCTTCCAAGATGAACTCTCAATTCTGAATACCTATGCTCCAAATGCAAGGGAACCCACATTTATTTAAAATAAACTATAGTAAAGCTCAAAGCACATATTGCACCTCACACAATAATAGTGGGAGTCTTCAACACCCCACTCTCATCAATGGACAGAACCTGGAAACAGAAACTAAACAGAAAAACCATGAAACTAACAGAAGTTATGAAAGTAATGGATTTAACAGATATCTACTGAACACTTTATCCTAAAACAACAGGATATGCCTTCTTCTCAGCACCTCATGGTGCCTTTGACAAATTGACCATATAATTGGCCACAAAACAGGCCTCAACAGATACAAAAATATTGAAATTATCCAATGCATCGTAACAGATCACCACGGGCTAAGTCTGATCTTAAATGACAACATAAATGATAGAAAGCTGAAATTCACATGGAAGCTGAACAACACTCTACTCACTGATAACATGATTGATGAAGAAATAGAGAAAGAAATTAAAAAGTTTTTTAGAGTTTAATGAAAATATAGATACAACATACCCTAACTTATGGGACACAATGAAAGCAGTCCTAAGAGGAAAACTCATAGCTCTGAGTGTGGCCAAAAATAAACTAGAGAGAGCACACACTAGCAGCTTGACAGCACACCTAAAAGCTCTAGAACAAAAGGAAGCAAACTCACCCAAGGGGAGTACATGGCAGGAAATAACCAAACTCAGGGCTGAAATCAACAAAGTAGAAACAAAAATAACTATACAAAGAATCAACCAGAGCAGGACCTGATTTTTGAGAAAATTAACAAGATGGATTAAACATTAGCTAGTCTAACTGGTGGGCACAGGGACAGCATCCTAATTAACATAATCAGAAATGAAAAAGGGAGACATAACAATAGAACCTGAGGAAATCCAAAATATCCTCAGATCCTACTACAAAAGGCTATACTTACCAAAACTGGAAAACCTGGATGAAATGGACAATTTTCTGGACAGATACCAGGTACCAAAGTTAAATCAGGATCAGATTAATGATCTAAACAGTCCCATATCCCTTAAAGAAATAGAAGCAGTCATTAATAGTCTCCCAACAACAACAACAACAACAACAAAACCCAGTACCAGATGGGATTAGTGCATAGTTCTATCAGACCATCAAAGAAGACTTAATTCCAATTCTCCTCAAAATATTCCACAAAATAGAAACAGAAGGTACTCTACCCAATTCTTCTATGAAACCACAATTACACTGCTACCTAAACGACACAAAGATCCAACAAAGAAAGAGAACTTCAGATGAATTTCCCTTAAGAATTTCAAAAATACTCAATAAAATTCAGTGCAAAACGAATCCAAGAACACAACAAAACGATCATCCATTATGATCAAGTAGGCTTCATTCCAAGGATGCAGAGATGGCTTAATATATGGAAAGCCATCAATATAAATCAATATATAAACAAACTCAAAGACAAAAACCACATGATCACCTTGTTAGATGCTGAGAAAGCATTTGACAAAAATCCAACCTCACTTCATGACAAAAGTCTTAGAGAAATAAGGAATCAGCTCTAGAACAAAAGGAAGCAAATTCACCCAAGAGGAGTAGACTGCAGGAAATAATCAAACTTATGGTGGAAATCAACCAAGTGGAAACAAACAAACAAAACTATTCAAAGAATCAACCAAACCAGGAGCTGGTTCTTTGAGAATATCAACAAGGTAGATTACACCTTAGCTAATGTAACTAGAGGGCACAGGAACAGTATCCTAATTAACAAAATCAGAAATGAAAAGGGAGACATAGGCCAGGCAGAGTGGTGCACACCTTTAATCCCAGAACTCAGGAGGCAGGGCAGGTAGATTTCTGAGTTTGAGGCCAGCCTAGTCTACAAAATGAGTTCCAGGACTGCCAGGGCTATACAGAGAAACCCTATCTAGAAAAACCAAAAACCAAAAAACCAAAAACAAAAACAAACAAACAAACAAAAAAAGAACAAAAACAAGGAAAAAAAAGAAAAGAAAAGGGAGACATAACAATAGAACCCGAGGAAATCTAAAACATCATCAGATCCTACTACAAAAGTCTATACTCAACAAAACTGTAAAACCTGGGTTAAATCGGCAACTTTCTAGGCAGATACCAGGTGCCAAAGTGAAATCAGGTTCAGATTAACAATCTTAACAGTCCCATTTCCCCCTAAAGATATAGAAGCAGTCATTAATGGTCTCCCAACCAAAAAAAAAATCCCAGGACAAGATGTGTTTAGTGCAGAGTTCTATCAGACCTTCAATAAGACCTAATTCCAAATCTCCTCAACCTATTCCACAAAATAGAAACAGAAGGTACTCTACCCAATTCATTCTAAGGAGCCACTATTACTCTGATACCTAAACCACACAAACAGCCAACAGAGAAAGAGAACTTCAGACCAATTTCCCTTATGAATATCAATGCAAAAATACTCAATAAAATCCTCACAAACCAAATCCAAGAACACATCAGAACGATCATCCTTCATGATGGCTTCATCCCAGGAATTCAGGGATGATTTAATATTTGGAAATCTATCAACGTAACCCACTATATAAACAATTCAAAGACAAAAATCACATGACCATTTTATTGGATGCTGAGAAAATATTTGACAAAATCCATCACTCCTTCATGATAAAAGTCTTGGAAAAATCAGGAATTCAAGGCCCATACCTAAACATAAGAAAAGCAATGTACAACAAACCAGTAGCCAACATCAAACTAAATCGAGAGAAACTCAAGGCAATCCCACTAAAATCAGGGACTAGACAAGGCTGCCCCCTTTCTCCCTACCTATTCAATATAGTACTTGAAGTCCTAGCCAGAGCAATTTGGCAATAAAAGAGGAACAAGGGGAAACAAATTGGAAAAGAAGAAGTCAAAATATCACTATTTGCAGATGATATAATAGTATATATAAGTGACCCTAAAAATTCCACCACAGAACACCTAAACCTGTTAAACAGCTTCAGTGCAGTAGCTGGATATAAAATTAACTCAAACCAATCAGTGGCCTTTCTCTACACAAAAGATAAACATGATGAGAAAGAAATTAGGGAAACAACACCCTTAACAATAGTCACAAAATATATAAAATACCTTGGTGTGACTCTAACTAAGGAATTGAAATATCTGTATTACAAGAACTTCAAATCTCTGAAGAAAGAAATTGAAGATCTCAGAAGATGGAAAGATCTCCCATGCTGATGGATTGGCAGGATTAATATACTAAAAATGAACATCTTACTGAATACAATTCTGATAAAAACTGTATGGTACTGATACAGCAACAGACAGGTAGATTAATGGAATAAAATTGAAGACTCAGAAATGAACCCACACACCTATGGTGACTTGATCTTTGACAAGGGAGCTAAAACCATCCAGTGGGAAAAAAGACAGCATTTTCAACAAATGGTGCTGGCACATCTGGCTGTTAGCATGTAGAAGAATGCAAATTGATCCATTCTTATCTCCTTTACAAAGCTCAAGTCTAAGTGGATCAAAGACCTCCACATAAAGCCAGAGACACTGAAATTTATAGAGACAAAAGTGGGGAAAACCTCGAAGATATGGGCACAGGGGAAAAATTTCTGAACAGGACAACAATGGCCTGTGCTGTAAAATCAAGAATCAACAAATGGGACCTCATAAAATTGCAAAGCTTCTGTAAGGAAAGAGATACTGTCAATAAGACAAAAAGGCCACCAACATATTGGGAAAGGATTTTTACCAATCCTAAATCTGATAGGGCACTAATATCCAATATATACAAAGAGCTCAAGAAGCTGGATTCCAGAAATTCAAATAATCCCATTAAAAATGGGATACATACCTAAACAAGGAATTCTCAACTGAGGAATATGAAGAGCTGAGAAGCACTTGAAAAAATGTTCAAAATCCTTAATCATCAGGGAAATGCAAATCAAAACAACCCCAAGATTCCACCTCACACCTGTCAGAATGGCTAGGATCAAAAATATAGGTGACAGCAGATACTGGCAAGGATGTGGAGAAAGAGGAACACTCCTCCATTGTTGGTGGGATTGCAAGCTTGTGCAACCACTCTGGAAATCAGTCTGGAGGTTCCTCAGAAAATTGGACATAGTACTACCGGAGGGTCCAGCAATATCACTCCTGAATATATACCCAGAAGAAGTTCCAACTGGTAATAAGGACACATGATCTAGTATGTTCATAACAGCTTTATTTATAATAGTCAGAAGCTGGAAAGAACTCAGATGTCCCTCAACAGAGGAATGGATACAGAAAATGTGATACATTTACACAATGGAGTACTATGCAGCTATTAAAAACAATGAATTTATGAAATTCTTGGGCAAATGGATGTATCTGGAGGATATCATCCTGAGTGAGGTAACCCAATCACAAAAGAAGTCACTTGATATGCACTCACTGGTAAGTGGATATTAGCTCAGAAACTTAGAAAGGTCAAGATACAACTTACAAAACACAACAAAATCAAGAAGAAGAAAGACCAATAAGTGGATACTTCACTCTTCCTTAGAATAAAGAACAAAATACCCATGGAAGGAGTTACCAAAACAAATTTTGGAGCTAAGACGAAAGGATGGACCATCCAGAGACTACCCTACCCAGGGAGCCATCCCATAATCAGCCACTAAACACAGACACTATTGCACTGCCAGCAAGATTTTGCTGAAAGGACCCTGATATAGCTGTCTCTTGTGAGGCTGTGCTAGTGCCTGGCAAAAATAGAAGTGAATGCTCACAGTCATCCATTGGATGGAACACAGGGTCCCCAATGAAGGAGCTAGAGTAATTACCAAAGGAGCTGAAGGGGTCTGCAACCCTATAGTTCAAACAACAATATGAACTAATCAGTACCCCCAGAATTCATGTATCTGCAAATGTAGCAGAAGATGGCCTAGCTGACCATCATTGGGAAGAGAGGCCCCTTAGTCTTGCAAACTTTATATGCCCCAGTACAGGGGAAACACCAGGGCCAAGAAGTGGGAGTGGGTGTTTAGGGGAGTAGGGTGGGGGTAGGGTATAGGGGACTTTAGCTATAGCATTTGAAATGTAAATGAAGAAAGTATCTAATAAAATATGAATAAAAAAAATAAAAGTGGTTTATCTACTCATACCAATTCTCTCTTATTCTCATAGATTGATGAAGATTTTTTCTTTTGTTTTTTAATTGCGTATTTATTTAATTTACATTTCCAATGCTACCCCAAAAGTCCCCCACATGCTCCCCCACCTACTCCACCACCCACCCTCTCCCACTTCTTGGCCCTGTTGTTCTCCTGTACTGAGGCATATAAAGTTTCCACGACTAATGGGCCTCTCTTTCCACTGATGGCCTACTAGGCCATTTTCTGATTCATATGCAGCTAGAGACAGGAGCTCCAGGGGGGTACTGGTTAGTTCATATTGTTCCACCTATAGGATTGCAGATTCCTTTAGCTCCTTGGGTACTTTCTCTAGCTCCTCCATTGGGGGCCCTGTGGTCCATCCAATAGCTGACTGTGAGCATCCACTTCTGTGTTTGTTAGGCCCCGGCATAGTCTCATAAGAGACAGCTCTATCTGGAAGATTTTTGATGGTAATCAAAGTTAAGTGTTTCTTTTGGAATTAAAATAACTTCATATATAATTAATGTTATGAATGAGAAGCTGTCATTGGTGTGACACACATTACTATTTTATTGTAAATTTTATGTTGTCTATTTTATTCCTTCTTTGTCAAGGGTAAACAATATGGCTGAGGAAATGTGAAGATGTATGATGGTATAAATATGTTTTATGCAAAATTTTTAATTTTAAATCTTAACTTTATAAGCAGCTTCAAAAATTTTTTTGTGTTCATATATTACTCTGGAAATTTAAATGTTTCCTACAAGGAACTTATCTATTATGCATTTTCAAATGCTTAAAGAAAAGATGAACTCTCACATTATGTCTGATTATTATGCCTTTGATGTCACTTTACAAAAGAAAATGAACTAGAATTAAAGGCAGACTTGCTGAATTGTTTCTTGTGCTACAGAACACATGCTGATAATGCAAACCTTTGATAGAAAACAATGATACAGAAAAGTCCCTTAATTCTAAGTCATTACTACTTTGGTTTCTATTTCCTCCCCTTTTCTCTTCTGGAATAATGTGCTAATTTATAACAGATGATTTACACCCCACCCATCACACTCTCTCATGCTGGGGCTAGTGGGAGAGAAAGCATCAATTCCTGAGCAGACATCAGAGAAATAGCACCTGTCCCAGTGGAGCTGAGGATTCAGTCATTTAAGTTCTGCCGTTGGAGGACCTGAGTGTTAGTCTACCCATTATCGAAGAACTTTTCTGGTCAGCCATCATTTTTCTCATTCTTACAAACTTTGCCTCTACACTCAAGAATGAAATGGGAGTCAGGGACTGGGTGCCCTCCACTTTACCACAATACTTTCAGGGTTTGTAACTCAACTGGTGTGAAAAAGAAAAAGAAAATGAACAATTCTAATTCACCCTCAGTGACTCTTGACTTTCTACTTCAATGTCAGTAGTTGGCTCTAGCAAGCCTGTTGGATTTATGAAATATGTAGCAAGATCAATGCAATACTTGGGCATTCTCTTGATATAACTGGGACACTACCTACCTCAAGCTGAATGTACATATTTAACATCATGCATGAAGTCATATATTCTGAAGAGAGCTTGAGGAGAAAGTTACAATCTGTTCCATTCTGTTATGACTAATGTTGCATGAATTGTTTATAATTATGGGAAATTATTTTATGGTAATAATATCAGTTCATGATGATTTGATTTGTATGTCTTATGCTGAATTTCATGTGTCAGTGTGACTGTATTTGGAGATAGATCTCTGTAGAGAATAAATAATACTAAATTTAGTTGTAACAGGAGTGGAATTTTTGTAGGAAAAGGAAGTGTACACTCCTCTATTGCTGGTGGGATTGCAAATTGGTACAACCACTCTAGAAATCAATCTGGAGGTTCCTCAGAAAATTGGAAATAGATCTACCTGAAGACCCAGCTATACCACTCTTGGGAATATATGCAAAACATGTCCCACCATGCCACAGGGGCATGTGTACCTCTATGTTCATAGCAGCCTTATTTGTGATAGGCAGAAGCTGGAAACAACTTAGATGTCCCATGACACAAGAATGGATACAGAAAACGTGGTTCATTTACACAATGGAATACTGCTCAGCTATTAAGAATGAGAACATCCTGAGTTTTGTAGGCAAATGAATGAAACTAAAAAAAAAATCCTGAGTGAGGTATCTCAGACCCAAAATGATATGGATGGTGTGTACTCACTCATATGTGGATGTTACAAAAAAAATTAAAAGTACAGAATACCCAAGAAATAATCCACAGAACTCAAAAAATTCAAGAAGCTGAAGAGCCCAAGTGAGGGCACCTCAGTCCCACTTGGGAGAGAGAAGAAAACAATCACAAGTGGGGAGGGAGGGAGTGATCTGAGAGGGAAAATAGATGGGGAGTAGGGTTCCTCTCAGACGGTGGATCGGGGGTGGGGGGAAGAGGAATGGAATATGGGGCCTAAATTCATTTAATAAAAAAATAAAAGAAAGAAAGAAAAGGACGTTTTCTTTGATGTGGCATTCACAGTAGGCTTCACTACTTAGAAGGGAAGTTGTGACATGTGCTGTAGGGCAAGCATCTTAGAAGGGAAGTCATGAGGATTATTTGAGTTCAGGAACTTAAGGCAAGCCGGAACAAAGCTAGAACTTGATTGGATAAAACAAAGAACAAAATAAAATTAAAGAAAAAGAATAAACAGAGGATATAGGATATATTTAATCTGTGTCTGCATAGAGAATGGACCCACAGGAGTCTGGAAGGAATACAGAAAGAAAGAGCCACCTGCCAGGCCAGGAACGGATTCAATTAAACCTGACCTGTCATCCAGGCCTTGGGCTCCTGGCACCAGGCTTTTGAGACTATAAATACTGTATTTTAACCTCCCAGTCTAGTATTTGGTTAGAAGCTTGGGTGCATTAAACATTAAACTGATCTCCTTCCTTGATATCTCTTCATTTCCTGTTTGACTCCATTAGAGCTCCGTGATTTCTTAGGAATAAGGATTCCATCCAGTGAGAAGTGGAATCAGGTAAAAGAAAAATACACAGACATGAGAGGGATACATGTATTGCTGTTTCTCTCAATGGTTCAAGATACTCTCTTTTGAGTCAGCAAGAAAGAATAAACATGAAGCAAGAACTTCTATGAAGACGGGAGCCCTCTGCCTCAGAAGAAGGGAGCACCATCATGGTTCCGGGACTCCACCGAACTTAGGAACTTAGTCTGCACAGGTGAGAGTGTGCACCACAGAGGCAGACAGCTTCTGGGACAGGCGGGAGCCAAAGAGCCGCTGAGGCAGCACAATTTTGGGGCCACAGATATCCGGCACCCTCCCAGCCAGAGGACAGTGGTCCCGCCCTGCACGGGAGACCTCTGCCTCAGGAGCAGGGAGCGCCATCTTGGATCCAGGACTCCACCGAACTTAGGAACTTAGTCTGCACAGGTGAGAGTGTGCACCACAGAAGCTGACAGCTTCTGTGACCTGCCAAAGCAACACAGCATCTGGGAAAGGTCCTGTTTTGGGCCTTCTTCTTCAGCCAGGAGGAGGTCCAAACACCAGATATCTGTGCAACTTCCCTGTAAGAAGAGAACTTGTCAGCAGAGAGTGCTATAACCACTGAAACTCAGAGGAGAGAGCCTGTCTCCCAGGTCTGCTGATAGATGGTAATCAGAATCACCAGAAGAACAATCTCTAAACAGAGACAACTATAACAACTACAGAGATTACCAGATGGCGAAAGGTAAACGTAAGAATCTTACTAACAGAAACCAAGACCACTCACCATCATCAGAACCCAGCACTCCAACTTCGCCCGGTCCAGGGCACCCCAACACACCTGAAAAGCTAGACCTGGATTTAAAAGCATATCTCATGATGATGGTAGAGGACATCAAGCAGGACTTTAATAACTCACTTAAAGAATTACAGGAGAACATTGCTAAAGAGTTACAAGTCCTTAAAAAAAAAAAAAAAACAGGATAACAGGTAGAAGTCCTTACAGAAAAACAGGAAAACACATCCAAACAGATGATGGAAATGAACAAAACCATACTAGACCTAAAAAGGGAAGTAGACACAATAAAGAAAACCCAAAATGAGGCAACACTGGAGATAGAAACCCTAGGAAAGAAATCTGGAACCATAGATGCGAGCGTCAGCAACAGAATACAAGAGATGGAAGAGAGAATCTCAGGTGCAGAAGATTGCATAGAGAACATCGGCACAACAATCAAGGAAAATGGAAAATGCAAAAAGATCCTAACTCAAAACATCCAGGAAATACAGGACACAATAAGAAGACCAAACCTACGGATAATAGGAGTGGATGAGAATGAAGATTTTCAACTCAAAGGACCAGCAAACATCTTCAACAAAATTATAGAAGAAAACTTCCCATATCTAAAGAAAGAGATGCCCATGTACATACAAGAAGCCTACAGAACTCCAAATAGACTGGACCAGAAGAGAAATACCTCCCAACACATAATAATCAGAACAACAAATGCACTAAATAAAGATAGAATATTAAAAGCAGTAAGAGAAAAAGGCCAAGTAACATATAAAGGCAAGCCTATCAGAATTACACCCGATTTTTCACCAGAGACTATGAAAGCCAGAAGATCCTGGACAGATGTTATACAGATACTAAAAGAACACAAATTCCAGCCCAGGCTACTATACCCAGCGAAACTCTCAATTAACATAGATGGAGAAACCAAAGTATTCGAGGACAAAACCAAATTCATCCATTATCTCTCCACGAATCCAGCCCTTCAAAGGATAATAACAGAAAAAAAACCAATACAAGGACGGGAACCAAGCCCTAGAAAAAAACAAGAAGGTAATCCCTCAACAAACCTAAAAGAAGACAGCCACAAGAACAGAATGCCAACTTTAACAACAAAAATAACAGGAAGCAACAATTACTTTTCCTTAATATCTCTTAATATCAATGGACTCAACTCCCCAATAAAAAGACATAGACTAACAAACTGGCTGCACAAACAAGACCCAACATTTTGCTGCTTACAGGAAACTCATCTCAGAGAAAAAGATAGAAACTACCTCAGAATGAAAGGCTGGAAAACAATTTTCCAAGCAAATGGTAGGAAGAAACAAGCTGGAGTAGCCATTCTAATATCTGATAAGATTGACTTCCAACCCAAAGTCATTAAAAAAGACAGGGAGGGGCACTTCATACACATGAAATGTAAAATCCTCCAAGAGGAACTATCAATTCTGAATATCTATGCTCCAAATACAAAGACAGCCACATTCATTAAAGAAACTTTAGTAAATCTCAAAGCACACATTGCACCTCATACAATAATAGTGGGAGACTTCAACACACCACTTTCACCAATGGACAGAACATGGAAACAGAAATTAAACAGGGAAACAGTGAAACTAACAGAGTTAAGAATCAAATGGATCTGGCAGATATCTACAGAACATTTTATCCTAAAACAAAAGGATATACCTTCTTCTCAGCACTTCATGGTACCTTCTCCAAAATTGACCACATAATTGGTCACAAAACAGGCCTCAACAGATACAAAAATATTGAAATTGTCCAATGCATCCTATCAGATCACCATGGACTAAGGCTGATCTTCAATAACAAAATAAATAATAGAAAGCCAACATTCACGTGGAAACTGAACAACACTCTTCTCAGTGATACCTTGGTCAAGGAAGGAATAAAGAAAGAAATTAAGGACTTTTTAGAGTTCAATGAAAATGAAGCTACAACATACCCAAACTTATGGGACGCAATGAAAGCATTTCTAAGAGGAAAACTCATAGCTCTGAGTGCCTCCAAAAAGAAACTAGAGAGAGCACACATTAGCAGCTTGACAACATACCTAAAAGCACTAGAACAAAAGGAAGCAAATTCACCCAAGAGGAGTAGACGGCAGGAAATAATCAAACTCAGGGGCAAAATCAACCAAGTGGAAACAAGAACTATTCAAAGAATCAACCAATCAAGGAGCTGGTTCTTTGAGAAAATCAACAAGATAGATAAACCCTTAGCCAGACTCACTAGAGGGCACAGGGAAAGCATCCTAAATAACAAAATCAGAAATGAAAAAGGAGACATAACAACAGATCCTGAAGACATCCAAAACACCATCAGATCCTTCTACCAAAGGCTATACTCAACAAAACTGGAGAACCTGGATGAAATGGAGAAGTTCCTAGACAGATAACAGGTACCAAAGTTGAATCAAGATCAGGTTAATGATCTAAACAGCCCTATATCCCCCAAAGAAATAGAAGCAGTCATTAATAGTCTCCCAACTAAAAAAAGCCCAGGACCAGATGGGTTTAGTGCAGAGTTCTATCAGACCTTCAAAGAAGATCTAATCCCAGTTCTTCACAAACTATTCCACAAAATAGAAACAGAAGGTACTCTACCCAACTCATTCTATGAAGCCACAATTACTCTGATACCTAAACCACAAAAAGACCCAACAAAGATAGAAAACTTCAGACCAATATCCCTTATGAATATTGATGCAAAAATCCTCAATAAAGTTCTTGCTAAACGAATCCAAGAACACATCAAAACAATCATCCATCTTGACCAAGTAGGTTTCACCCAGGGATGCAGGGATGGTTCAATATTCAGAAATCCATCAACTTAATCCAGTATATAAACAAACTCAAAGACAAAAACCACCTGATCATCTCGTTAGATGCGGAAAAAGCATTTGACAAGATCCAACACCCATTCATGATAAAAGTCTTGGAAAGATCAGTAATTCAAGGCCCATACCTAAACATGATAAAAACAATCTACAGCAAACCAGTAGCCAACATCAAAGTAAATGGTGAGAAGCTTGAAGCAATCCCTCTAAAATCAGGGTCTAGACAAGGCTGTCCACTTTCCCCATACCTATTCAACATTGTACTTGAAGTCCTAGCCAGAGCAATTCGACAACAAAAGGAGATCAAAGGGATACAAATTGGAAAAGATGAAGTAAAAATATCACTTTTTGCAGATGATATGATAGTATATATAAGTGACCCTAAAAATTCCACCAGAGAACTCCTAAACCTGATAAACAGCTTCGGTGAAGTAGCTGGATATAAAATTAACTCAAACAAATCAATGACCTTTCTCTACACAAAGAATAAACAGGGAAATAACACCCTTCTCAATAGTCACAAATAATATAAAATATCTTGGCGTGACTCTAACTAAGGAAGTGAAAGATCTGTATAATAAAAACTTCAAGTCTCTGAAGAAAGAAATTATAGAAGATCTCAGAAGATGGAAAGATCTCCCATGCTCATGGATTGGCAGGATCAACATTGTAAAAATGACTATCTTGCCAAAAGCAATCTACAGATTCAATGCAATCCCCATCAAAACTCCAACTCAATTCTTCAATGAATTAGAAAGTGCAATCTGCAAATTCATCTGGAATAACAAAAAACCTAGGATAGCAAAAACTCTTCTCAAGGATAAAAGAACCTCTGGTGGAATCACCATGTCGGACTTAAAGCTTTACTACAGAGCAATTGTGATAAAACTGCATGGTATTGGTATAGTGACAGACAAGTAGACCAATGGAATAGAATTGAAGACCCAGAAATGAACCCACACACCTACGGTCACTTGATCTTTGACAAGGGAGCTAAAACCATCCAGTGGAAGAAAGACAGCATTTTCAACAAATAGTGCTGGCACAACTGGTTGTTAACATGTAGAAGAATGTGAATCGATCCATTCCTATCTCCTTGTACTAAGGTCAAGTCTAAGTGGATCAAGGAACTTCACATAAAACCAGAGACACTGAAACTTATAGAGGAGAAAGTGGGGAAAAGCCTAGAAGATATGGGCACAGGGGAAATATTCTTGAATAGAACAGCAATGGCTTGTGCTGTAAGATTGAGAATTGACAAGTGGGACCTCATGAAACTGCAAAGCTTCTGCAAGGCAAAGGACACCATCAATAAGACAAAAAAACCACCAACAGATTGGGATAGGATCTTTACCTATCCTAAATCAGATAAGGGACCAATATCCAATATATATAAAGAACTCAAGAAGGTGGACTCCAGAAAATCAAATAACCCCATGAAAAAAAATGGAGCTCAGAACTGAACAAAGAATTCTCACCTGAGGAATACCGAATGGCAGAGAAGCACCTGAAAAAATGTTCAACATCCTTAATCATCAGGGAAATGCAAATCAAAACAACCCTGAGATTCCACCTCACACCAGTCAGAATGGCTAAGATAAAAAATTCAGGTGACAGCAGATGCTGGCGAGGATGTGGAGAAAGAGGAACACTCCTCCATTGTTGGTGGGATTGCAAGCTTGTACAACCACTCTGGAAATCAGTCTGGCGGTTCCTCAGAAAATTGGACATAGTACTACCAGAGGATCCAGTAATACCTCTCCTGGGCATATATATCCAGAAGATGTCCCAACCGGTAAGAAGGACACATGCTCCACTATGTTCATAGCAGCCCTATTTATAATAGCCAGAAGCTGGAAAGAACCCAGATGTCCCTCAACAGAGGAATGGATATAGAAATTATGATACATTTACACAATGGAGTACTACTCAGCTATTAAAAAGAGTGAATTTATGAAATTCCTAGGCAAATGGATGGACCTGGAGGGCATCATCTTGAGTGAGGTAACATAATCACCAAGGAACTCACACAATATGCATTCACTGATAAGTGGATATTAGCCCAAAACTTAGGATACCCAAGATATAAGATACAATTTGCTAAATGCATGAAACTCAAGAAGAATGAAGACCAAAGTGTGGACACTATGCCCCTTCTTAGAATTGGGAACAAAACACCCATGGAAGGAGTTACAGAGACAAAGTTTGTAGCTGTGATAAAAGGATGGACCATCTAGAGACTGCCATATCCAGGGATCCTTCCCATAATCAGCTTCCAAACGCTGACACCATTGCATACACTAGCAAGATTTTGCTGAAAGGACCCAAATATAGCTGTCTCTTGTGAGACTATGCCGGGGTCTAGCAAACACAGAAGTGGATGCTCACAGTCAGCTATTGGATGTATCACAGGGCTCACAATGGAGAAGCTAGAGAAAGTACCCAAGGAGCTAAAGGGATCTGCAACCCTATAGTTGGAACAACATGATGAACTAACCAGTACCCTGGAGCTCTTGTCTCTAGCTGCATATGTATCGAAAGATGGCCTAGTCGGCTATCACTGGAAAGAGAGGCCCATTGGACTTGCAAACTTTATATGCCAGGGGAATGCCAGGGCCAAAAGAATGGGAATGGGTGGGTAGGGATGTGGGGGGGGGTATGGGGGACTTTTGGGATAGCATTGGAAATGTAATTAAGGAAAATATGCAATAAAAAATATTAAAAATTTAAAAAAAGGACTTCTATGAAGCCAGGCATGATAGTGAATGACAATAATTCCAGCTACTTAGGAGGCTACAGGAGGCCGATAGACAGGGGTTAAAGCAGATGGGTATGCAGGAGGCAACTAAGTGTCTACTTACATCTATACACTTCAGTTTAAATAACACGTAAACTTGAGATTAAATTAGATGGTGACAATGCGCCATACTATAGAGGAATATGTTCAGGTATAGAGGAATAAGACTATTTAGTTTCACATGAAGGCTACATTTTTAGTGGATTTTTGACCTTAACTTTTGCATTATTAGCACCTTGTCTCATAGTGTCGATATCATAGGAATACAGTGAAAATATGCTGGGCACACATGTGTAATTAAAAGCAGTTTTTATGTATTTATAGTAAATAAAATACTCTCATTTGTTATATCCAGAAGATATTAATGGGGCAAATATTAATTTTGAGCAAATTTTTTTATTGTATGTTCTGCTTATATATCTGCTTATTTTGATGTCTTTAACTGTAATGGTGGCTCTTAAGTTCCTAGCATAATCTTCATTTTAAATTTTGATAGCTGTAAAAATATCAATGTAACATTCAATTTTGTTAAACAATAGTGATATTTCTGTTACAATTTATTTTAAGAGGTTTTTTAGTGTCTCACTACTTGAAGTAATATATTAATACAAGAACTTCATTTCTTAAAATATTAAGTATATTTGTAGGTATTTTAATTTAGTGAGTAGCTGTATCATAACACGAAAAGTACAGGCAATGTTTCAAAGCATAGTGTCTCATGATTAGCAGAAGTTGGGCAGATGTGGTATTTTCTGTGTCTTCTCTGGGTCATAATGCTGTCAGTTCAGAGCCTGTCTCTGAAAAGGCAGAGTGAGGAGTCTGAGCTCTCTGCCTTTCATAAGTAGAAGCACTGAGCATTCTAGGAAAACCCTTTTAGAGCTCTCCCATGTCTATGACCTGGGATGTTGAAATTTAGCTTTTCTTCTTTGATGAATGGGAACCCTAATGACTAACTGATCCCGTGAGTGGGAAGGACTAGATTATATTTATATGTTCATTCAGACTGGAAATGCTTCCAAGGACTGCCAGCTGAGATAGCAGTATTAGGGCACTGGGAATCATGTCTTTAAATGGAAGTCATATTTTGAAAATGAAATGATTGCAAGTGGTACCACCTAATGGGTCTTTTGTTTCTTTTGTATTGCAAGTGCTCTCTGGTATAAAGCACACACTGCAGTGGGGGTACAGCAGGAGATGTATACCTTCCACTGCTCTCATACAGTTCTGTAGCCTACAATTGTTGCACTTAATCTCAGTGATCAGAATTTCACGTTGGCAATGGTAAATCAGAGAGTTACATTCTATTAAAGAGGAAGGATGGGAAAAAAGCCCCAAACTTCATGCTGTAAATGGATGGAGTTCTCTCCCATGTGGCATTTACTATGACAACAGCAAAATTAGACCTTAAAACTGTATGTACTTTTGCTTGCTACATACTTCCATTATTCCTGATTCATTAAATATGTTTGTGGATATAATAAAACTTGTTTAAAGATCATATGCTCAAGGGCTAGAACAGTGCTTCAGAAGAAATGTGAACAATCCAAGGGCAATTGCCAGCATGTTATTACTGGTAATTTTCAGCATAATGCGGTCTGTATTCTAGTCAGCAACCCTTTCTGAACATTTTATGTCTGTAGGCATATGCAAATATAAATTCCTAATAGAGTTCTGATTATGTAAGCACATGAGCTATATTTACTTGCAAAAATATTCACATTAGCTGCATTGTTTTGAGGGGCAAGGTTGTATTCGAAGGGGTGATTACTGGAGATTGGAATGACCATTACTTCTTAGCACGTGAAGACCTAGGACTCCTTTTGTCTCTTTTTGTTATTAGAGGTGGAGAACATTTTTAATATATAAGATTAAAGGCTTTTCCACTTTCTGTAATTTCCTTTTGGGTTAATTTTGTTGATTTGGATGCCAAACACTTCAAAAATGCAGTACCCCACAAGTAGGAGCTTTAGATAAGCTGAAATATCAAAATAAATTTGGCAGCTGCATACTTGCCAGTAATGCAGTCTTATTTTTTTCTTATTATATCCCATCCTATTGCACACCATTGTTTCTCTGTGTACATGCACACACACACACACACACACACACACACACACATGCCACACAGAAATAAACTGTCTAAATATTCAAACAATCCTGAAGTGAGATTACTAAGTTCTATTTGTTGATAATTACATTTTTTGTTTTCACCACTGCAGGGAAATTAGGGATTTTATTTTAGTATAATTTAAAACTCTTCAACTCCTGTTGGCATACTAGTTAAATTACTACAAGAGCTGCATATCTCTTAGATAGGAATAGGCATATATATTGAGTAATAATGCTTAAAAGGAGGAAGGATATAAAAATAGGGTGTACCGTGATTTTATTTTTTATTAGATAATTTCTTTATTCACATTTCAAGTGTTAGCCCCTTTCCTCTTTTCCCCTCTGAAAATATCCTATCCCATCCCCCTACTCCTGATGAGCAACCCACCCACTCTCGTTTCCTGGCCCTGACATTCCCCTACAATGGGGCATTGAGTCTTCACAGGACCAAAGGCCTCTCCTTCCATTGATATCCAACAGGCCATCCTCTGCAACATATGAGGCTGGAGCCACGGGTGCCTCCATGTCTACAATTTGGTTGGTGGTTTAGTCCGTGGGCACTTTGGAGGTAGTGGTTTGTTCATAGTGTTGTTCCACCTATGGGGATGAAAACCCCTTCAGCTTCTTGGGTCCATTCTCTAGCTCCTTCATTGGGGACCCTGTGCTCAGTCCAATGGATGGCTGTGAGTCATCCATTAATTATTAATTACTATTATTATTAATTCATTCCTATGTTTAAGAATTTCAGAAATTCATTGTTTTAGTATCTGAATACTACTCCATTAGATAAATGTACCACATCTTCTGTATCCATTCCTCTGTTGAAGGACATCTGGGTTCTTTCCAGCTTCTTGCTATTGTAAATAAGGCTGCTATGAACATAGTGGAGCATGTGTCCTAATTACATGTTGGAGCATCTTCTGGCTATATGTCCAGGAGTGGTATTGCTGGGCCGTCAGGTAGTACTATGTCAAATTTTCTGAAGAAACTCTAAACCGATTTCCAGAGTGGTTGTACAAGCTTGCAATCCCACCAGCGGTGAAGGAGTGTTCCTCTTTCTCCACATCCTTCCCAGCATCTGCTGTCACCTGAGATTTTGAACGTAGCCACTCTGACTGGTGTGAAGTGGAATCTCAGGGTTGTATTGATTTCCATTTTCCTGATGAATAAGGATGTTGAACATAGGTATTTTTCAGCCATTCAGTATTTCTGAGCTGAGAAATCTTTGTTTAGATCTGTACTCCAATTTTTAATAGAGTTATTTGTTTCTCTGGAGTCAAACTTTTTAAGTTCTTTGTATAGATTGGATATTAGCCTTCTATCAGATGTAGGATTGGATAAGATCTTTTCCCAATCTTTTGGCTGCCATTTTGGGCTATGGACAGTTTCCTTTGTGATTTTATGAGGTCTTATTTGTCATTTCTTGACCTTAGAGCATAAGCTATTTCTATTTTTTTCAGGAAATTTTCCCTTGTGCCCATGTGCCCGAGGCTCTTCCCTACTTTCTCTTCTATTTGTCTCAGTGTATCTTTTTTTAAGTGGAGGTCTTTGATCCACTAGTACTTGAGTTTTGTACAAGGAGATAAGAATGGATCAATTTGCATTCTTCTACATGCTAACTGTCAGTTGAACCAGCACCATTTGTTGAAAATGCTGTCTTTTGTCCACTGGATCATTTTAGCTCCTTTGTGAAAGATTAAGTGGCCCCAAGTGTATGTTCATTTCTGGGTCTTTGATCTGTACTTGTCACTATACCAATGCCATTACTCTATAGTACAGCTTGGGGTCAAGGATGCTGATTCCACCAGAAGTTCTTTTCTTGTTGAGAATAGTTTGCACTATCCTGTTTGTTGTTGTTGTTGTTTGTTATTCCAGATGAATTTGCAAATTGCTCTTTCTAACTCTATGAAGATTTGAATTAGAATTTTGATGGGGATTGCATTGAATGTGTACATTGCATTCAGCAAGATGGCCATTTTTACTATATTAATCCTGCCAATCCATGAGCATGGGAGATTTTCCATCTTATGAGATCTTTGATTTCTTTCTTCAGAGATGTGAAGTTCTTGTCATACAAATATTTCACATGCTTAGGTGATGTCACACCAAGGCATTTTATATTATTTGTGACTACTGGGAAGGGTGTTTTTTTCCCTCATTTTTTTTCTCAGCCTGATTAGTCTATGAGTAGAGAAAGGCCACTGATTTGAATTAATATTATATCCAACAAGTTTGCTAAAGTTGTTTATCAACTGTAAGAGTTCTCTTGTGGAATTTTTGGGGTCACTTATGTATACTATTATATCATCTTTCTTTATTTCTTCCTTGACCAGTTATCATTGCGTAGAGTGTTGTTCAGCTTCAACGTGAATGTGGGCTTTCTATTATTTGTTGTTATTGAAAATCAGTCTTAGTCTCTGCTGATGTGATAGGATGAATGGGATAATTTCAATCTTCTTCTATCTGCAGAGACCTATTTTGTGACAGATTATATGGTCAATTGTTAAGAAGGTATCATGAGGTGCTGAGAAGAAGGTATATCCTTTTCTTTTGAGGATAAAATGTACTATAGATATCTGTTAAATCCATTACTTTCATAGCTTCTGTTAGTTTCACTGTCTCTGTTTAGTTTGAGTTTTCATGAACTGTCCATTGATGATAGTTGGGTGTTGAATTCTCCCACTTCTGTTGTGTGTGGCACAATGTGTGCTTTGAGTTTTAGTAAAGTTTCTTTTTCAATGTGAATGCCCTTGCATTTGGAGCATAGATGTTCAGAATTGAGAGTTCATCTTGGTAGATTTTATTTTGTATGTGTATGAAGTGTCCCTACTTATCATTTATTGATAACTTTGTTGAAAGTCTATTTTATTCTATATTAGAATGGATACTCCAGCTTGTTTCTTGGAGCCATTTACTTGGAAAATTGTTTTCCAACCTTTTACTCTGAGGTAGTGTCTGTATTTTTCACTGAAGTTGGTTTCCTGTATGCAGCAAAATGTTGGGTCCTTTATATGTAAACAGTCTGTTAGTCTATGTCTTTTTACTGGGGAGTTGAGTTCATTGACATTTAGAGGTATTACGGAAAAGTAATTGTAGCTTCTTGTTATTTTTTGTTGTTAGAGTTGGAATTATGTTCATGTAACTTTCTTCTGTTTGGTTTGTTGAAAGATTACTTTCTTGCTTTTTCTAGGGCGTAGTTTCCCTCCTTGTATAGGAGTTTTACCTTCATTTTTATTTGAAGGGCTGGATTCATGGAAAGATATTGTGTAAATTTGGTTTTGTCATGGAATACTTTGGTTTCTCCATCTATGGTAATTGAGAGTTTTGCTGTGTATATTAGCCTGGGCTGTCATTTGTGTTCTCTTAGGGTCTGTATGACACCTGCCCAGGATCTTCTGGCTTTCATAGTCTCAAGTGAGAAGTCTGATGTAATTTTGATACTTCTGCCTTTATATGTTACTTGACCATTTTCCCTTACTGCTTTTAATATTCTTTGTTTTATGAATTTGGTGTTTTGATTATTATGTGACAGGAGCAATTTCTTTTCTGGTCCAAACTATTTGGAGTTCTATAGGATTCTTATATGTTCATGGACTTCTCTTTATTTAGGCTAGGGAAGTTTTCTTCTATAATTTTGTTGAAGATATTTATTGGCCCTTTAATTTGAGAATCTTCACTTTCTTCTATACCTATTATCCTCAGCTTAAGTCTTCTCGTTGTGTCCTGGACTTCCTGGATGTTTTGGGTTAGGATCTCTTTGCATTTTGCATTTTCTTTGATTGTTGTGTCAATGTTTTCTATTGTATCTTCTGCACCTGAGATTCTCTCTTCTATCTCTTTTATTCTGTTGGTGATGCTTGCATCTATGATTCCTGATCTCTTTCCTAGGTTTTCTATCTCTAGAGTTGCCTCTCTTTGTCATTTTTTAAAATATTTTTTCTACTTCCATTTTTAGATCCTGGATGGTTTTGTTCAATTCCTTTACCTGTTTGTTTTGTGTTTTCATGTAATTTTCTAAGGGATTTTTGTGTTTCCTCTTTAAGGGTTTCTACTTGGTTACCTGTGTTCTCCTATATTTCTTTAAGGGAGTTATTTATGCCCTTCTCAACGCCTTCCATTATCTTCATGAGAAGTGACTTTAGATCCATATCTTGCTTTTCTGGTGGGATGGTGTATCCAGGACTTGCTATGTTGGGAGAATTGGGTTCTGATGATGCCAATTAACCTTGGTATCTGTTGCTTCTATTCTTATTCTTGCCTCCCTCCGTCTGGTTATCTCAAGTGCTCCCTGCCCTCACTATATCTGATCTGAGTCTGTCTTTCCTGTAATCCCGGTTCAGTCAGAACTCCTCAGAGTCCAGATTTCTCTGTGATCTTGTGATTCTGTGATCCTGTGGTCCTGAGATTTTGGGTGTGTCAGAGTTCCTGAGAGTCAAGCTGCCTCTGACACCCTGAGATTCTGATGTGACCAAGCTCCTGGGATCCTAAGATCCTTGGCGTGTTAGAGTTCCTTGGTGTGGTACGTCCTCTGGGGACTGAGGGAATGTCCACTGAGTTTGGGCCTGAGGTAGACTCGTGCTGCCTGGAAGGAACCCGACCCACTGGTGGGGCAGGGTCCTGCCTTTCTCAATCACTCCTGGTGGTGTTGGAACAGATGGTATGTTCTACTCAGCAGTGATCCTAAGATCCTGGGTATGCTAGAGCACCTGGGTAATGGAGAGTACTCTGGGGATTGGAGGACTGTCAGCTGAGTTTGTGCTGAGGTACACTGGTGCTGCCCCAACCCTTTTTTAATAAACTGCTATTAATATTCTCTTTGTTACCTTCTCCTGCCAGTAATTTCAGCCTTTAACTTATTAATAATTATATCCAAAGTTCATTAGACCAGAAATGGTTTTCAGAAAATCCTTTCCACAATTTAGTACCTCTACCTAAGGATTCAACAGAGCATTGGTTCACAACCTTCCTAATGCTGCAACCCTTCAATACAATTCTTCATGTTGCAATGATCCCCCACCATACTGCTACCTCATAACTGAAATATTGCTACTATTATGAATCCTAGTATAAATATTCTTTAGAAAGAAAGACTTTCCAAAAGGTTTGTAACTCAAACATTGAGAACTGCTGCAACAAAACGTGAACATTCAAGGTACTAGTATGTCAGCATCTCATGTTATGTAGGATATGATTTCAAATTGGTCGTGATTGTTTGTGTCCATGTGTGTGTATGTGTGCACACATACACACACATGTATATGTATATATATATACATATATATATATATACACACACACACACACATATATATGCTTCCACATATTTAACATATATGAGGACAGTACTGTTTCTTATAGTTTCTACTTGCACATAAAGTATAGAGGTGTGATTCTTTTCTCTGATGATATGCACAGGCACAATCCACCTTGAGATATTGAAAATGAACTGAAGAAGCAGTGTGTTCACTTCTGATAGCATCTCAACACTTAACTAATTGTTCCTATAAAGTGATGTGCTCAGGATTCACTTAAGAAGAGAAGAGGGTTCAGGTGCCTCTCAAGATGTAAAATGATGAATTCTGAATGCTCATTTCCAGCAGATGGCCTCAGCCTGGAGAAGGCAGTCACAGAAGGCAGCAGGTGGAGAAGGCAGCAGGAAAGCAAGGCCACTTGCTGGAGCTCTTGACATTAATTACACCTGTTGGAATTCTTACCCAGCCTTTTGTTTCCAAATGTGTTCTCAGGATAATCACCAAGAGAGGGAAGGAAGACAGCTGAGGAGTTGAAACAGGAAATGGATCACTTGCACAGTCACAGAAAGTCAACAGTGGAAGCCCAGGGAGCTTCTCTGTCTCTAGCCCTACAATAAAGCATGAGTCCAAAAACAGGAGTCAAGGTTACCACTATTCAGAGAGTGGTCACTATGATGCCACTATAGGTAGAACTGCTCAGATGGTTTTAAAAATGAAAGTTTGAAACAATCAAAGACAGAGTATACATTTAGTGTCAACTGATCATATATGATGCTATGGGTCTGAGCAAGAGTAAATATGTATGTTCTCTATTTTTGCATGATTTAAAATTTCAAAACACACTTTCATGGTTCTGTTGATATTTCAGCAATGCTTAAGTGCCAGTGACACATTCTGGCTCACACTAAGGATTGCTCCATTTAAAATGCTGACTAGTACTGGTGTAAGCTCAGTATTTACCTCATCCTGCTTGCTGTTCCCTCTGTCCGTCAAGATATCTTTTCAACTTGAAGATCCCGCCCATCAATGAATGTCAGCTCAGGATTAAATATGTAGAGGAACAATCAGTGAGTGTCTCAGGCAGGCTGTGTGTCCTTCTTCCCCAAGGTCAGAAGGGATCATTTTCATCTGAAAATGTGTTTGATGCTTAGGCCAGTGAGGCTGACTTACTGTTCACATGGGCTCTTGATTTCCTAAGAATTCTTTTTGTTTCCTCTTTCATAACTCCCCTGCTGCCCTTCCAGATCACACTTTCCCACTTAATAGCTATGGTCTGAATAAAAATTAGGTTGCCCTCACCCAGGGGTGTAAATTTCACCAGAGAAACAACTTTACTACCCACTCTATAAATGTTCTGCAAAATAGAAAATACAAATTCCCCCTTTATTCTTCTCTAATATTTTACATCCCAAACATCATTTCCCCTCCCTTATCTCCTCTGAACTCCTCTATACCTGATTTATTCTTTCTTCCATTTCCCTTCAGAAAAGTATAAGTCTCCCAGTAATAGCAACCAAATAAGGGGTAATAAGTTACACTAAGACTAAGCACTTCCACTCATTGTAAGGCTGTATGATGCAACCCAGTTGGAGGAAAGGGGTCCTAACAATTGGCAAAAGAGCAAAGACTGCCTCTTCTCCCACTGTTGGGAATTCCACAAGCTACATAATCATAACTTATATGCATAGGACCTAGGTCAGACCCATACAGGCTCCCCAATTGTTCCCTCAGTGTCTGTGAGAACTTGTGAGTCCCTTTGAGCCCTAGTTAGTTAGTTCTATGGACATTGTTCTTGTGGCGTCTTTGACCCCTCTGTCTCCTATGAAGACAGATTCTAAAAACATTCATGTTTTTTATAAAACAATGTTCCTTGTTCAATTCTTAAATTGCAATGATGGCATAGGTTTTGTCAACTTGGCACACAAACATAGACAAACTTTGGAAGAAGGAATCTCAGTTGAATTTTCCCCATATATTTTACTTTTGGACATGGTTTTGGGGGCATATTTTTAACTACTAATTTATGTAGGAGGGCCTACCTCATTGTGGGCAGTGCCATCCCTAGACTATACAAAAATGGTAGCTGAGAAATCTAGTACACAGTGTTTTTCCATGGCTTCTGCTTCAGTACCTGCCTTGATTTCCCTCTGTGATGAACTGTTCCTTGGGAATATAAGGATTTACATAAACATTTTTCCCCCAAATTGGTTTGGTCCATGTTTGATCACAACAATGGGACAAGAAACTAAGGCAGACAATTACTACTATGTTAAAAATAACAACACCCTCTGCCTTTTCCTTATTTCAAATATTTATGAATAGAGAGGCTCTTGTACATTTTGTTATAAACTGATGTGAAGTAAAATTTTCATTTTTATAAGAAAGAAAATGAGAGTTTAAAAAGTTTTACTGAAATTAAGGAAAATTAAATAGAAGCAAATGAGATTTTGAAACAATGAATAGGCTTAAAAGAATCAAGGTGCACATAAAGAGAAACCTAACTTATAGGAGGGGATGGCTTTCCTCAGCCACAAGAAGAAGGAAGAAAGATAATTATTCACTCAGAAATAGTGGCACTACTACACAAAGTTAATCATGTAAAAGCCAGACTCTGCATTGTCATATCGATTCTTCTGTCATGACTTTGACTTCAACGTGTCTGTCCAAGCTCCAAGCATGGAGGAAATACATATAAATTTGTTGTCTGGCATCAGGAAAGCAAAGCTTTGTCAGAGGCTCACATGTATTTACCAAGGTCTATAGAGGTAAATCAGTGACATAAAGGTATCTCTCCAGAAGAGGGAAGCCCAGAGACCAAGGACTACGATGCCACTCTCTGTAATGGAGGAAAAAAGATAAAAGGTAATCATAAATGGGGGTTGAATTTTCCGGTCATCAAGACAGATAGATGAAATAAATTGGTGGATATTTGTATATTCAAAAACACATACATGAGGAAAAATGAAGAGTTTACTCACAGGATGGACTATGTATCATTAAGCATGTATAAAAAGATAGTTGTCTATCATAAAATGTAAAGTGGTGGATAGCATCTTTACTTGTGGAAAGATATTGTGTAAATTTGGTTTTGTCATGGAATATCTTGTTTTTTCCATCTATGTTAATTGAGAGTTTTGCTTAGTATAGGAGCCTGGGCTGGCATTTGTCTTCTCTTAGGGTCTGCATGACATCTGCCCAGGATCTTCTGGCTTTCATAGTCTCCAGGGAAAAGTCTGGTGTAATTTTGATAGGTCTGCCTTTATGTTACTTGACATTTTCTCTTACTGCTTTCAATATTTTTTCTTTGTTTTGTGCATTTCGTGTTTTAATTATTATGTGATGGGAGCAATTTCTTTTCTGGTCTAGTCTATTTAGAATTCTGGAGGTTTGTTGTATGTTCATGGGCATCTCTTTCTTTAGGTTAGGGAAGTTTTATTCTATAATTTTGTTGAATGTATTTACTGGCCCTTTAAGTTGGGAATTTCTGCTCTCTTCTATACCTATTATCCTTAGGTTTGGTCTTCTCATTGTGTCCTGGATATCCTAGATGATTTGTGTTAGGAGTTTTTTGTGTTTTTGGAATTTCTTTGACTGCTGTGTCAATGTTTTCAATAGTATCTTCTGCACCTGAGATTCTCTCTTCTTTCTCTTGCATTCTGTTGGTGATGCTTGCATCTATGACTCCTGATGTCTTTCCTAGGTTTTCTATCTCTATGGTAGTCTCTCTTTGTGATTTCTTTATTGTTTCTACTTCCATTTTTAGATCTTGGATGATTTTGTTCAACTCCTTCACCTGTTTGGTTGTGTTTTCTTGTAATTCTTTAAAGGATTTGTGTGTGTGTGTGTGTTTCCTCTTTAAGAGCTTTAAACTGTGTTCTCCTGTATTTCTTTAAGGGAGTTATTTTTGTCCTTCTTAAAGCCCTCTATTATCATCAAGAAAACTGATTTTATATCTGAATCTTGCTTTTTCGTTGTGATGGGGTATCCAGGATATGCTATGGTGGAAGAACTGGGTTCTGATGATGACAAGTAACCTTGTTTCTGTTGCTTATGTTCTTGCACTTGCCTCTCACCATCTGGTTATCTCTAGTGGTACCTGCACTCACTGTTTCTGATTGGAGCCTGTCCCTTCTGTTATCTTGGTTGTGTCAGAACTCCTCAGAGTCCTGCTGTCTCTGTGATCCTGTGATCCTGAGATTCTGGGTGTAAGATCTTCTGGGAGTCAAGCTGCCTCTGCGATCCTGAAATCATGCTGTGACCAAGCTACTGAGATCCTGTGATCCTATGATCCCATAATCCTGTGTGTGTTAGAGTACCAAGGAGTTGAGCTTCCCCTGGGTGTTGTGGGAATAGTTGCCGAGCTAGTACCCAAGGTCTGCTCAGTGCACCAGCTCAGAACAGAAGGAACCTGTGACAAGGTGCAGGCTGGGGTTCTTGTGTCCCTGGATCCATGGGTGTCCCAGTTATTCCCAGTTGGGGACAGGTGTTGTGGTGTCCTTACCTATGATCCTGGGCATATTAGAGCATCTGCGACTCCAGCTTCCTCTGGGTGTTGTGGGATTGGGTGCAGAGCTAGCATCCAAGGTCTGCTCAGGGCCACAAATACACACACACACACACACAATCATACTGCCACTATTGTCTAGATGCATTGACAACTGTGAATGGGTATCAGAGAATAAGAATGTAAGTTGATAACACAACAAAACTTGCTTGTCTGCAGGTAAAACTGGATGAAGGAATAGGGGAAGGAACAAAATGAGCTTCAGATTTATTTTAGGAGTTCTAGATAACAAAGATGTTGCCTGGCTTTCAAATTTGTTGTTCTTCATGTCTTTGTGTATTGTTAAGACATACAAAAGAGACACTAATTTGACCTTAGTTGCATCATTGAAAAATAAGTTCAAAGGAACATGAATTAGAATCATAGATCAGATATGAATCACAGATAAAGAAGACATTGTGAACTTACCCATTGGAAAGCTGTCCAATGAAACTATGAAGATTTTGCAAGTTTGAATGACTAATCAGTGGTTCTCAACCATCCTAATGCTGTGACCATTTCATTGAATACAGTTCCTCATGTTGTAGTGATCCACACTATAAAATTATTTTTCTTTCTACCTCATAATTATAATTTTGCTACTGTTATATATTGTAGTTCAATTATCTTTGTAAATATCTGTGATCTTAAGCAACTTCTGTGAAAAGGTCCTTAGATGTTCAAAAGGTTGTAATTCACAGGTTGAGAACCACTGATTTAAAATTTAGTGATTGTGTACAGACAGAATGTTATAAATCCTGAGACAAATTCTCTTAAGCTATTTTTATTCCCTTTAATCTCTGCCTCTGACCAAATAGACATAGGATTAACTGGTAAAACTTGACATTTGCGAATCGATCCATGCCTATCTCCTTGTACTAAGGTCAAATCTAAGTGGATCAAGGAACTTCACATAAAACCAGAGACACTGAAACTTATAGAGGAAAAAGTGGGGAAAACCCTTGAAGATATGGGCACAGGGGAAAAATTCCTGAATAGAACAGCAATGGCTTGTGCTGTAAGATCAAGAATTGACAAATGGGACCTCATGAAACTGCAAAGCTTCTGCAAGGCAAAAGACACCGTCAACAAGACAAAAAGACCACCAACAGATTGGGAAATGATCTTTACCTATCGTAAATCAGAAAGGGGACTAATATCCAATATATATAAAGAACTCAAGAGGGTGGACTCCAGAAAGTCAAATAACCCCATTAAAAAATGGGGCTCAGAACTGAACAAAGAATTCTCACCTGAGGAATACCGAATGGCAGAGAAGCACCTGAAAAAAATGTTCAACATCCTTAATCATCAGGGAAATGCAAATCAAAACAACCCTGAGATTTCACCTCACCCCAGTCAGAATGGCTAAGATCAAAAATTCAGGTGACACCAGATGCTGGCAAGGATATGGAGAAAGAGAAACATCCTCCATTGTTGGTGGGATTGCAAGCTTGTACAACCACTCTGGAAATCAGTCTGGCAGTTCCTTAGAAAATTGGACATAGTACTACTGTAGGATCCAGCAATACCTCTCCTGGGCATATATCCAGAAGATGTCCCAACCGGTAAGAAGGACACATGCTCCACTATGTTCATAGCAGCCCTATTTATAATAGCCAGAAGCTGGAAAGAACCCAGATGTCCCTCAACAGAGGAATGGATACAGAAAATGTGGTACATATACACAATGGAGTACTACTCAGTTATTAAAAAGAATGAATTTATGAAATTCCTAGGCAAATGGATGGACCTGGAGGGCATCATCCTGAGTGAGGTAACACAATCACAAAGGAACTCACACAATATGTATTCACTGATAAGTGGATATTAGCCCAAAACTTAGGATACCCAAGATATAAGATACAATTTGCTAAACGCATGAAACTCAAGAAGAATGAAGACGAAAGTGTGGACACTGTGCCCCTTGTTAGAATTGGGAACAAAACACCCATGGAAGGAGTTACAGAGACAAAGTTTGGAGCTGTGATGAAAGAATGGACCATCTAGAGACTGCCATATCCAGTGATCCACCCCATAATGAGCTTTCAAACGTTGACACCATTGCATACACTAGCAAGATTTTGCTGAAAGGACCCAGATATAGCAGTCTCTTGTGAGACTATGCCGGGGCCTAGCAAACACAGAAGTGGATGCTCACAGTCAGCTATTAGATGGATCACAGGACTCCCAATGGAGGAGCTAGAGAAAGTACCCAAGGAGCCAAAGGGATCTGCAACCCTATAGGTGGAACAACATTATGTACCAACCAGTACCCCGCAGCTCTTGACTCTAGCTGCATATGTATCAAAAGATGGCCTAGTTGGCCATCACTGGAAAGAGAGGCCCATTGGACACACAAACTTTATATGCCCCAGTACAGGGGAACGCCAGGGCTAAAGAAATGGTAATGGGTGGGTAGGGAAGTGGAGGGGAGGGTATGGGGGACTTTTGGGATAGCATTGGAAATGTAATTGAGGAAAATACGTAATAAAATATATTAAAAAATCGAAAAAAAAGGTTTGTTTGATTTTTTACTTCCTCCTACCCTAAACCTAAGAATGTCATCAGGTAGTTTTCTAAATTCATAATAGAGTTCATTCCTCTTTGTTGGCACACACCACCTACCAATGGTTCCCCAAGGTATTTCATAAATGCCTAAACAGATGTCTTTCAGAGCCACCTGTATCTGTGCAACTGTGCCATGACTACTAGCATTTTGATTTAGAATAAACTATATACATTTTTACTGAAACAAAGCCTGTATTTCCCTACGATATTATTTCAATCTCCTCAATTTTTACTTGTGAGGAGAGAATTTTCTGTCTTACTCATTTTTTTCTCTACTTAGTGATATTAAACTTTCACATTTAAATATTTATGTTAGTTTTTAAAGAACTTCATACACATACACTGTATCTATGCTCTTCCCACATTCTCTCTCCACAAATTCCTATACCTGCTTCCTAATTCACGGTAACTTCTTCAGTTTGCCTTCTTGTTCTTCTTTTTTTTTTTAAATTTTTAATATTTTTTATTACATATTTTCCTCAATTACATTTCCAATGCTATCCCAAAAGTCCCCCATACCCCCCCACACTTTCCTACCCACCCATTCCCATTCTTTTGGCCCTGGCATTCCCCTATATTGAGGCATATAAAGTTTGCAAGTCCAATGGGCCTCTCCTTCCATTGATGGCCGACTAGGCCATCTTTCGATACATATGCAGCTAGAGACAAGAGCTCCTTCTTTCTTTCTTTCTTTCTTTCTTTCTTTCTTTCTTTCTTTCTTTCTTTCTTTCTCCCTTTCTCCCTTTCTCCCTCTCTCCCTCTCTCCCTTTCTCTTCTTTCTTTCTCTGTTTCTTTCTTTCTTTCTTTCTTTCTTTCTCTCTCTCTCTCTCTCTTTCTTTCTTTCTTTCTCTCTCTCTTTCTTCCTTCCTTCCTTCTTCCTTTCTTCTTTCTTTCTTTCTTTCTTTCTTTCTTTCTTTCTTTCTTTCTTTCTTCCTTCCTTCCTTCCTTCCTTTCTTTCTTTCTTTCTTTCTTTCTTTCTTTCTTTCTTTCTTTCTCTCTCTCTCTCTCTCTTTCTTTCTTTCTTTCTCTCTCTCTTTCTTCCTTCCTTCCTTCCTTCCTTTCTTCTTTCTTTCTTTCTTTCTTTCTTTCTTTCTTTCTTTCTTTCTTTCTTTCTTTCTTCCTTCCTTCCTTCCTTCCTTCCTTCCTTCCTTCCTTTCTTTCTTTCTTTCTTTCTTTCTTTCTTTCTTTCTTTCTTCTTCTTCTTCTTCTTCTTCTTCTTCTTCTTCTTCTTCTTCTTCTTCTTCCTATCTTCTTTCTTCTTCATCTTCCTCCTCTTATTTGTATATATATATGTCTATATCTAATCTATATCTATATCAATCTATCTATCTATCTATCTATCTATCTATCTATAGTCCCTTAGTGTGTTGCTAGTATGTGTATATTTACCCTTAAATTACCCATTTAGTTTTTGTAAATGAGATGTATCATTTAAGATATTTTCTTTTTCTTTTTTAATCATTTTTATTCACTTAAATTCTGTTTAATTGAGCTTTAGTTCAAACTTCTTAAAATTTATTTTTTTAACTTTTTCCAATTTTTAATTAGATATTTTCTTCATTTACATTTCAAATGCTCTCCTGAAAGTTACTATACCCTCACCCCACACTGCTCCCCTAAACACACACTCCCACTTCTTGGCCTGGTGTTCCCCTGTACTGGGGCATGTAAACTTTGCAAGACCAAGGGTCTTCTTCTCCCAATGATGGCCGACTAGGCCATCTTCTGCTTCATATGCAGCTAGAGACATGAGCTCTGGGGGTACAGGTTAGTTCATATTGTAGTTCCACCTATAGGGTTGCAGACCCCTCCAGCTCCTTGTGTACTTTCTCTAGCTTCTCCATTGAGGGCCCTGTGATCCATCCAATAGCTGACTGTGAGCATCCACTTCTGTGTTTGCCAGGCATTGGCATAGTCTCAGGAGAGACAGCTCTATCAGGGTCCTTTCAGCAAACTCTTGCTGGCATATGGAAGGCTGCTATGAACAAAGTGGAGCATGTGTTCTTATTACCAGTTGGAACATCTTCTGGATATATGTCAGGAGAGGTATTGCGGGAACCTCCAGTAGTACTATGTCCAATTTTCTGAGGAACTGCCAGACTGTTTTCCAGAGTGGTTGTACAAGGTTGCAATTCCACCAACAATGGAAGAGTGTTCCTCTTTCTCCACATCCTCACCAGCACCTGCTGTCACCTGAATTTTTTATTTTAGCCATTCTGACTGGTGTGAGGTGGAATCTCAGGGTTGTTTTGACTTGCATTTCCCTGATGACTAAGGATGCTGAACATTTTTTTTTTCAGGTGCCTCTCAACCATTCTATATTCCTTAGTTGAGAATTCTTTGTTTAGCTCTGTGCCCATTTTTTAATGGGGTTATTTGATTTTCTGGAGTCCATCTTCTTGAGTTCTTTATATATATTGGATATTAGTCCCCTATCTGATTTAGGATTGGTAAATATCCTTTCCCAATCTGTTGGTGGCCTTTTTGTCTTATTGACAGTGTCTTTTGCCTTACAGAAACTTTGCAATTTTATGATGTTCCGGAGTTACAGAGACAAAGTTTGGAGCTGAGACAAAGGATGGACCATCCAGAGACTGCCCCACCTGGGGATCCGTCTCATAATCAGCCACCAAAAGCAGATCTTTGCTTTTTCAATCAGAACCTTTCGTGATCCTCTGTTTTATAAGATATAACATTCATTTAACCCATTGATTTTTCTTTATTCAAAAGCTATTATATTCCAAAGCCTTAGGGTTAAGTACAAACAGAATTGATGGTGGAATTTTCAGATATATTGGGGTATTCAGGACTTGCTTTGGTGGGAGTACTGGGTTCTTATGATGCGGAGTGGTCTTGGATTCTGTTAGTAAAATTCTTACATTTGCCTTTCACCGTCTGGTAATCTCTGGTGTTAGTTGTTCTAGCTGTCTCTGGTTGGAGCTTGTTTCTCCTGTGAGTCTGTTAGCCTCTGACAGCATTCCTGGGAGACCAGCTCTCTCCTGAGTCCTAGGGTCAGAGCACTACCCATCGGTAGGCAAGCTTTACTCTGGTGCGGAAGATACACAGTGGTTTGAGGCTCAGCTCTGCCTCCTGGCTGAGGATGAAGAACTAAAGGGACCATGTCCAAGAAGCTCTGATGCTTCTGCACCCCAAGTGCTCTTCTGAGCAGACTTGTCTCTGAGAGACCTGGGATAGAAGATGGTAATCTCACCTGAGTCTTGAGGTAAGAGCCCTCTCTGGAGGCCAACTCTCCTCTGTTAGGGAAGTTGCATAGTGATCTGAGGCTCAGCTCTGCCTCCTGGCTGAGGATGAAAGCCCGAAGGGACACTGTCCAACAAGCTGTGTTGCTTCTTCAGCCTGAGTACTCTCCTGCAAGTACTGGTCTCTGAGAGACCAGGGCAGGGATACAAGATCACTTGGATTGTTCTTGATTTTGAGTTTCATTTTGTTATAACTGATGAATTTTTATCTCAAAAATTCAATTGTTAGTTAGCAGCAATTCATGTCATAGATAGTGCAAGTCAAGGCTAATCAAGAGCAATTACTTGGAACACAGAAGGGGCAGAAGGAAAATAGTCAGACATGAACATTATACCAGGGTAAGTTGCCATAGTCCGTTCTCAATGTTATGTGAGTTACAGCTGCATCTGGGAAACCGAATCACTGCAGGAACCTGAGTACCCATGGTGACCTGCAGAAGACCGCTGTGGACAAAGTTAGACACCAGACCTGAGACTTGGGGTCTCATATTCAACATTTTCCTGGTTTTCCTCACTGAAGAACAGCAGATTAATATTTTGAGATTACTGTCTTTGAGTTTAAACACACAGTCCTACATATGCTGACATGGAGGATGCAAGGAGATGTTCAATTTAAATTCTCAATATAAAAATTTATAAAGGAATATTATTTTTCTTGATTTGAATACACTAGGAATCTCAGGAATGAACGTTTCTGAAGCAACTGTGACCTATGTTAGACCCTATTACACCCAGGAGCAAAGAACTGTAAATATATGTAATAAAGCAGTATTATGCTTATAAAGGTATCTTAAATGCCATTGACAAATGAGGGAGAGGTATTTAGTATGCCAGCTCCATTCTTCTAACATTAACAATAGCTACAATCCTCTTGTACAAAAACTGTTTCAATCAGCATTCATACATTTTGTGAAAATATATTAAACATATATCTTTACCAGTGTGATTTCCATTTAAAACACCTGTATATGTGTTGTATGTATCTGTGTGTTTGATTCAGCCTTTTCTTCTTGTTTTGTTCTGATGGATTTTTCTTTGATTATTCTCAATGAGTCTTTCAAAACCAGACCCATCTAAAATAATAAATTTCTAACTATCTCACTTTGAATGAAAGAAGGCTCAGAAATGACGAATACTCCTCACTAGAGTTTCAAGCATAGCTACCTTGCCCACTTAATTTGACAGTTTCTACCATTATGCTTATAGAAACAACTGTACTCATACTTAGATTTCATTGATCAAACACAGGCTAGCCTGAAATGAAATGCAAAGAAAAAGCTATGACCTTGAATTAAGGAATTCTATGAAAAAAATTTTAATGACAATAAGATGAGGTGAATAAGCTGAAGATGTCATTTCTTACTGTTTTATCTATGTAAACAGCAAATCAACATGATCCATAGATTTTCCTTTAACCTAATATTAAGCTCTGTTATCAAGTAGGAGACTCATTTGTTCTTGGTGTTAGGTAAGCTGTGACTGAGTACGATAGTATTTATTTGTTCATTTATAGGCCACAATAGTAATAAAAAAACAACAAAAACCAGAAGTTGGAATCGAGGGCTAAGTTGATGTAAGACTTATCAGTTGTACCAAAATGAAACTCAAAATCAAGAAAAATTCAAGTGATATGAAATAATTTTTAGTGACTCTAATCAAGCAAGTGAAATATCTGTATGACAAGAACTTCAAGTCTCTGAAGAAAGAAATCGAAACTTCAGAAGATGGTGCTATTTCCCATGTTCATAGGTCATCAAGATTAACATAGTAAAAATGGCATTTTTACCAAAAACAACCAACAAATTCAGTGCAATCCCCATAAAAATTCCACCTCAATTCTTCACAGATATAGAAAGAGCAATTCTAAAATTCATCTAGAAGAACAAAAACCTAGGATAATGAAACCATTCTCAAAAATAAACGAACTTCTGGGATAATTACCATCCCTAACTACCGAGCAATAGTAATTAAAAAAAAAGACATTATACTGGTACAGAGAAAAACAAGTAGATCAATGGAATAGAATTGGAGACCCAGAAATAAACCCACATACCTATGGTCACTTGATCTTTGATAAAGAAGCCAAAACAATACAGTGGGAAAAAATAGCATATTCAACAAATGAGGCTAGCTCAAGTGAGCATGTAGAAGAATGCAAATTGATCCATTTTTATTTCCTTTCGAAAAGATCAGGTCCAAGTGGATCAAGAACCTCCACATAAGCTAATTCTAATAGAAGAGAAAGTAGGAAACAACTTTGAACAAATCAGCACAGGGGAAAATTTCCTGAACAGAATACCAATGACTCATGCTCTAAGATCAAAAATGGACAGATAGGACCTCATAAAATTGAAAAGCTTCTGTAAGGCAAAGGACACTTTTCAATAGGACAAAAAGACAACCCCCAAATGGAAAAAGATTTTTAACAAGCATACATCCTTCCAATAGAGGGCTAATATCCACATGTACAAAGAACCCAAGAAGGTAGATACCAGAGAACCAAATAATTCTATTTTAAAAATGAGGTACAGAGGTAAACAAAGAATTCTCAACTGAGGAATCTCAAATGGCTGAGAAGCACTTAAAGAAATATTCAACATCCTTAGTCATTAGGGAAATGCAGATCAAAATGACTCAGATTCTACCTTACACCAATCAGAATGGTAAGATCAAAAGCACATGTGACAGCAGATGCTGGCGAGGATATGGAGAAAGAGGAACACTCCTCCATTGCTGGTGGGATTGCAAGCTGGTACAACCACTTTGGAAACCAATCTGATGGTTCCTCAGAAAACTGGAATTAGTTCTACCTGAAGACACAGCTATACCACAACTGGGCATATACAGAAAATGTGCTCCAACATATGACAGATGCTCCACTGTGTATAGCAGCCTTATTTCTAATACTGAGAAGCTGGAAACAGCCCAGATGTCCCTCAAGAAAAAAATAGATACAGAAAATGTGACACATTTACACAATGGAATACTGCTCAGCTATTAAAAATGAGAACAGCCTAAGTTTTGCAGGCAAATGGATGGAACTAGAACATACCATCCTGAGTGAGGTAACCCAAACACAAAGAAACACACATAGTATGTACTCAATGATAAGTGCATACTAGCCCAAAAAGCTCAGAATACCAACAAATAACCCACAAACCATATGAAGCTTAAGAAGAAAGAAGAGCAAAGTGTAGATGCTTCAGTCTTACATAGAACTGGGAACAAAATAATCACAGGAGGTAGAGGGATGGAAGGACTTGCGAGGGAGAGAGGAGGGGAGAAAAAATGGTGCAGGATCTGGTATTGAAAGGAATGGGAGAGAAGTACAAATGGTCAGGAAATTGAATAGAAACATGTAGCAGTGGGGGATGAAGAACTGGGGGTAGTTACTAGAAAGTCAAAAGTCCCAAATTCCAGGAAAGCAAAAGGCTCCCAGGTCCAAATGTGGATTTCCTTAGCCAAAATACTTAACAAAGGGAGCTACAACCTGTAGAGGCCATGTCCAGTAATAGAGACAGCCCCCAATTGAGGGATGGGGACACACATTCATCTCAAAATTTTTAACCCAGAAACGTTCCTGTTCAAAGGAAAGACAGGGACAAAAAATAGAACAGAGACTGAAGCAAAGGCCATCCAAAAGCAGCCCGACCTAGGGATCCTTCTCATTGGCAGACACCAAACCCCCACACTATTGCTTATGCCAAGAAGAATTTGCTGACAGGAGCCTGGTATGGCTGTTCCCTGAGAGGTTCTACCAGTACCTGACCAATACAGATTCAGATACTCACAGTCACCATCAGACTTAGCCCAGGGACCCCAGTGGAAAAGCTATGGAAATGAATGAGGGAGCTAAAGGGGATGGCCACCCCATAGGAAGAACTATATCAACTAACTAGACCGCCCAGAGTTCCCACTGACTAAACCACCAACCAAAGAATATACATGGAGGGAGCCATGGCTCCAGATATAAATATAGCTGATGTCCTTTTCTGACATGAATGGGAGGGGAGACCCTTGGTCTTGTGGAGGAGTGATGTGACAGCTTAGGGGATGCTAGAGTGGTGAGGTGAGAGTGTGTGAGTGGGTAGAGGAGCACCCTCATAGAGGCAAAGGGGAGGGGTTTGGGATGGGGGAGTTTGTGGAGGTGTAACCGGAAAGAAGGATATCATTTGAAATGTAAATGAATAAAATGATTAATATAAATAAATAAATACAAAAAAAAAAGAGAAAGAAATAGAGATTAAAGACATCCAGCACATGGTCCCTTTCCACAAGGAAACAAAGAAACAGTCAACTCTAGGGAAATAAGAGAAGTTTGAAGACAATTATGTTACATCTTTGAGATTTTTCCATAAGGATTCAAAAGCTGATGTACATCAGAAGAAATAAAAAACTTTTCAAGCATGGAGCACTATTTAGTATGAAATTAGAAGTGTTTGAGGATTAAATAATAACCATATTCAATGGGTGATAAGCATCTTAAAAGGATCTAGATACTCTGTTCAGGTTTACCAATTATGCTTCAGAAATAACCATAAGCCCTCTCATAAATCCAGTGGATGTTAATGTATTATTGTACTTTGTCAATGGTATTTCATTTCAACCTTTTGATGTAAACATGTAATTGTTAAAACTATCAAATTAAAAGCATTTAAATTAAAGCAAACCACATTATAAATTTGATAGCCATACATTTTGTAATACATATGGGATTGAACAATGTTATAAATTGGTTGCTTTAGGGGTTAAAAAAAATAGGTGGGAGCATAGCAGTTCATACCTAACAATGGTCTAATAAGAGCTCTCAACTAAACCATTTTATAAATAAGCATTCCTACAGGAATGAGCTGAGATGTGGCTATAAGAGACTCTTCACTGGTAAGTACCACCGGGAGTGGGGATGGCTGAGATAGGCCTGATCATGCTTCTGTTTGAAACACGTGTTTTTGGGATTTTGATTTAGGTATCATTGGAATGCTTTAAATGGAGTTTAATGGGCCATCGTAGTAGGAATATGCTGGACTTTGTTGCTGAGGGTAATTTGAACACTGCAGACCTGGCCCAAAATTTTTCAGAGGAGAGGAATCTCATGTGGCTTAGAGACTGTTTTTGTGGGATTTTGGTGAAGAATGTGGGTGCTTTTTCCCCCTTGTTTGAAGAGTCTACCTAAGGCTTAGGTAAAAAGATTTATGCAAATTGCATTGACAAAGAAAGTCTCAAAAAAGCCCAGCAGAGACTTTGTTCTCTAATTAAGTCTCATGAAGACTGATTGAACAAGCAAAACAAGCTTAGAAAGGAAACATAAAATATATGGTTCAAGTACTGAAAGGGCATCAGGAAGTGAAATGAAACTGAATCCTATGTTATGAGATAACAGATTAACAGATTTGAGGGCAAGATCCTACCCAGCTAAATTTAGAACCAGGCATAGTGGTACACACCTTTAATCCTTTTGAGACAAAGCCACACATATCTCTGAGTTCAAGGCCAGCCTGAAACAAAGCAGGTTCTATCTTTAAAAAAGGTTAAATCCAGGCATGGTGGTACACACCTTTAATCCCAGCATTATGGGAGACAGAGCCATGCAGATCTCTCAGTTCAAGGTCAATCTACAGAGCAAGTACATGGAAAGCCAAGTTTAGGCAGAGGGAGAGTCAGAAAACAGAAAGCTGGTAATAGAATAAGGGGGTAAGTAGGAGGTATGTTTCAGCCCCAGCAAGCAGCAGAACACAGCAGCTTTGGCTATGTGGCTCTGGCTTTAGAGTAAAAACCAGAAGGGATTATTGGGACAATTGATGCTGGTTAGCTGGAGCTAAGAAATTAGTGGTAATTAAGAAGAGAGGAGCATCACTGAGGTGGAATCTTCTGGGAATCATTTTCTGAGAACACAAAGGATCAGTGTTCCAGAGATAGCGAAGGCTGTATCTCATGCTGTAGCTGTACTTTGCAGTGTGTAATAATCATCCAGGTGGTACTGGTTTTGAAGGCATGAAGAGATCATGAAGAACAGCTGAGGCTTGCACTGTGAGAGGCTATGGAAGGCCATTGGTGAAAGTGCAGTCTCAGTTGCAGTTGATGGCCCAGGACTGAAGGGCTCATGAAAAGGAGTTGAGGCTTGGAACCATGAAGAGGGCCTCTGAGAGACTATTGGTAAAGCCCAGATGCAGTGGAAGCCCCCAGTGTGTTGGAGATGCCAGTACCATGGGATGATCACCAAGAATAGCAGCAGAATGCTTGCTTTGATTCTTAATATTTTTCCTACATGCTCCTACAATTTTGTTTACACCCTCAATATCCACTAATATTTCAAGAGTTCTGCCTGTTGACCCAATCTGAAAAGAAACGGAAACTCCAGTTCCCCTCTAACCTCCGGTCACCACTGCCTACATTTGCCTTACCTTAGAAACTAAGATTTTACTTCTTTGTTGAGGAAGGACTGTCTTCCGTTTCTAAATTTTCCATGCATGATTAGAAAGTGAGCCTTTAAGACCCAACCATTAATACTGAAAAATGTAGCACAGCAATACCCATTATGTTCATGAATTTACTGCTCCTCCAGCCCTATAAAGGGCAAGCAAAGAAGCATGGCTGAATTAAAACATGTGAGGTTTCTCCATGATACTTTAGTTGGGTGATGATAGCAGTAATTGCTGACCATTTGAGTCTGAACTGGAAAAGAAACCATATGTTTAAAAACAGTCTTGGTTTGGTGTTGGTAGCACATGGCTTTCATCCCAGTACTTCAGAGACAGAGGCCAGACAATCTCTGTGAGTATGAAACCAGCCTCGTCTACAAGGCAAGCTTTAGTACAGCAAGGGCTACACAGAGAAACTGACTGGACTGGGGACTAGGGGGTGGTGTAGAAAAGAACGGTTCTTGTAAATGAGTTCGCTTTGCAGGACAACTACAAATTGGTCTATCTCTGGCCCCTTTGCTGGAGAATTAGAAAGTTCACTCATAATGACTGCAAAGTGAATTACAGTGCAAATGAATACCATCTTCTGAGACAATAACATGACTATTGGAGTTTGTTTCCTTGCTTTTTCCATTTTTCTTCTGTTTTAAAAAGTTCAAAAAATGCATTAAAAATAGTCATATGTATCAAGCACCATGTTGTTCTTTCATTCTCATCTTTCCTGGTATTAGAAGTGAGCTTACTTCATTCTAAGCCATGGAGTTTTAGTAAGGGATGTGCATGACTCCAAGTATTAGAACACTTGGCTTAAACTTAGATCTTTATGTAACCAGGTAAGTGTGACAGAAATATGCACATATGCATGTAACAATAAATAATGTAAAAAGGGCATGAACTTGAAAGAAACAAAGAGGGGTATATGGGAGGGTTTGGAAAGAGGGATGAACCAAGCGAAAGATATCATTAAATTAAAAAAAATATATATAGACATATTTGTGTGTGTGCATTATATATGTAATATGATTCTGTTACTGCTCAGAAATTTAAACATGTCAGCTGAGACTTCGAGTATTCTCTTTACCAATCCTTATGTGCATTTATTTCCCCTATGAAATCATGTGCATCACATTTCTACTTAATCCATGTACAAGAGGAACAAGGTTGCTAGGAGGGCAATCTAGTCTATGTCTGACCCTGCTCATCAAGAAAATTATAGTTGTATACCTTGGTGTTCTTGTGGGATTCCTAACAGTAGGGATGGGTGTTGTCTCTGACTGTGTTTCCTGCCTTTGGGACTCTTTTTCTCCTACTGGTTTGCCTTGTCAAGCCTTGATATAAGGGGATGTGCCTAGTATTACTGTTACTTGATAGGCTATGCTTTGTTGATATCCCAGGGGTAAGGACTATCTATTTCTGAAGAGAAACTGAGGAGGAGTGGGTCTGGGAAAGGGTGGAAGTAGGGGAGGAGGGGATTAGATTAGACAGACAGACACAGGCAGACAGATCAATTGATCTCCATATCCTCAAAGCACCCAAGTTATGTCACATGGCCCTTCATAGCTGCAATGAAAGCTGCTAATGAAGACTGTCAAAGGCTGCTGAGAAAAATAACAATTTATTACTTGTATTGGACATGCTGAAACCCCAGTAAATATTGGGCTCTATTAAGGATGAAGGCAAATGTGTATCAAAACAGGACTCCACTTTATAAGACTTAGTTAGAAAGATAATGGATCAAAAATATCAATATTTCTAGTCTTGTTTTCATAAACAAGATATTTTAATCTGTAATTTAAGATACTGACAACATTTTGCATGCAACATGTGATTCTAATGTTTTAACAGTAAAGCATCCCAATTACACAAAGGATGAAATAGAAAAGTGCTGTAGAGATACTGGGACACCTTGATTTCTCTCCAAGACTGCCTCAAAGAAAAAGGTCTGAAAACATTCAGATGTTCTCTAGAAACTATGGTAATCACAATGAGAGCTAAATGGGATTTCGAGAATTTGTTCCTGTTCTAAGTTTGGCTTCCACTCTGGAAAGCAAATTGAGAAATGACAGATGCTTCTGATAGGCTCTGGGGGGGCTTTTAAAGCTACTAGCTAAAATATCTATAGCTGCACACACTCCTAAAAACCCAGAGTCAGAAGGGCAGAGCATGGGGTGGCTTTGGTGGTCTGACACATTAGACCTGCTTGTACTTTTAGTAGTCATGGTGTGCAGCATTACAGTGACAGCAACATTGTCCCTTGTCCTATTCTCTCTCCTGCCTCTGTCCCTCAATTTCTCTTTTTCACCATGAACCAACTTTCCCTCCTTTCTTCTGTTCCTCTTGTCTCCTTTTGCTAGAAAAACAGTTATGCTACCTGGCTGCCCTGCCAGCATGGCTACCCAATTCACCTCAATTCTGCCTCAGCCTCCCAAATTGCCTTGTGAGCCATGAGCCTCCACACTTGGCTTAATTGTATTTTCCTTATTATTTAAAAGAAACAATTAGATTTTTTTCCTCTCCAGGATTATATTTGAAGAAAAGAAGATTGTTAATTTTTAATGAAGAGGTACATGCTCCAGAAAAATCCAAAAATAGTCATGATAACTTATTTTTAACAGACTTGTAAAGTAAATGTGATGTTCTATAAAATTAAGACAATTTATTTTTCTGCATTTTGCTGTGTGGCTCATCTCAAAGTTCCTTAAGTTTCAGTTGTGATTTCTGAAGATAAATCATAAGATTCACTGATGCATAAATAACAATATTTAAAACTAGTAAGGGCTAATACTAGAGGTCTTATTGAATTCCTGCCCATTAACCAGTACATTCCACTGTAAAATGCACCTGTATTTAAATAGTTAGCATATTATTTTCATATTATTCCCTCCTCTTTCTTTTGTATGTTCCTTAATTGGTGACACAGCCCTGTCAGCATTATTATTTTAGGAGTCCTTTCATCTAGGGAATATTTTCATCAGCAACGCAAATATTTCAACATGGAAATGTTACCTTCCTTTAGCTTTCTGTTCTTAAAATATTTTGTGCATTAATTTTACTCACCTCAATATGTGAAAGTAACAAGAGGAGTAATTAATGCTTGCTAGTTTATGTCTAGTGTATGCAGGATCGTCATTTGATTATCAAATCCATCCAGCCTCTGCAATTAGGCCTCACTCTGTTCACAGCTGCTCTCTTATCTCCTCTGATGATGTGCACTCCTTTCTGTGCCTCTGTTGTTTTCTAGTGTTTCTGTGATGTACACTGTTCGGAATGCATCCTCAAAAAAAAAAAATGTGGTTCCTCTTAACACAAAATGAAGAGATGCTCTATGTAGTGATTTCCCATGAAAGTGGTGCTTTTAGTGCCCACACTTGTTTGTAATGGTGAATACAGTGAGCAGTTTTGTCAATTTAGCTGTCACTGTCACACTGGGCTTTCCAGATGTTTGAATAAAAAAGTGGTGTGCCAACCACAATCCTGTGGTCAAGCCAACAGGATATTTTTTAACTCACTCTTCATACACACACACACACACACACACACACACGCACACACACTTTTCCTCCTTAAGGTATGTATGACTTGGGGGATGGAGAGGTGAGGAGGCTCACCAGTTAAGAGTACATTCTGCTTTTGCGGAGGACCTGAGTTCACCACAACAATTAAATCATCTACCTCCAGAAACATCCATAGCCTCTGGTTTCCAAAGATACCCCCACATATATGCACATACCACCTCCTCAGCCCTCACAACCTATACAGAGAGAGAGAGAGAGAGAGAACATAAAAATAAATTTATTTTAAGAAAAAGAAAAATAATGATTTAACAAAATAGTAATGGTAAGCTGACTACCCCCCAATCCCTTCTTAAGAAAAGAAAGAAAAGCTCAAAAGAATCCTGAGATGCCTTCAGTGACTGTGAATGTTGTACAACTATACCCTCATTATAAAAGGAGTAGTGCTCCAAAATGATATGTATGTACACATAAATGAGTATATATGACTAAGTGGCTGATAAGTAATGAAGATACACCCATTTTTTTAAGTCTAGAAATTTACTAAGCAGTTAAATCATAGATCTAAGGAGAAACTTAGTTTTCATATATTATAATATTTGGAAGAGGAATGCTTTTATGCATATAAACATGTTAAAGTAGACAATTATGTAAACAGCACATTTAAAAACTTCACAAACAGAAGATCAAGATTGTGATACACACATTCTTTTTATGCTTGGCATAGTATTGGAATATATCTTCGTTTTTAATCTTAAATCCTTAACTCTTCCATTTGAATGACATATACCAAAATTTTTATTAAAACTAAGCTTTAACACAATGCTTTACTACATTTACATTCATAAATACACAAAGCAAGATTTAAAGCAGGAAGAATAATTTGGAGACACTCTAATGCATTGTTTGTTTACCAAATATATGATTATTCAGTTTATGATAAAAATATTATAGAGTGTACATGTGAGTGTGCATGTTGGGCAGGACACAGGCACTATTCAATGCTTCCTTATAAAATAATGGCTTGCAGTAATTATGGAAAGTATAAGGAAACAACCATGACACACCCTCCTCATTTCATACTCTCACAGTCAAAGCATTATTGCTAAAGTCCCTCTGTAGTGTCATTTGTGGGCACAAAAAGGGAGGCACAATAAAATTGGATAAAATTATTCCAATTGTACCTGCTTTTCATGCCTTCAAATCAAGTTAGCACATTGGATCCTGATAGTTTCCTCTTGAATTTATTGAAACAAACTTTTGGTGTCTGTTATATTTAAGAAGCAAACAAAACGAACAAAACAAACTCAAGTATTTGCCCTTCCCAATAGGAAAAGAAAAATTGTAGAAAATCAACTTAACAATTTCTGTAGACTCTGATGGCACAGTTAACTCATCTCATTTGAGATGAGGTTCAAATACTTTACTTGAATTTTTTAAGTTAACAAAAAAATTACCATCATAGTTAAAAGTGCAGTAAGGGGCCGGGCGTGGTGGCGTACGCCTTTAATCCCAGCACTCAGGAGGCAGAGGCAGGCGGATTTCTGAGTTTGAGGCCAGCCTGGTCTATAGAGTGAGTTCCAGGACAGCTAAGGCTACACAGAGAAACCCTGTCTCAAAAAACCAAAAAAAAAAACCAAAAAAAAAAAAAAATGCAGTAAGGACTGAAATCCTTTTCTAAATAAAATAAGCTGTGGCCCAATGAAACAAAGAGAGACTATATTAATTATGATATTATTATCTCAAAAATTTAAAGCCTCAAACATAATTCTTAGACCCTAACAGCATTACCATGGTAGATCACAGGGGAAGATAAGGAACACTAAAAGCACTGAGGAAGAAAGAACATGGTCACTTGTGAACAAACAGTGGTATACAACAGAACATTACACATAAAGTAAATGGCTTAGAATATAAGTTCTGTGAAAAAATAAATGGCTATAGTATTGTGGATAGTATTATGAAGGACATAGGCATTGATGTTTGTTTAGAAAAAGAATGTATAATTCCCCTTAGTAGCATGGAAAAAATAAACATCAAACTTGGGGGACTTTGTTGAAAACAATACAGAATATCATAAGACACAAATACAACCAGAGACATCAATTAGTCATATTTAGTCATAGAAAGAGTTCAAAGTATGGAATAATGTGATAAAATTATCCACATATAGGATTAATAAATTAGTGTTAAGGATCTCCTATCAAAGTGGACTACAGCTGCTGCCATAATTTTTTAAGACTACTCGAGAGGTGGTGGTTATGCATCTGCTTGACTTCAGAATTGCAAATCTAGGTGAATAGCTGAGAATATCATTCAAAATCTGGGGAGAAAAGTGTTTTTAATAATATAGTTAAGAGTAGATTGTGGGCTTCATGAGCAGGTGGGCTATGCAGTCCTGCAGGACCCCATGCTTAGTTTAATAAATGATGTTTTTAACATCATTCTATTATCTATCATATTATAGATAATATGATAGATTTTATATATATATATAGTTTACATGCTTCCACTCATCATCACTCACTTGCCATGGCCCACAATCTGGAAATTCCAGTGGACACAAAATCTGTGCAAATTCAGTGTGGCTGCAGCTAAGCTAAAGAAAAAAGTAAGAAAACTCTTATGACAGCTGCACTGAGGAAGTGGACACAAACTCAAAAACCAGCATTTCTCTTCAAACTTTGTAGGTGGAAATCAAGCAATATCATTCTAAGTGACAGAAATGACCAGGTTTCTCTCATACCATTTCTTATTACTTCTCTCTAAAGGCAAAGAGATAAGAATAGGGAATGGAGCCTGCACTTTGTTCCGCTTCCAGTCTTATTCAATAAGAACAGATAAAGGAGTCAATAAACTACAAATGTATCTAAATATAAATGTTTATAATTATATAAATATAAAATGGACATTTTGTATAAATGTATATAAAATGTATAAAGTATATAAATATAAATGGACAGTTTTGTGCATCATCTGGTAATTCTGATTGGAAAAGAAACATATCCATGTATAAGACATAGGATATATATTGCTTAATGTCAATCATTCTGTATGTGTTAATTTAATTAATATTTGCATGTAGAATCTTCATTGTAAAATGTATGAAAATAACCTAGAATTTAAACATCTCACAACACACCAATAAGCAAATAGAAGTTGGATGAAGATCAGGACAGGTTTCAATATTCTAGCTCCTTTAGTTACATCTTTTTCTGTAGTTGCATGTATGACTCCATTTTCATTTTGCACTGGGTGCTGCAAATTTTGTACATAGTCCTTAGGATGATAAGGTCTACTAATGCTGGTGGATGTCACAGAGAGGAAGGATTGTTACACAGAGCCTTGGTTAAAGAAAAGAAATGTCATAAGACCTTTGAGAGATATTCACTACAAACTGGTGAGAATATAGATATTTAGTAAGTTCATGCATGCATAAAAGAAAGAAAGAAAAAGAAATAACTACAGGAAAAAAATCTAAAGAGTGAACTGTTGACTCAAAATAGAAGGAGGGAGAGAGAGAGAGAGATTGAGAAAATGGTCAAATATATAAATCTGAATGAATGGCTACAATCCTAACATAAGAAACATGAAGTAGAGTATTCCACCTTATATATGTTAATTTGTTAATGGAAGAGAGAATGACAATGTGTCCTTGGCCTTCTGGACAGGTTAGAGAACTGAGGGAAAGCATGGCTATTATCATAGATATAGAGGATCTTATAGAATTAAATAAAATCTTAAAGAAATATAGTAATAGTTAAAGAGAAATCAAATTACCATATCATAAGCTTTAGACTTTTACTAAGGCTAAGAGGTAAGTGTAAACTGGGAGATCAGTACATGTAGCCTGAGGCATATGAGAGCTGAGACCGGTGCACATAGAAACCAAAGCCTGAAGGTTTTGTTTTTAGGAACATTTGAGTAGAATATTATAGTATGTCACAGAGAAGTGAATGTAAGAAGTTATAGAAATATCCTGCATTTCCAAATATCCAGTCACAAGAGACTATAGAATAAGCAATTTTAGGATCTTAGCTTGTCAGAAGATGTCAAACTGAAGATAATGAAAAGACTAACTGGAAAGAAATTAAAAGAGGTTACAAATGTATAGCTTATTTTTATGATGCATGTTGGTAAGAATGCAGCTAAGTGGAAAAGAAGTGAGCAGGTCTTTTAGAACAAATGATATGTCTTAAGATAAATGTACAAAACATGTACTCATATTTTAAATTTATTGGTTTATGCTATATTTTACAGTATCCATCATTTTAATATGTAAAGAGCACATAAATGGATAAACAAAAATTGATGACATATGAAAATACATTACATTTTTCTACCTAGTACTATGTACTTCTTATGAGGGAAAACAAGAACAAGCAAGTATATATTTTGATGCCTTCAGCAAAATCCCACTGACATTGGACCCTGGAAGTAAGCCAAGAAAGAAACAAGCCAGCCAGGCCATGGTGGCTCACGCCTTTAATCCCAGCACTTGTGGGGCAGAGGCAGGTGGATTTCTAAGTTCCAGGCCAGCCTGGTCTACAGATTGAGTTCCAGGACAGCCAGAGCTATACAGAGAAACCCTGTCTCAAAATAAATAAATAAATAAATAAATAAATAAAAACAAGCCAACTTCTAATTTTTACTTTGTATATCCCGTGATTCTTTCTCTATATGTCACTAAAGAAGAAACAGAAAAATGGGAAAGGTTACTCGGGATAGTGTTAGACACTGAACAGGATTAAGAATTAAACATGAGATACCCTCTCCTCAAGTACCGCACTATGTAAATAGGACAAAGAGGCTATGTTAAACTGTTTCTGATGAGGAATCAGGGTGGGTTTGATATTTTCAAAGAAATATGAGGCAATGACTTCAACGGAGAAGAAAAATAACATGTGTGATAATCACCAAAAGAGAGATCAAAGAAACTTCTCATTAGCTACCTATATTAGACCTGCCCAGAACACCTGTATTTGAGCTTTTTTCAAGATCTACTTCATTCACTTAGTTACATTTAGCAATGTGGATTTTTCTTGAAATCACCTAAGACTATGTATGAATATCTGTAATAACTAATCCTCTTTACATCTTTCTTTTGCTCTGTGATGCCTCCTGCTGGTTTAGTACTAAGTCTTGTGGATGCCTGATTCCAAGCATATCTCATACTCTAACTGTTCACTTCCAAGCAACTGCAAAGGAGTCTTTCAGTAAACATTCCCTGACTCACTGAAGGAGTAGGAAGATGCACTACAATATATGCATAAAGAGAAGACTCCCCTCTTCTCTTATTAGTTTAGGTCATCCATTAAATTAAACTGAGTACTGAATATATATGATTTGTGCAAAACAAGCATGACAGCAATAATGTTTGCAGAATTCAAAATACATCCTTCATAGCTGAAGCGACTTTTTACTTTGCCAGACTTCAAGAATTACAAAACAAACAAGCAAACAAAGAAACTAAACAGCATCAGCAACAACAACAACAACAACAACAACAACAACAAAACCTTTAGGGCTAGAAATGCAACACAGTTGGTAGAGTCTCTCCCTAACATGGATGAATCACAAAGCACAACACTCTTTCTGCAGTACTCTACAAGAGAGCATGCAGGGGTGCGTGCTGCCTAAGCCAGTAGTGGATAGTTGGAAGGAGGAGGATAAGAAGTTCAAGGTAACTTTTGGATATACTGCAAGTTCCAGACCAGCCTGGTGCCAGAAAAGATACTGCCCCCCAAAAATAAATAAATAATAAGAATATTACATAATTTAGCTTTCAAGGATAGATCCAGGTTTAATAATCTAGCAGATATAATTATAAAAGGCAGGGCTAGGACACCCTACCACATAATTCTACAATTAGTCATATAGAACATAAATATGAAATAATAAGAATAGATTGAACAACTTTTTAATCTGGATACTTCAACACAAATTATATTTTAGATAAATCTATACCTAAAAACATGAATAAACTATTATTCTAAACAATACCTATTGTCTTTTAATAATTATCTTTAAAAGGGCATCTATTTATAATTATCAATAAGATTACAAGTTTGCATGTTACTTGAGACATTTCTGATGCTTGACATTTTTCATGTGAGCACTGTCACGGCACCCATTCACTAGACACTTCACTTGCTCTTCCTCTCATTTAAATTTTGAAGAGTTATATGTTGGTCTAGGTTCTATATACCACTCATATCAACTAGACAAACAAATGCATTGCTTTTCAACTAGAGTATTTCCTTATTCATTTGTCCCCAGGGTAGCATGTTAATATTAATATCATAACATATAACATAAATAACTTTAAGTGTCCCAGTCTTTACAAATTAAGACACAACAATTACGATTGTACAGTACAAGATTCTTTGCCACATGAGAGTGGAAGACTGATCTAATGGTATTGGATAAACCCTGCCTTTCCTTGTCTGTAAAAATAGTCTGTCTTAACAAACATTCAGGTTGGCTGATTTAATCTTCCTGTAATAGTAGACTATTGTGGATAGCCCTGGAGCTAATTATATTTGATGTTAATTCCATTCTCCTGAGAGTGGTTGTGAACAAGAAATGAGTCACTCAGGTGATTTCCTTTAAACCTTCTTCCCACCTTAATTTGTAAAATAAAGGAGAGTTGATGATTGGGCAGATAAAAGGGAAGGTGGAGCAGAAGGAGAAGGAGGAAGAAGAAGGAGAAAATGGAAGGAGAGGACAAAGAGGAGGAGGAGGAAGAAGAAAAATGGAACGGAAGCACATGACCTGGAGAAACCACAAGTTCTAAGGCATCTCATAGAAGAGGAGACAGCACTGTAGTGGTAGATCTGCCCAATCTAGGTACACAGCATGTATCCATATTGATTGTGTTGTTTTCATTGCTGGGGCTCATTTGGGTTGGAGATTTACCGAAAAACTAAACTACCATTTCTGGTTTGATACTCTGTATATTCTTTTCTAATTTCTCCAAAGAACATATTCTATATATCCTCTACTCTAAAATTCCATTCTTTTCACATTCAAATGTGATCAAGTAGGAGCACTAAAGAAACTCTTAAAGAAACATTTTTTTCCTCATTTATGAGAAATACTTCTCTACACACAAGCTTATTCCAAATTCAAGAGAGGTTTTGCTTTGTTTTTGTTTTTGTTTTTTGTTTTGTTTGGTTAGATTATTAGTTGGTTGGTTGGTTTTTTGAGATAGTTTCTCTGTGTGTACTTGAATTAACCCTGTAGGCCAAGCTGGCATGTAACTTAGAGATCTGCCTGCTTCTGCCTCCCAAGTGCTAGGATTAAAGACATGCACCAACCCCACCCCCCAAGTAAGTGTTTTTCAATACCAACTACTGATACCTTTGTATGTGAATTAATTTCTAAGTACACATAGGTATTCATGTGTAGTTTTTCTTGATCTATTTTGCTATAGTTTTACTATATTGTTTTGTAATTTCCAAAGATGTTTACTTAATATCACTTTTTTTTTTTACTAAATTATTGTTTTTCTCATTAAACATCTTGCTAGACAGAGGGACATCTGTCTATCAATAGTACTAAATTATTTTATTACTTCTGTAAGAAGTAAAAATCATTTTATTATATTTGTAAGAAATAAATAGATACAATCAAAATGTCAATTTAAGTATAACAGGGAAACTTAGTTAATATAAATCATAATCTTAATTCTTGATTGGATGAAAGGATTGAAAACTAAGAAGCCTTAGTTTCTAGCAAAATATTGCATCATCCTATGTATATTTTTTGCTTATAAAATAATGATGGGCAGTTTTTAGTTAATCCTACATCTAAAGTTATTGGTCATCTGAACATGCAGTATTAAAATTATTAAGATATAAGATTATTAGTATTCATATATACATATATATATACATATATATATGAACATACATGAATGTGCACTTAAACATTCAATAACATGGAATCTGACAGGTATTTAGAATCCCCACTTCCTTAAAGGAGTGTGCACTGTAAAGTATCCATTCTGTGAAGTACCATTTAGAAACCAGGTTTCTATTACTACCATTTTAGTAAGAATAGACTTCTCTCACTACACTGTTCTTACCATTGACTTCTCATACATGCCTTTAACCTGTTTGGCAATGACAAGCCTGTAAACTTTGGAAAAAGCATAAATGCTGCCACACACTGCAGAACAGCCCATATATAAAATTTGACTAATATTAATTTTGATTTTTAATCATATTGATCTCAAAGTCAAGACACACTCAGAAAATCAATAATTGAACAGCAAGACAGCACCATTCATACAAAGAGCTCACTACTCTTCTGCATATCTACTCATTTTATTGTATTTTCCATATTTTGTAATGCTGCAAGCTGAAAGTATACACAACTGAATAAATTAAAGCTAATAGTCTCCTGTCTTTTGAAAGAGCAAAAATACATGCAGTCCAGATATGAGCTTCCCTTTCCTTTTCTCTGATGCTCACCAGATTCTTTATCCACATCAATGGCTGAAGACTGTATCATCCATAGCAGCCATTGAGAAGCTGTTATGAAAGGGCTTTTGATGTACTGACAGGTGAGAGACTATTAAATCTTGAAACTGAAATGCTAGATATGATAAAGCTAAAACTGTGGAATCTAAAAAACTGTGGAATCTAAAAATCTAAAAAACTGTGGAATACACTCAAATGATATCTTCCTTTAGTGGATATAATACCACATAGGTTTCAGTGTTCTGCAGTTACTCACATATGAACTTTTCCTTTGCAGTAGAAATATTTCATCAGCATTGTTTGCTAAAATATTTTATTTACTAAATCATAATTAATTTTGGAAATTTGGCATCAAATGATAGAGAGCTGCTGATATTTTATGTTTTGCCATTGCTAATGTAAACACTGATGTCTCAATACATGGTAACAACAATGGGAACAACTTTTTTGTGTGTGTCTTAAATGCATTTGATAATAATTTGGGGAAATTTGAAAAGCAGACAGTTCTAAACATTTACCAAACATATACATAAGGAAATCTTTAAAAATCCATATACTTATTTATTTTATTCTTTTCAAAAATGTGCCTCTGAAGCTACATAAAATAATGATGAAGGGTACTAATTTAAAGAACATATAGAATTAAATTTAAAGACATTATGACCCTACAAAAGTATACCATATATATCAATTCAGACAGTAGATTTGCACCTGATACTTATATATATTGATTTTTAACTGAAATGTAATTTTGCTGGAGCAGTTTTAGTATTCTACTGTGGAAAAACACAATAGCAATTCAGCTACATGACTGGAAAAGAGCATGATTTTGTTTAGGGATGTGTGTTCTTCCGGGAAGGTCCATCTTTTAGGATAAGGTCTTCAACTGATTGAATAAGAAACACTCACATTGAATAAGCAAATAGGGCCCTGCTGTTTCCATCTGCACCCAGAGCTGATCCTGTGCAACAGGGCTCCATACCGAAATAGCACCTGGAGAGAGCTAGCCTCCCAGGAGTGCAGACAAGCCTGTAAGCACAGGTAACACGACCACTGCTGCTCAGAGTGTCCCTTCCAGAACACTCAAGACACAGGAACCAAGGAGTGGCCTGAAAAAAGAGCATTCTAGTTTATTTCTGCATCATGAGATGATCCTGTACCACAGCACTACATACACAATTACCACCAAGAGAGATCTGGTCTCCAAGGAGTGCCAACAGACAAATGTGTGAGCACAGGTAAGACCAATACTTCTCTTCAAATTCCTGGCCAAGGACACTCTGAGAGCCATCAGGACACAGGAACCAAGGAAGAGCTTGAAGACCTGAGAACCAAGGATGCTTCTGGTTTCTGTCTGCACCCCAGAGCTTATCCCATACCACAGCTATCAATATCTAAATTCCTCCTGGAGAGAACTGGTCTCCCAGGAGTACTAACAGAGAGGGTTGCAGGAGGGAAAAGTCATAGTCAAAGACTGCAAGACTAGCTAAAATCAGAGATAACCAGATTGCAAAAGGCAAGAACAAGAACATAAGCCACAGAAACCAAGGCTACTTGGCATCACCATCACCCTGTTCTCTCACAACAGTGAGTCCTGAATACCCCATCACACCAGAAAAGAAAGATTCAGGTTTAAAATCACATCTCATGGTGCTGATATAGAGGACTTTAAGGACATATATAACAAAAATAGCAGCAAGCAATAATCACTATTTCTCCCTTAAAGAAATACAAGAGAAGACAAGTAAACAGATAGAAGCCTTTAAAGAGGAAACATAAAAATCCCTTAAAGAATTACAGGAAAGCACAAGCAAACAGATGAAGGAATTGAACAAAATCATCCAGAATCTGAAAATGGAAATAGAAACAATAAAGAAATCACAAAGGGAGACAACCCTGGAGATAGAAAACCTATAAAAGAGATCAGGTGTCATAGATGCAAGCATCACCAACAGAATACAAGACATAGAAGAGAGAATCTCAAGTACAGAAGATAACACAGAAAACATTGATACAACAGTCAAAGAAAATACAAAATGCAAAAGGGTCCTAAACAAAAACATCCAGGAAATTCAGGGCACAATAAGAAGGCAAAAATCTAAGGATAATAGGTATAGAAGAAACTGAAGATTCCCAACTTAAAGGGCCAGTAAATATCTTCAACAAAATCATAGAAGAAAACTTCCCTAATTTAAAGAAAGAGATGCTCATGAACATACAAAAAGTCTACAGAACTCCAAATAGATTGGACCAGAAAAGAAAATCCTCCTGTCACATGATAATCAAAAGACCAAATGCACAAAACAAAGAAAGAATATTAAAGCCAGGCGTGGTGGCACACTCCTTTAATCCCAGAACTCAGGAGGCAGAGGCAGGCAGATTTCTGAGTTCGAGGCCAGCCTGGTCTACAAAGTGAGTTCCAGGACAGGCAGGGCTACACAAAGAAACTCTGTCTTGAAACACCAAAAAAAAAAAAAAAAAAAAAATTAAAAGTAGTAAGGGAAAAAGGTCAAGTAACAAAAGGAGACCTATGAGAATTACACCAGACTTCTCAACAGAGACTATGAAAGCTAGAAGATCCTAGGCAGATATCATGCAGACCCTTAGAGAACACAAATGCAAGCCAAAACTACTATACCCAACAATACTCTTAATTTCCATTGATGGAGAAACCAAGATATTCCATGACAAATCAGATTGACACAATATCATTCCACAAATCCAGCTCTATGGAGGATAATAGATAGACAACATAAATACAAGGAGGGAAACTACCCCCTAGACAAAGCAAGAAAGTAATATTCTTTCAACAAACACAAAAGAAGATAGACATACAAATAAAAAATAGCATCAAAAATAGCAGTAAGCAACAATCACTATTCCTTAATATCTCTTAATATCAATGGACTCCATTCTCCAATAAAATGACATAGACTAACACACTGGATACTTTAAAAAGACCCAGCACTTTGCTGCATGTAGGAAATGCACCTCAGTGTCACAGACAAACACTACCTCAGAGTAAAAGGCTGGAAAACAATTTTCCAAGAAAATGGTCCCAAGAACAAGCTGAAGTAAACATTCCAATATTTAGTAAAATCAACGTTCAACCAAAAATTATAAAAGGATAAGGAATGCCACTTTATACTCGTCAAAGAAAAAAATCTACCATGAAGAACTGTCAATTCTGAACTTCTATGCTCCAAAAGCAAGGGCACCCACATTCATAAAAGAAATTTTACTAAAGCTCAAAGCACACATTGCACATCATACAATAGTAGTGGGAGATTTCAACACCCACTGTCATCAATGAAAACACAAATTAACAGAGAAACAGTGAAACTAACAGAAGTTATGCACCAAATGGATTTAACAGATATCTATAGATATACTAAATATATACTACATCAAAAGAATATACTTTCTTCTCAGCACCTCATGGTACCTACTCCAAAACTGATGATATAATTGATCACAAAACAGACCTCAACAGATATAATAAGACCAATGACTCCTATCAGATCACTATGGATTAAGGATGATCTTCAATAGCAACAAGAACAACAGAAAGCCCACATACACATAGAAGCCAAAACAACACACTACTCAATTATAACTTGGTCGAGAAAGAAATGAAGAAAGAAATTAAAGATTTTTTAGATTGAATGAAAATGAAGGCACATCATATCAAAACTTATGGGACACAATGAAAACAGTGCTAAGAGGAAAACTTATAGCTTGAAATGCCTCCAAAAAGAAACTTGAGAGAACATACACTAGCAGCTTGACAGCACACCTCAAAGCTTTCAAACAAAATGAAGCAAATACACCAAACAGGAGTAGATTGCAGGAAATAATCAAGGTCAGTGCTGAAATCAACCATGTAGAAACACAAAGAACTATACAAAGAATCAACAAAATCATGAACTGGTTCTTTGAGAAAATCAACAAAATAGATAAAATCTTAACCAGACTAACCAGAGGGCACATATTATCAAATCAAAAATGAAAAGAGAGATATAAAAACAGAAACTGAGAAATTTTTTAAAAATCATCATATCCTGCTACAAAAGCCTATACTCAACACAACTGGAAAATTTAGATGACATGGACAACTTTTTCGACTTCTACCAAACATCAAAGTTAAATCAGGATCAAATAAACCATCTAAACAGTCCCACAATCCCTAAAGAAATAGAAACAATCATTAAAAGTCTCCTAACTAAAAAAAGCCAGGACCAGATGAGTTTAGTTTAGAATTCTATCAGATCTTCAAAGAAGAACTAATACCAATACACTTTGAACTCTTCCACAAAATAGAAACAGAAGGAACATTACCCAATCCATTCTATGAAGCCACAGTTACTGTGATACTAAAACTCACAAAGACACAACAAAGAAAGAGAACTTCAAACCAATTTCTCTCATAAATATTGGTGAAATATACTCAATAAATTCTCCCAAATTGAACACAAGAACACATCAAAATCCCCATTAACAAGTAGGCTTCCTCCTAGGAAGGCTGTGATGGTTCAATATACAGAAATCCATCAGTATAATTCACTACATAAACAAACTATAAGAAAAAATCCACATGCTCATTTTATTAAATGGTGAAAAAGCATTTGATAAAGTCCAATACCTCTTAAGGATAAAAGTCTTGGAAAGCTCAGGAATTCAAGTCCCATATCTAAACATACTAAAAGCAATATACAGCAAACCAGTAGCCAACAGTAAATGAAATGGAGAGAAACTTGAAGCAATCCCACTAAAATCAGGGACTAGAAAAGGCCGCCCAATCTCTCCCTATCTATTCAATATAATATTCAAAGACCTAGCCAGAGCAATCAGAAAACCAAAGGAGGTCAAAGGGATGCAAATTGGAAAGGAAGAAATCAAAATATCACTATTTGCAGATGACATGTTAGTATGCTTAAGTGACCCACAAAATTCTACTAGAACCCCTAAACCTGATAAACAACTTCAGGAAAGTGGCTGTATATAACATTAACTCAAACAAATCAGTGGCCTTTCTCTACTCAAAGAATAAACAGGCAGAGAAATAAATTATGGAAATGACACCCTTCACAATAGTCACAAATAATATAAAATACCTTGGCGTGACTCTAACTAAGAAAGTGAAAGATCTGTCTGACAAGAACTTCAAGTCTCTGAAGAAAGAAGTCAAAGAACATCTCAGAAGATGGAAAGATCTCCCATGTTCTTGAATTGACAGGATTAATATAGTAAAAATAACCATCTTGCCAAAAGAAATGTACAGAGTCAATGCAATCCCCATCAAAATCCCAACTCAACTCTTCATAGAGTTAAAAAGAGCAATTTGCAAATTCATCTGAAATGACCAAAAACCTAGTATAGCAAAAACTATTCTCAACAATAAAACAACTTCTGGGGGCATCACCATCCCTTACTCAAGCTCTATTACAGAGTAGTAATAATAAAAACTTTATGCTATTGGTACAGAGACAGGCAGGTATGTCAATGGAACAGAACTGAAGCCCGAGACACTTATGGTCACTTGATCTTTGACACAGGAGCTAAAAACATCCAATAGAAAAATGGCAGCATTTTCAACAAATGGTGCTGGTTCAATTGGGGTCAAATTCAAGTGGATCAATTAGCTCAACATAAAACATAAAACATAAAACATAAAAAATACTGAATCTAATAGAAGAGAAAGTGTGGGAAAATCTCAAAACACATGGGCATAGGGGAAAGTTTCCTGAAAAGAACACCAAAGGCTTATGTTCTTACATTAAGAATTGACAAATGAGACCTCATAAAATTGCAAAGCTTCTGTAAGGCAAAGGACACTGTCAATAGAACAAAATAGCAACAAACAGATTTGGAAAAGATCTTTACCTATCCTATATCCAATAGAGTGCTAATATCCAGTATATACAAAGAACTCAAGAAGTTAGATGCCAGAGAACCAAATAAACCTATTAAAATATGGGGAACAGAGCTAAACAGGAATTCTCAACTGAGGAAACGTAAAGGGCTGAGAAACAACTAAAAAATATTCAACATTCTTAGTCATCAGGGAAATGCAAATAAAAACAACCCTGAGCTTCCTCTTCACAGCAGTCAGAATAGCTAAGATAAAAACTCAGGTGACAACAGATGCTGGCAATGATACAGAGAAATAGGCATACTCCTTCATTGCTGGTGGAATTGCAAACTGGTACAACCACTCTGGAAATCAGTCTGGCATTTCCTCAGAAAATTGGACATAGTACTACCTGAGGACCCAGCAATACCACTCCTGAGCATATACCCAGAAGATGCTCCAACATGTAATAAGGATACATGCTCCACTATGTTCATTGCAGCCATACTTATAATAGCCAGAAGCTGGAAAGAACCCAGATGTCCCTCAACAGAGGAATGGATACAGAAAATGTGTTGCAGTTACATAAGGGAATATGACTCAGCTATTAAAAGCAATGACTTCCTGAAATTCACAGGCAAATGAATATCCTCCTGAATGAGGTAACTCAGTCACAAAGGAGCAAACATGGTATGCACTCACTGATAAGTGAATAGTAGCTCAAAGTTTCAGAATGCCTAAGATTCAATTCACAGACTGTATGAAGCCTAAGAAAAAGGAAGACCAAAATGGGGATGCCTCAGTGCTTTTTTGAAAGGTGAACAAAATTCTCGCAGGAGGAATTATGTAGACAAAGTGTGGAGCAGAGACTGAAGGAGAGGCCATCCAGAGTCTGCCCCACATGGGGATACATCCCATATACAGCCATGAAGCTAAAATATTGTGGATGCCAAATTGTGCTTGCTGATGGAAGCCTGATATGGCTGTTTCCTGAGAGGTTCTGCCAGAGCCTGACATACAGAGGAGGAAGCTTACAGCCAACCATTGGACTTAGCTCTGGGGTCCCGGATGGAGGTGTTGGAGAAGGGACTGAAGGATCTGAGGAGGTTTGCAGCCCCATGGAGGAAGCCACAGTGTCAATAGGCCAGAGCCCCTGAAGCTCCCGGGGACTGGACCACCATCGAAAAAATATACATGGAGTGACCCATAAAGCTGGCCACCTATGTGTCAGAGGATGTCCTTGTTGGACATCAGTGGGAGTAGAGGCTCTTGGGCCTGAGGGTGTTAGATGTCCCAGTGTAGGGGAATGCCAGGGTGGGAGGACAGGAGTGAGTAGGTGTGTGAGCAACCTCACAGAGGCAGGGGGAAGTAGGAGGGGATGGGGGTCACTGAAGGGGAGAACTTGATAAGAGAAAACATTTGTAATATAAACAAATAAAATGGTCAATCAAAAAGAAGAAAAGAAAGAAAGAAAAGAAAAAAGAAATACAAAGAAATAACATCAGAAGGTCCCATGAAAGAACATTTATAAAATCTACATAATTAACTACTGAATGAAAAGTATTATCTCTAGGAATTCCCTTTTATAATAAAGTACAATAAAGTTGAGTACATTATTTCAACCATGAAAACATTATCAAGAGCCAATGGACAAATACACAAGATACACCAGTCAGGCACCAATCTAGAGTTTAACACTGACAAGGAAACAAGTGCTGTTCTTTGTAACATTAATGAATAAAACAGTCAAAATACATCTGAACCCTTAGTGGTTCTAAGAAAAAGTATTAGGTGTTTCCTTGAAATTTCAAACTGTGGGTGCTATGTAGACAACCTAAGCTTGAATTTCCAATAACCATGTAAAAGAAAGCACAGTGAACCACACATGTGATTCAGACAGGAGAAATTTCTAAGAGTCTCTCTTAGAATCCTAGCTCAAGATGAAACCACTTACTCTAATACATTCACCACATGCCCAAAGCAGTGTAGCTGCCCAGTTTTGAATTTGAATTTCCAAGACTATGAGTTAAGGAACCCATCTCTATTTATTAAATTAGTTGTTTCAGGGATCACATCTTAGTAATATAAGGGAAGGGCTTATTTCAGCTTACAGGTTATAGTTTATCATCAAGGGAAGCCAGGGAAGAAATTGAAGATGGAACCTGGATGCAGGAACTGATACAGAGACCTGATGAAATGGTACTTATTGCTTACTTCCAGCCTCATGATCAGACACCTGTCTTACAGAACAGAGGACCACCTAGACAGGGGTGACAACACACTCCCACATCAATCAAAGATTCACATAATACACCCACACACAAGCTTACAGACTAGCCTTAGAGATACAAGTTAGGACTGCTTTTGTGATCAAAGATTTTGTTATCATCATTATTATTATTTATAAAAAATTATTATTAACAACAACAATCATCATCATTATCTAACAAGGTTAATATTTACTTTGGTTCATAGTTTCTGTCTACAGTCAGAAGACTCCCTTATATGTGAATGGGATAGTACAAAGGCCAGAACATGCAGCAGAGGAAATTCTTCACATATGATAGGTAGGAAGCACAGAAATGAAATAGAGGTCAAGGCAAGGTTTAGTATTGAGGGGCATGTACTCAGTGGATGACTCCTTCCCTGGACATCATTTACTTTCATGGATCACCCTCAATCTGCCCTAACATTAAAATTTTATAAGATCATGAATACAGTTCTCATGAGAGCCTTTATAAATGGTCTCTAGCAATGTTACCACAGACACACCCAGCGTTGTTCATCACTACATGTTTCTAATGTCTGCTTATCTAGTTGAGTTGATAACAACATTAGGACTCAATGACTGGCCCATTTCTATGCTCATGCATTGCCATAACATCTCTACAAATAGTAAAAGATCTTATTTGCTCAGTTTTCCTATAACTAATATACAGTTAATTTAACTGGAATAATTTTTAAAGTACCCATTTTGTGGATGTTTGAGGTTGCAATGTAAAAATCGGATGCAAACTTTTATATCTACTTCAAAAAAGAAGAAGAAGAAGAAGAAGAAGAAGAAGAAGAAGAAGAAGAAGAAGAAGAAGAAGAAGAAGAAGAAGAAGAAGAAGAAGAAGAAAAGTACCTTTACTTTCAAAGGAAGCAAGCAACTTAAGGCAAATGTGAATTTCCTAGTATTTATGTGAATGAAAGAAAATGAAGAATCAATGAAATCTGAGTTCTCAGCCCTGCTTTCATTCCATTTATTAAAGAATTTGTCTCTGAAAAACTTTGGCAGGCAGGTGCAAAGGCTGTCTTCACAGAAAAGACATCTAAGAACACTAATAAAAAATGACAGACTTGAAAGTAAAAGTAGAAAGAAAAGCTCCACATGATGTAATTTATGTCAGTGCCCTATCTTCACACACTGCAGGGCACCAGGCCTGCTTCTATTCAGAAACTATGAATTTCAAGAGTTTTAGAGAATAGCAGCTTATGTCATTAATCTTGAATCCTAAGACTAGTGTCCTGCAATGGTGGGATTAGTTGGGGTAATTTAAAGGTACCCTGACAGAAAAATACACACACACACACACACACACACACACACACACACACACACACACACACACACATACACACAAACACACACACACCTTCATCTGTTTTTCTATAACTGTCAGGAGCAGCATCTACCAACATGTAAAGATCAGGACATCTTTACAGTATGGATCTGTACACTCTCCACCTTTCCTTCTATTATTTTCTCTGTTCTTTTCCTTTCTGTACTTATATTCCCTTCCAGGACTTAGGTTAAAGTACCCACCCTCACATTCTCATACTGGTTACACTCCAAATCTCAATTATAATCCTTCCACAATAATTTCATCTAAAAACACATATTATCTTTGACCTGTACCTACCTACCTACCTTTCCAATTCTCTATGCTAAATTTTTCTAGAGTTACTTAGAGGCCAGGTTGATCCTGGAAAAGTACTGTTTACCTTAACAAACATCCATCCCTAAATTTAGCATACATACCATACACACACATACTTATCCCTCCCAAGGCTCAGTGATCACTACAAAAGGAATGTCCAAGAGCCTAAGGCATTAGGTGACTACAATCAAACAGTGTTTTCTGGACAAAGGAGAATAGTGTCACATACAAACCCACAGTAGTTGGGACAGCATATACAAACTCTGTGCAACCATAAATCAGACCAAAGCCCAGCATGGGGAGGAATATCGGACATACATTCCCATCTCTGACCATGAAACTGCTGGCAAGAGTTAGTTACTGTGAGTTGATCACTTCCTAGTGAAAGACCACACTTACAAAAATTTTAGAAGTAAAAATTGGAAATTTCAAAAAATAGGAGACCTAAAAGTGGGTGGGTAAAAAAATAAAAAGAGGTGAATTTGGGGAAAGTTGGTGGGATAAGTATTACCAAAATACATATGTACCTCTCACAGAACTAATAATGAAAAGTTACATATGAGAAATTAAACACCAACTAATGAACAAATGCATAGTAGGGTGGTACAGTACACTTGGTATAAGAACAAGATAAGACCACCAATGCAACTATGCTAAACATATGGGTTATGGGCTAACTTTTATTTAAGGAAGGAATAGGTCACACTAAATGTTTTCTTTTCTTTTCAGAATTTCTTCTATAGTAAGGGTGCACTCTTCATCTCTCATTAAGAGAACCATCTGAAAAGTCTCATGTTAAGAATGATTGAAGGGGCTAGAGAAATAGAACAACAGTTACTACCACTGGCAATTTATTCCAAGACACATGTTAGGTTGCTCACAACCAAATGTAACTAAAGCTGATGACCCTGGTCTTCCACAGAAAAATTCACTCACATTCACATACCCACATGGACACACACATACATATAATTAAGAATAAATAAATCTTGTAAAAAATACTGTAGAACCTAGTTTGGAGTATATCTTGGTTAATCATTTTGTGACATGTGTGTTCTTGGGTAATATACTTTAGGAATTAGACTTTCAAGAAACAGTGACCCAATTCCCTCTATCAAAGCCCCAGGAATCTAGCCATATAAATGAACTCATACTTTTTATGTCCTAAGAAAGAGCAAAGTCAGAAAGAAAAGGACAAGTGAGTCTGTCTTATAGGAAGTAGGATGAGTATCCTACATTTAGGAACAGGCAAGACAGAGCCTGAAGTGGTAAATAAAATGGAGTTAGTAGACAGATGGAGTAGATGTTTGGAGGGAGTGGCCAGAAGAAAGAAAGAAAGAAAGAAAGAAAGAAAGAAAGAAAGAAAGAAAGAAAGAAAGAAAGGGAGAGAGACAGAGAGAGAGAGACAGAAAAAGAGACAGAGAGAGAGACAGAGAGAGAGAGGAAGAAAGAAGGAAAGAAAGAAAGAAAGAAAGAAAGAAAGAAAGAAAGAAAGAAAGAAAGAAAGAAAGAAAGAAAGAAAGAAAGGAAAGCAAGCAAGCACAAGGGAAAAAAAAAAAAAGCCAAAACCCATAGACATAAAAATATGCAAAGCCAATAAAGTAGGAACCATGAAGAACTGCCTACTGGATAGATGAATCAATTACCAAAAAGTGGAATGTATTTCCATTAAAGAATTATTTTTAATTATAAATGCTACTTTATTATTTTCTGTTCATTGTGATATGGTCTCTCTACATTCCTCTGGCTATCCTGTAGTTCACTATGTAGATCAGGCTGTCCTCAGACTCACAGACATTTTCCTGTCTCTACCTCCTAAGCACTGGGATTAAAGATGTTTGCCACCATACCAGGCATTAGGGCATTTTTTTTGATTTTTTTTAATTAGGTATTTTCCTCATTTACATTTCCAATACTATCCAAAAAGTCCCCAATACACTCCCCCCCCACTCCCCTACCCACCCACTCCCACTTTTTGGCCCTGGCATTCCCCTGTACTGGGGCATATAAAGTTTGCAAGTCCAATGGGCCTCTCTTTCCAGTGATGGCCGACTAGGCCATCTTTTGATACATATGCAGCTAGAGTCAAGAGCTCTGGGGTACTGGTTAGTTCATAATGTTGTTCCACCTATAGGGCTGCAGATCCCTTTAGCTCCTTGGGTACTTTCTCTAGCTCTTCCATTGGGGGCCCTGTGATCCATCCAATAGCTGACTGTGAGCATCCACTTCTGAGTTTGCTAGGCCTAGGCCTTGTCTCACAAGAGACAGCTATATCTGGGTCCATTCAGCAAGATCTTGCTAGTGTATGCAATGGTGTCAGCGTTTGGTAGCTGATTATGGGATGGATCCCTGGATATGGCAGTCTTTAGATGATCCATCCTTTCGTCACAGCTCCAAACTTTATCTCTGTACCTCTTTCCATGGGTGTTTTGTTCCCAATTCTAAGAAGGGGCAAAGTGTCCACACTTTGGTCTTCGTTCTTCTTGAGTTTTATGTGTTTAACAAATTGTGTCTTATATCTTGGGTATCCTAAGTTTTTGGGTTAATATCCACTTATCAGTGAGTACATATTGTGTCAGTTCCTTTGAGATTGTGTTACCTCACTCAGGATGGTACCCTCCAGGTCTATCCATTTGCCTAGGAATTTCATAAATTCATTCCTTTTAATAGCTGAATAGTACTCCATTATGTAAATGTACCACATTTTCTGTATCCATTCCTCTGTTGAGGGGCATCTGGGTTATTTCCAGCTTCTGGCTATTATAAATAAGGCTGCTATGAACATAGTGGAACATGTGTCCTTCTTACCGGTACGAACATCTTCTGGATATATGCCCAGGAGAGGTATTGCTGGATCCTCTAGTAGTATTATGTCCAATTTTCTGAGGAACTGCCAAACTGATTTCCAGAGTGGTTGTACAAGCTTGCAATCCCACCAACAATGAAGGAGTGTTCCTCTTTCTCCACATCCTCGCCAGCATCTGCTGTCACCTGAATATTTGATCTTAGCCATTATGACTGGTGTGAGATGGAAGCTCAGAGTTGTTTTGAGTTGCATTTCCCTGATGATTAAGTATGTTGAACATTTTTTCAGGTGCTTCTCTGCCATTCGGTATTCCTCAGGTGAGAATTCTTTGTTCAGTTCTGAGCCCCATTTTTTAATGGGGTTATTTGATTTTCTGGAGTCCACCTTCTTGAGTTCTTTATATATATTGGTTATTAGTCCCCTGTCTGATTTAGGATAGCTAAAGATCCTTTCCCAATCTGTTGGTGGTCTTTTTGTGTTATTGATGGTGTCTTTTGCCTTGCAGAAGCTTTGCAACTTTATGAGGTCCAATTTATCGATTCTCGATCTTTCAGCACAAGCCTTTGCTGTTCTATTCAGGAATATTTCCCCTTTACCCATATCTTTGAGGCTTTTCCCTACTTTCTCCTCTATAAGTTTCAGTGTCTCTGGTTTTATGTGGAATTCCTTAATCCACTTAGATTTGACCTTAGTACAAGGAGATAGGAATCGATCAATTTGCATTCTTCTACATGATAACCGCCAGTTGTGCCAGCACCATTTGTTGAAAATGCTGTCTTTTTTCCACTGGATGGTTTTTGCTCCCTTGTCAAATATCAAGTGACCATAGGTGTGTGGGTTCATCTCAGGGTCTTCAATTCTGTTCCAATGGTCTACTTGTCTGTCGTTATACCAGTACCATGCAGTTTTTACCACAATTGATCTGTAGTACAGCTTTAGGTCAGGCATGGTGATTCCACCAGAGTTTCTTTTATCCTTGAGAAGAGTTTTTGCTATCCTAGGTTTTTTGTTGTTCCAGATGAATTTGCAAATTGCCCCTTCTAATTCCTTGAGGACTTGAGTTGTAATTTTGATGGGGATTGCATTGAATCTGTAGATTGCTTTTGGCAAGATAGTCATTTTTAAAATGTTGATCCTGCCAATCCATGAGCATGGGAGATCTTTCCATCTTCTAAGATCTTCTTTAATTTCTTTCTTCAGAGACTTGAAGTTCTTGCATACAGATCTTTCACTTCCTTAGTTAGAGTCAAGCCATGGTATTTTATATTGTTTGTTACTATTGAGAAGGTTGTTGTTTCCCTAATTTCCTTAGCAGCCTCGTTATCCTTTGTGTACAGAAAGGCCATTGACTTGCTTGAGTTAATTTTATATCCAGCTACTTCACCGAAGCTGTTTATCAGGCTTAGGAGTTCTCTGGTGGAATTTTTAGGGTCACTTATATATACTATCATATCATCTGCAAAAAGTGATATTTTGACTTCTTCCTTTCCAATTTGTATCCCCTTGATCTCCTTTTGTTGTCTAATTGCTCTGGCTAGGACTTCAAGTACAATGTTGAATAGGTAGGGAGAGAGTGGACAGCCTTGTCTAGTCCCTGATTTTAGCGGGATTTCTTGCAGCTTCTCACCATTTACTTTGATGTTGGCTACTGGTTTGCTGTAGATTGCTTTATAATGGTTAGGCATGGTCCTTGAATTCCTGATCTTTCCAAGACTTTTATCATGAATGGGTGTTGGATTTTGTCAAAGGCTTTCTCAGCATCTAATGAGATGATCATGTGGTTTTTGTCTTTGAGTTTGTTTATATACTGGATTATGTTGATGGATTTCCATATATTGAACCATCCTTGCATCCCTGGGATGAAACCTACTTGGTCAGAGTGGATGATTGTTTTGATGTGTTCTTGGATTCAGTTAGCAAGAACTTTATATAGGATTTTTGCATCGATATTCATAAGGTAAATTGGTCTGAAGTTCTCTATCTTTGTTGGGTCTTTTTGTGGTTTAGGTATCAGAGTAATTGTGGCTTCATAGAATGAGTTGGGTAGAGTAACTTCTGTTTCTATTTTGTGGAATAGCTTGTGAGAAAGTGGGATTAGATCTTCTTTGAAGGTCTGATAGAACTCTCCACTGAACCCATCTGGTCCTGGGCTGTTTTTGGTTGGGAGACTATTAATGACTGCTTCTATTTATTTAGGGGTTATGGGACTGTTAAGACCATTAACCTGATCTTGATTTAACTTTGGTACCTGGTATCTGTCTAGAAACTTGTCCATTTCATCCAGGTTCTCCAATTTTGTTGAGTATAGCCTTTTGTAGGAGGATCTGATGGTGTTTTGGATTTCTTCAGGATCTGTTGTTATGTCTCCCTTTTCATTTCTGATTTTGTTAATTAGAATACTTTCCCTGTGCCCTCTAGTGAGTCTGGCTAAGGGTTTATCTATCTTGTTGATTTTCTCATAGAACCAGCTCCTCGATTGGTTGATTCTTTGAATAATTCTTCTTGTTTCCACTTGGTTGATTTCACCCCTGAGTTTGATTCTTTCCTGCTGTCTACTCCTCTTGGGTGAATTTGCTTCCTTTTGTTCTAGAGCTTTTAGGTGTGTTGTCAAGCTGCTAATGTGTGCTCTCTCTAGTTTCTTTTTGGAGGCACTCAGAGCTATGAGTTTTCCTCTTAGAAATGCTTTCATTGTGTCCCATAAGTTTGGGTATGTTGTGGCTTAATTTTCATTAAACTCCAAAAAGTCCTTAATTTCTTTCTTTATTCCTTCCTTGACCAAGGTATCATTGAGAAGAGTGTTGTTTAATTTCCATGTGTGTGTTGGCTTTCTATTATTTATTTTGTTATTGAAGATCAACCTTAGTCCATGGTGATCTGATAGGATGCATGGGATAATTTCAATATTTTTGTATATGTTGAGGCTTGTTTTGTGACCAATTATGTGGTCAATTTTGGAGAAGGTACCATGAGGTGCTGAGAAGAAGGTATATCCTTTTGTTTTAAGAGAAAATGTTCTGTAGATATCTGTCAGATTCATTTGTTTCATAACCTCTGTTAGTTTCACTGTGTCCCTGTTTCGTTTCTGCTTCCATGATCTGTCCATTGGTGAAAGTGGTGTGTTGAAGTCTCCCACTATTATTGTGTGAGGTGCAATGTGTACTTTGAGCTTTACTAAAGTATCTTTAATGAATGTGGCTGCCCTTGTATTTGGAGCATAGATATTCAGAATTGATAGTTGCTCTTGGAGGATTTTACCTTTGATGAGTATGAAGTGCCCTTCCTTGTCTTTTTTGATGACTTTGGGTTGGAAGTCGATTTTATTAGATATTAGGATGGCTACTCCAGCTTGTTTCTTCCTACCATTTGCTTGGAAAATTGTTTTCCAGCCTTTCATTCTGAGGTAGTGTCTATCTTTTTCTCTGAGATGAGTTTCCTGTAAGCAGCAAAATGTTGGGTCCTGTTTGTGTAGCCAGTCTGTTAGTCTATGTCTTTTTATTGGGGAGTTGAGTCCATTGATATTAAGAGATATTAAGGAAAAGTAATTGTTGCTTCCTTTTATTTTTGTTGTTAGAGTTGGCATTCTGTTCTTGTGGTTGTCTTCTTTTAGGTTTGTTGAGGGATTACCTTCTTGCTTTTTCTAGGATGTGGTTTCCGTCCTTGTATTGGTTTTTTCTGTTATTATCTTTTGAAGGGCTGGATTCATGGAAATATAATGTGTGAATTTGGTTTTGTCGTGGAATACTTTGGTTTCTCCATCTATGGTAATTGAGAGTTTGGCTGGGTATAGTAGTCTGAGCTTGAATTTGTGTTCTCTTAGTTTCTGTATAACATCTGTCCAGGCCCTTCTGTCTTTCATAGTCTCTGGTGAAAAATCTGGTGTAATTCTGATAGGCTTGCCTTTGTATGTTACTTGACCTTTTTCACTTACTGCTTTTAGTATTCTATCTTTTTTAGTGCATTTGTTGTTCTGATTATTATGTGGCATTAAGACATTTTTAAATGGCTTGATTTCTGTCAACTTTTTGCATTGAGCACAACCATGACCCAGTATTTCATTCAGACGTGACTCACCTTGAAGGATATGCTTGCTTTTTGTTTGTTTTTTCCATTTTTAAAAGATACAGTGACATATCATGCCATATGAATCATTTGGAAAATACGTTTTAAATGAAGTTTAACCTATTGATTTCCTAGGTACTTTGCAGGGTGAAATTGAGAGATACTAAGATATTCAAGAAGACTGAAGGAAACTAGTTCTTAATTATTGCCCTGTTACCTCATGTTCTTAAAGAAATAGAGCTACAATTAAGGAGATTAGGGCTTCATTGATTCTTTCTAGGTACCACTCATGCCAGGAACGCTTACTTATTACTGTATACTCTATAAATTCACCATGCCTTCCATTGTCCCTTCTTGTCTGTATCTGATCACAACAAAATTTAGCCTTGAAGGTGTTTTAAGTTGAATGCTATTTGTCCAATACTTCCCATGGTGAAACAACATCAAGTTTATCCAGTTTTAGAGAAAAAATATATTTAGAAAAAAATTTAAAGATTAAATGACATCTGAAGATAGGCTGTGAGACCTTAATAATAGTATCCTTTCAGGAAAAGGTACCTCAAAGCTCACAGTTGCTCCGGCCAGTGCCTATGAGTTCACACCTGCAAACAGGAAGTGGTTCCTGAGCAGGAGCTCCAATGTGCTGACAACCTAATCTTGAACTTTCAGCCTCCCCAAAATTGTGATCTAAGCTGTCAGTTAGTTGCTTGAGCCCTTTTATACATGGTCCTCTTATTATGGCAACCCAACCCCATATTCAGAATGCCATTTTAAAGATAAGGTAATATGTAAATATCATGATGTCCCAAGCATCAGAATCAATACTGTATGTTGACTAATACTATTAGTCTTGTAGAACCTTCATTTTAACCATGCAAAGACTTATTACATTAATTGTATTTACTGGACACCAATCACTAATCCCATAAAAATACAATTATAGGAGAGAAATAAAACTACTTTCTTTTTTCTTTCACTAATTCTGGCCCTCTGTAAAAAAAAAAATACAACCTCTTGAAATATTTTCAATATGACCAATAAAATAATAGGTCTATTTTGGTAAAACCTTAGGCAAATGCTAGTCTACAAATATTGTTTGTATAAATACAAGGAAATAAACCTTTAGGAGCTGTACTGCCTAGTTTCATATGATTTTTGAAGAGAAAACCTCACTTGAGATAATGTTTTCTACAGAGTGACCTGTGTGGCATTTTCTTGATTGATGATTAATGTAAGTGGGACTAAGTCTGGGAAGATGGTACAATTCATGGGTGAGTTGCCCAGGTTACTATAAGGAAATAGGTTGTGAAAACCATGAGGGGCAAGCCAGTAAGCAGAACTTCTCTGTGGCTTCTTCATCAATTTCTGCTTCCGGTGCCCTGCCCTGCTTGAGTGTCTGCCCTAACTTCCCTAGATGATGAACTATAAGCTGTAAAATGAAATAAGTCATTTTCTCCACAGGTTGCTTTTAATCATGGTGTTTCACCACAACAAGAGAAAGCCTAAATAAGACAGAAAATATGTTTAATGATAGTGAAATATTGCAATGTATTCACAGTTCTGCAAACTGCACAAAGATTTTTAGTTGCATACTCAATTCTCCTAAGCACTGAAGAGACCTAAGTTTATTGTTTGCTTTTGCTTGCTTGCTTGCTTGCTTTTTTTTTATTTAGAAGATGCAGTGGCTATTCGCAGTTGTCAACTTTCTTGTATCTGGAAGATTAACTAAAATTCAAGCAGCTGGGTATACCTGTGAGTGTACAAATGAGTCTTGACTGACTCATGTGAAGTGGAAAGACCCACCCTATATCCAGATCATTTGATGTGGGAAGATCCACCTTAGATATTGGCCCAACCTGATGGCAGATAAAGTACATGAAAGAAAAAAACCTTTGCTTTTGTCTGCTTGTGCTTACTTAGCTGGCAAGTTCTTTCACTATTTAAAGCCTAGTTCTCCATGGTTCTGGTGTATATTGAGGACCATCTGACATATCCAGTCTCATAGAATGAACAACTACTGAATTGTTGAGCTTTCTATGAGATGACATCCACTTGTGAAATATGTGAACCATGGCTACTCTAATACATCTGGATGTTGGATAGGGAGGCCCTCCCTTTCAGTTCTCTCTGAAGTACCTTGGCAACCTCAGAAGAATATGATGATTTTAATATCACAAAGAACAAAGTCAACATCAATATCACAGCAAAACTACAATATGGCAGAAGGCAAAGCCTGTTTTAATTAGTGGTAAGTCTGTTATGTAGAATAACATTTAAATTTTATAAATTAATCCAAAGCATATTATGAAATTTACATCAATAACTAAGAGAACTGGCTAGTCCTATTTAATAATGGAGGCTCATAAACACAACTTTATAGTTCACACTCCCCTACACTCCTGAAATTTGTGACAATCCAGAAAAATATTTAGAGCTGGTAGAAAATAGGAACAGATTTGGAAAGATAATTATTTGTTTGACTTCTCACAACTAGAAAATGACAGTGCCCAACCAAATATATAATGTGCCTGACTTGCAAATAAGATACATTTTTAAATTAAGAACATTTCTAAACCATGTACCTTTAAACCCTTCAAAACCCATTGAAAGCAGCTACCATTGTATTCATGCTATCTTTCATAGCAAACCATTCTTGTAAAGGCCAATTGTAATGTGTCCCTGGTATAACTTATCTCACTTCATTATCCCACTTATTCAATTTTTAAATAAGTAACAATTACACAGAAATGTCAGTTGCTGGAGATACTGTAGAGAATAGCAAGCCTGTATTTGTGAAGATCATTGTGGTATAACACACAGACCCAATTTAGAGAATGCCAAAATTGTAAACTTGCACTCTAAGACAAGAACAGTAAGGAAGGATATGAGGTCTCTACCGCAATGAATATGGTAGCCCTGTGAAGTGGGTATTGCTATGTAGAAGGAAGGATGTGGAAAGGAGAACTTCTATAATGTAGGAAGAATACTCTATTGTAAGGTATAAAAGGACTCTTGCATGTGCAAAAGTCCTATGGAAGAAAAAACACATGATCTGCCTTAAACGAATCCACTGGGATAAGAGATACATAGCAAAACTCAGGGAAAAAACCTGTGGGTTGCAATTAGCCTTGCAGTCCTTCCTAAAGACACTGGCCTTTTCTTCTAAGTGGAGCCCAAAGCAACTCAGTCAGGTGGGTATGGCAAGTTATAAGTTGCATTTGAGATCATCATAGAGGTAGCAAGAATACTTTCAATAGAGCAGGCTCTGAGCAAAGCCCAGTAGAAGTGCTGGCTCTACAAACACTGCTACCATGGAGATAGAAGCCACTTCCAAAGTACATGTATGATATAATCAAGAGGAGTCAGTGGTAGCTACAGGTAAGGCTGAATAGAGAGGTGCACTGTAGTGAGACTTCCCCTAATTCATAAAGAAAGAAAAAACTAGAGCTTATTCATCGGACATCTGTAGTCACAGGAGCTAATGGATGATTCAGGTCAATTATTAAATTACAGGTTTAATTTCTGACATGGCTTCTGTAAGCATAATTGTGCAACACAGCAATGGTAGAGGCTACCGTACCAAAATGAATTGCTAACGTATGCAACTCAAATAAATGTCTATAAGATATAACTGTCACAATAGTAATTATGACTTAGTGAACTAAATTTTCAAAGTGATCTCTGGATATACTCAGCACATTTCCAAAACAGGGATTTATGGGGAAAAGTCAAACTTTTTATTACTGAATCTTCAAAATGATTTAGAAAACATTATAAAATTGTAAAATGTTTTGAGTTGTTGAATAATTTAAAATTCACATTAATTTTAAGTGTACATTTCATTTTTGAACAAATAATGAATGAGCCCTTAGAAATTTTAAATTTTCATGGTCACTTGTGATATTTATTACATGTAAATAAGCTTTTTAAGGTAAAAGCAATGGACTAAGTATTATGTTAAAACATTGAATATGTATACTAAGACAATTGACAAACAAATATGCCAAGATTAATAATAATAATTGATAATAATAATGATAAATAATAATGCAATGGGATATATATACAACCCAGACTCCAAAGAAATCCCACACTTTAGATGTTGTAGCAAAAAACAGAGGTGTTTAAAATACTCAAATATTTGATAATACACTATTGAAGAAGAAATGTTCAGTGCAAAATGACTAGTAAATGTGAAAGATTCATTCCACTTCATCAATATAAGAGCCAGATTATTAGCATAGTAGATACCAACATCAGTAACCAACATGCTATTTACAATGTCTCCTAAGACAAAGACAGTTGATGCATGATCCAATTATATATTTTTTCTCACTGCTTACAAAGCTGTCCTCTTCCTGACAGAGCCAAAAGAATTAATGGCAAAAAAATATAGTTAGTGTAGTTGCATTTTGAAAGTATCTTCTCATTAGTGATGAAATAGATGTTTGTCCCAAACGTGACCAGGGAGAGGACAAACTCTTACTCTAACCAAATACTCTTCTTTGGCAAAATAAACAGGATTTCTACCAAACATCATGTGGAACAACAGGTGTTTTGTGCTTCTTGGAAAAGAAATATATCAACAATTCCATGAACTTGACCTTCATACTGTTCCTAATAATCATGCGAAACGATTACCTGTCATGCTATTGTGTGCACAGGCAGAAAAAGGTCTCAGAACCTGAGTAGGACCACAGGCCTCTTCCGGCTGGACCAGCACCGGGGTACTGCCAGCTACCTACGACCCCCGGCACAGGATTTTGAGACTGCTGGTGAGTGGAACACAGCCTCTGCTCCAATCTTTAAACAGTGACAACAACAACTAACCCCAGAGATTACCAGATGGCGAAAGGTAAACGTAATAATCTTACTAACAGAAACCAAGACCACTCACCATCATCAGAACCCAGCACCCCCACTTCGCCCAGTCCAGGGCACCCCAACACACCGGAAAAGCTAGACACGGATCTAAAAGCATATCTCATGATGATGGTAGAGGACATCAAGAAGGACTTTAATAACTCACTTAAAGAATTACAGGAGAACATGGCTAAAGAGTTACAAGTCCTTAAAGAAAAACAGGATAACACAATCAAACAGGTAGAAGTCCTTAAAGAAAAACAGGATAACACAATCAAACAGGTAGAAGTCCTTAAAGAAAAACAGGAAAACACATTCAAACAGATGATGGAAATGAACAAAACCATACTAGACCTAAAAAGGGAAGTAGACACAATAAAGAAAACACAAAATGAGGCAACACTGAAGATAGAAACCCTAGGAAAGAAATCTGGAAACATAGATACGAGCATCAGCAACAGAATACAAGAGATGGAAGAGAGAATCTCAGGTGCAGAAGATTCCATAGAGAACATCGGCACAACAATCAAGGAAAATGTAAAATGTAAAAAGATCCTAACTCAAAACATCCAAGAAATACAGGACACAATGAGAAGACCAAACCTACAGATAATAGGAGTGGATGAGAATGAAGATTTTCAACTCAAAGGACCAGCAAACATCTTCAACAAAATTATAGAAGAAAACTTCCCAAATCTAAAGAAAGAGATGCCCATGAACATACAAGAAGCCTACAGAGCTCCAAATACACTGGACCAGAAAAGAAATACCTCCCGACACATAATAATCAGAACAACAAATGCTCTAAATAAAGATAGAATACTAAAAGCAGTAAGAGAAAAAGGCCAAGTAACATATAAAGGCAAGCCTATCAGAATTACACCAGATTTTTCACCAGAGACTATGAAAGCCAGAAGATCCTGGACGGATGTTATACAGACACTAAAAGAACACAAACTCCAGCCCAGGCTACTATACCCAGCCAAACTCTCAATTAACATAGATGGAGAAACCAAAGTATTCCACGACAAAACCAAATTCACACATTATCTCCCCACGAATCCAGCCCTTCAAAGGATAATAACAGAAAAAAACCAATACAAGGACGGGAACCACGCCCTAGAAACAACAAGAAGGTAATCCCTCAACAAACCTAAAAGAAGACAGCCACAAGAACAGAATGCCAACTTTAACAACAAAAATAACAGGAAACAACAATTACTTTTCCTTAATATCTCTTAATATCAATGGACTCAACTCCCCAATAAAAATACATAGACTAACAAACTGGCTACACAAACAAGACCCAACATTTTGCTGCTTACAGGAAACTCATCTCAGAGAAAAAGATAGACACTACCTCAGAATGAAAGGCTGGAAAACAATTTTCCAAGCAAATGGTATGAAGAAACAAGCTGGAGTAGCCATTCTAATATCTGATAAGATTGACTTCCAAAGCAAAGTCATTAAAAAAGACAGGGAGGGACACTTCATACTCATCAAAGGTAAAATCCTCCAAGAGGAACTATCAATCCTGAATATCTATGCTCCAAATACAAAGGCAGCCACATTCATTAAAGAAACTTTAGTAAATCTCAAAGCATACATTGCACCTCATACAATAATAGTGGGAGATTCAACACACCACTTTCACCAATGGACAGATCATGGAAACAGAAACTAAACAGGGACACAGAGAAACTAAGAGAAATTATGAATCAAATGGATCTGGCAGATATCTACAGAACATTTTCTCTTAAAACAAAAGGATATACCTTCTTCTCAGCACCTCATGGTACCTTCTCAAAAATTGACCACATAATTGGTCACAAAACAGGCCTCAACAGATACAGAAATATTGAAATTGTCCCATGCATCCTATCAGATCACCATGGACTAAAGCTGATCTTCAATAACAAAATAAATAATAGAAAGCCAACCTTCACGTGGAAACTGAACAACACTCTTCTCAATGATAACTTGGTCAAGGAAGGAATAAAGAAAGAAATTAAGGACTTTTTAGAGTTCAATGAAAATGAAGCCACAACATACCCAAACTTATGGGACGCAATGAAAGCATTTCTAAGAGGAAAACTCATAGCTCTGAGTGCCTCCAAAAGGAAACTAGAGAGAGCACACATTAGCAGCTTGACAACATACCTAAAAGCACTAGAACAAAAGGAAGCAAATTCACCCAAGAGGAGTAGACGGCAGGAAATAATCAAACTCAGGGGCGAAATCAACCAAGTGGAAACAAGAAAAACTATTCAAAGAATCAACCAATCAAGGAGCCGGTTCTTTGAGAAAATCAACAAGATAGATAAACCCTTAGCCAGACTCACTAGAGGGCACAGGGAAAGCATCCTAATTAACAAAATCAGAAATGAAAAAGGAGGCATAACAACAGATCCTGAAGACATCCAAAACACCATCAGATCCTTCTACCAAAGGCTATACTCAACAAAACTGGAGAACCTGGATGAAATGGAGAAGTTCCTAGACATATACCAGGTACCAAAGTTGAATCAAGATCAGGTTAATGATCTAAACAGCCCTATATCCCCCAAAGAAATAGAAGCAGTCATTAATAGTCTCCCAACTAAAAAGCCCAGGACCAGATGGGTTTAGTGCAGAGTTCTAGCAGACCTTCAAAGAAGATCTAATCCCAGTTCTTCACAAACTATTCCACAAAATAGAAACAGAAGGTACTCTACCCAACTCATTCTATGAAGCCACAATTACTCTGATACCTAAACCACAAAAAGACCCAACAAAGATAGAAAACTTCAGACCAATATCCCTTATGAATATTGATGCAAAAATCCTCAATAAAGTTCTTGCTAACCGAATCCAAGAACACATCAAAACAATCATCCATCCTGACCAAGTAGGTTTCATCCCAGGGATGCAGGGATGGTTCAATATACGGAAATCCATCAACGTAATCCAGTATATAAACAAACTCAAAGACAAAAACCACATGGTCATCTCGTTAGATGCGGAAAAAGCATTTGACAAGATCCAACACCCATTCATGATAAAAGTCTTGGAAAGATCAGGAATTCAAGGCCGATACCTAAACATGATAAAAGCAATCTACAGCAAACCAGTAGCCAACATCAAAGTAAATGATGAGAAGCTTGAAGCAATCCCTCTAAAATCAGGGACTAGACAAGGCTGTCCACTTTCTCCATACCTATTCAACATTGTACATGAAGTCCTAGCCAGAGCAATTCGACAACAAAAGGAGATCAAAGGGATATAAATTGGAAAAGATGAAGTCAAAATATCACTTTTTACAGATGATATGATAGTATATATAAGTGACCCTAAAAATTCCACCAGAGAACTCCTAAGCCTGATAAACAGCTTCGGTGAAGTAGCTGGATATAAAATTAACTCAAACAAATCAATGGCCTTTCTCTACACAAAGAATAAACAGACTGAGAAAGAAATTAGGGAAACAACACCCTTCTCAATAGTCACAAATAATATAAAATATCTTGGCGTGACTCTAACTAAGGAAGTGAAAGATCTGTATAATAAATACTTCAAGTCTCTGAAGAAAGAAATTATAGAAGCTCTCAGAACATGGAAAGATCTCCCATGCTCATGGATTGGCAGGATCAACATTGTAAAAATGGCTATCTTGCCAAAAGCAATCTACAGATTCAATGCAATCCCCATCAAAATTCCAAATCAATTCTTCAACGAATTAGAAAGTGCAATCTGCAAATTCATCTGGAATAACAAAAAACCTAGGATAGCAAAAACTCTTCTCAAGGATAAAAGAACCTCTGGTGGAATCACCATGCCGGACCTAAAGCTCTACTACAGAGCAATTGTGATAAAAACTGCATGGTACTGGTATAGTGACAGACAAATAGACCAATGGAATAGAATTGAAGACCCAGAAATGAACCCACACACCTACGGTCACTTGATCTTAGACAAGGGAGCTAAAAACATCCAGTGGAAGAAAGACAGCATTTTCAACAAATGGTGCTGGCACAACTGGTTGTTAACATGTAGAAGAATGCGAATCGATCCATTCCTATCTCCTTGTACTAAGGTCAAGTCTAAGTGGATCAAGGAACTTCACATAAAACCAGAGACACTGAAACTTATAGAGGAGAAAGTGGGGAAAAGCCTTGAAGATATGGGCACAGGGGAAAAATTCCTGAATAGAACAGTAATGGCTTGTGCTGTAAGATCGAGAATTGACAAGTGGGACCTCATGAAACTGCAAAGCTTCTGCAAGGCTAAAGACACCATCAATAAGACAAAAAAACCACCAACAGATTGGGAAAGGATCTTCACCTATCCTAAATCAGATAAGGGACTAATATCCAATATATATAAAGAACTCAAGAAGGTGGACTCCAGAAAGTCAAATAACCCCATTAAAAAATGGGGCTCAGAACTGAACAAAGAATTCTCACCTGAGGAATACCGAATGGCAGAGAAGCACCTGAAAAAATGTTCAACATCCTTAATCATCAGGGAAATGCAAATCAAAACAACCCTGAGATTCCACCTCACACCAGTCAGAATGGCTAAGATCAAAAATTCAGGTGACAGCAGATGCTGGCGAGGATGTGGAGAAAGAGGAACACTCCTCCATTGTTGGTGATATAGCAAGCTTGTACAACCACTCTGGAAATCAGTCTGGCGGTTTCTCAGAAAATTGGACATAGTACTACCGGAGGATCCAGCAATACCTCTCCTGGGCATATATCCAGAAGATGTCCCAACCGGTAAGAAGGACACATGCTCCACTATGTTCATAGCAGCCCTATTTATAATAGCCAGAAGCTGGAAAGAACCCAGATGTCCCTCAACAGAGGAATGGATACAGAAATTATGGTACATTTACACAATGGAGTACTACTCAGCTATTAAAAAGAATGAATTTATGAAATTCCTAGCCAAATGGATGGACCTGGAGGGCATCATCTTGAGTGAAGTAACAGAATCACAAAAGAACTCACACAATATGTATTCACTGATAAGTGGATATTAGCCCAAAACTTAGGATACCCAAGATATAAGATACAATTTGCTAAACGAATGAAACTCAAGAAGAATGAAGTACCAAAGTGTGGTCACTGTGCACCTTTTTAGAATTGGGAACAAAACACCCATGGAAGGAGTTACAGAGACAAAGTTCGTAGTTGTGATGAAAGGATGGACCATTTAGAGACTGCCGTATCCAGGGATCCATCCCATAATCAGCTTCTAAACGCTGACACCATTGCATACACTAGCAAGATTTTGCTGAAAGGACCCAAATATAGCTGTCTCTTGTGAGACGATGCCGGGGCCTAGCAAACACAGGAGTGGATGTTCACAGTCAGCTATTGGATGTATCACAGGGCTCCCAATGGAGAAGCTAGAGAAAGTACCCAAGGAGCTAAAGAGATCTGCAACCCTATTGTCGGAACAACATGATGTACTAACCAGAACCCCGGAGCTCTTGTCTCTAGCTGCATATGTATCGAAAGATGGCCTAGTCGGCCATCAATGGAAAGAGAGGCCCATTGGACTTGCAAACTTTATATGCCCCAATATAGGGGAATGCCAGGGCCAAAAGAATGGGAATGGGTGGGCAGGGAAGTGGGGGGCGCTATGGGGGACTTTTGGGATAGCATTGGAAATGTAATTGAGGAAAATATGTAATAAAAATATTAAAAAAAATAATATGGAGAATATTATTTGTAGAAGGCAGATGTTAGGTTGAATTATTACAAAGGCTTTTTCTAGACCCATGACATTGACAGGTTGATTATAGTTATCAATTATTGAATATTTTCCAAGTTGATATATACAAATGCTCGGTAGCTGTGTTTACTGAAATTACTATTAATCTGAAAGACCAATTACCATAAAATTCTAATTTCCCCACATGTTTAAAGTGAAACATGGCTTTAGTGAAAAAGAGCAAAGTAGTCGGGCTGGGCACGGTGGCCCACGCCTTTAAACCCAGCACTCCGCAGGCAGAGGCAGGCAGATTTCTGAGTTCAAGGCCAGCCTGGTCTACAAAGTGAGTTCCAGGTCAGCCAGGGCTCTATAGAGAAACCCTATCTCAAAAAAAAAGAAACAAAAAAAGAAAGAAAGAAAGAAAAAAAGAAAGAAAGAAAGAAAGAAAGAAAGAAAGAAAGAAAGAAAGAAAGAAAGAGAGAAAGAGAGAAAGAAAGAGAAAGAAAAAAGAAAAAAGAGCAAAGTAGGAGGTGAAATTCTTGGTAAAGGAAGATGGGGTCAAACATAACTTACTGTGATATAAGTAGAAATCACCACCATTCATAAAAGTCCACATGCAACAGATTACTACTGGATTTACTGGCATCATGGAACAATGAAACAGGTTTAAGGCACATTATCTTCAGGTGCTTTAAAATTTTGTGAGAAATGCATTGTTTCCTATACACATCTTAGTTTTCAGTTTGCTATAATGTTACTTAATATGAATACTACACCGCGCGCAACAACTTTGTATGAATAAAATGTGATTGTAAAGCAGTTTAATTGACTAAAAAAACTCATGTAACAGCAAAACCAGAAATCACATTTGACTATTAAAGCTTAGTTAAACAAATGGATATGGAAAAAATAAATGCAAATAAATTAAATTCCTTAGGTACTATAATCTCTCACACCATGGACTTTTGAAATATTTACAGAACGACGTACAGATACTTATCTGTGGTATGGGCTACAATTTTACTCAGAAAGAATAGTTAACCCCATAATAGTTGTGGAACAGTTGGGCACAAAAGGAGGACACTCCCACAGTCCCCAGAGGACTCTCCATACCCTAGGTGCCCTAGAACACCCAGGATCTTAGGAGCACTGGGGAGTGGAACACAACATCTATCCAAACCCATCATGTCAGGCCTGTGACAGCAGGAGCAAGGACACAGGAGCCCTGCCTGACCAGCAGCTTAGGTTGATACTGATCAGTGTGGGTATACCTTAGTTTCAAACACACCAGACAGCCCCACAGTCCCCAGAGGAGACAAAACATCCAGGCACTGTAACATGCCAAGGATCTTAGGATTTCAGGATACCAGGATACCTGGAGCTTGGTCACACCAGGATCTCAGGGTCTCAGAGGAAGCGTGACTGCCAAGAACTCTGACACACCCAGAATAACGGACCCTAAAAATTCCACCAGAAAACTCCTAGACCTGATAAAGAGCTTCAGTGCTGTAGCTGGATATAAAATTAACTCAAACTAATCAGTGGTCTTTCTCTACACAAAGGATAAACAGGCTGAGAAAGAAAGTAGGGAAACAGCACCCTTCACAATAGTCACAAATAATATAGAATACCTTGGTGTGACTCTAACTAAGGAAGTAAAAAAATCTGTATGATAAGAACTTCAAATCTCTGAAGAAAGAAATTGAAGAAGATCTCAGAAGATGGAAAGATCTCCCATGCTCATGGATTGGCAGGATTAATATAGTAAAAATGGCTATCCTGCCAAAAAGCAATCTATAGATTCAATGCAACCCCCATCAAAATTCCAACTCATTTCTTCACAAAGTTAGAAAGGGCAATTTGCAAATTCATCTGGAATAACAAAAAACCTAGAATAGCAAAAACTATTCTCAACAATAAAAGAACCTCTGGGGGAATCATCATGCCTGACCTCAAGCTGTACTACAGAGCAATTGTGATAACATACTGCATGGTACTGGTACAGAGACAGACAGGTAGATCAGTGGAATACCATTGAACTCAAGAAGTTGCTTTCCAGAAAATCAAATAACCCTATTAAAAAATCAGGTACAAAGCTAAACAAAGAATTCTCAACAGAGGAATAACAAATGGCTGAGATTCACTTGAAAAAATGTTCAACATCCTTAATCATCAGGGAAATGGAAATCAAAACACCCCTGAGATTGCATCTCACACCAGTCAGAATTTTAAGACCAAAAAATTCATGTGACAGTAGATGCTGGCTAGGATGTGGAGAAAGAGGAACACTCCTCCATTGGTGGTGGAATTGCAAGCAGTTCCTCAGAAAATTAAGCATTTTACTACTGGAAGATCCAGCAAACCTCTCCTGGGCATATACCCAGAAGAAGTTCCAACTTGTAACAACGACACATACTCCCCTATGTTCATAGCATCCTTATTTATAATAGCCAGAAGCTGCAAAGAACCCAAATGTCCCTCAACAGAGGAATGGATACAGAAAATGTGGTAGATTTACACAATGGAGTATTATTCAGTTATTCAAAACAATTAATTTATGAAATTCTTAGGCAAATGGATGGATCTAGAGGATATCATCCTGAGTAAGGCAACCCAATCACAAAAGGACACATGTGATATGCATTCACTGATAAGTTGATATTAGCCCAGAAGTTCAGAATACTCATGATACAATTTGAAAAACATATGAAACTCAAGAAGAAGGATGACCAAATTATGGTTGTTTCTTTCATTCTTCGAATGGGAAACAAAATACCCATGGAAGGACTTACAGATACAAAGATTGGAGCAGAACCTGAATGGACAACCATCTAGAGACTGCCTACTTGGGGATCCAACCCATAAACAATCACCAAACCCAGATACTAGGTAGATGCCAACATGAGCCTGCTGACATGAGTATATATACTATATCAGTATAGCTGTCTCCTATGAGGCTCTGCCAGTGCCTGGCAAATACAGAAGTGGATGATGACAGTCATCCATTGGACGGAGCACAAGATCCCCAATGAAGGAGCCAGAGACTGTATCCAGGGAGCTGAAGGGATCTGAATCTCCATAGGAGGAACATCAGTATGAACTAATCAGTACCCCCCAGAGCTCCTTGGAATTATGCCACCAATCAAAGAAAACACATGGTGGAACTTTTGGCTCTAGCTATATATGTAGCAGAAGTTGGCCTAGCTGCTCATCAATGGGAGGAGAGGCCCTTGTTCCTGTGAAGGCTCTATGCCCCAGGATAGAGGAATGTCAGGACCCGGAATGGGAGTGGGTGGGTTGGGGAACAAGGGGAGGGGATAGGGGATAGGGGATTTTTCGGAGGGGAAACTAGGATAGGGGATAATATTTGAAATGTAAATAAAGAAAATTTCTAATAAAAAAAGAAAGCAAAAAAAATAGTTGTGGCACAGATTGGCAGATTGTGGAACTACCTTGTAAATATATGCTTTATATCAGTGTTTCTCAACCTGTAGGTTCCAACTCCCTGGGGGATTAAAGGATGCTTTCACAGGGGTTACCTAAGACTAAACACACAAATTATGATTCATAACAGTAGCAAAATCACTTTATGAAGTAGCATCAAAAATACTATCATGGCATATTAAGTGGCAATATTAGGAAAGTTTAGAACCACTGCGTTGTACCCTACACGTTCATAATTATCACTCTTACTCAGAAAAGCCCATCTTCCCAGCAAACTGTGACACAGAAGGGACACAGATACAGGGAAAAAGTGACTGAGGGTTCAGGCTTAAATGAGACAGATATAGCATCCCCTCCAAGACTCAGGAACAATGAGGAGGGGGTGGGAATAACAGAAAATTTGAAGGGCTTTGAAATGTTATCCTATGGTAAATACACAGCCAATGTAATAAGAAAGTCTCAACCATTTTGGACAAAACTACACTGGGTCTGTAAAAGGGTGGGTCTATCGATACATCATGACAAGTTAAAGGTGGGACTTGAGGGCTTCTTTCACTGGTAAACTATTTCCAATACATGGATTCAGGACAAGAGGGACTCACTCCACTCAGTTGTATATGACTAGGACACCAGACAACAACAGATAGTTCCAATCCAGTGTTTACCTGTGTTATGCCATGTAGACCCTATAGATCTTAGGGGCATCTTGAAATCCACTCATGATGTTTGTTGTACTGTCATTGACAAAGCTTTTGTCTCTAATAAAGGATAAATATTACTTCTTCCTATTTCAGACACACCATGGGAATCTCAAGTATTTATGGGAACTAAAGCAAATTTCAGACCCTTTACATTATCAATGGAATTTCTTCCTCAAAAAATAATTTGACTTCCCTAGCTGTGTTTCCATTTTGTGAGGGTTTTAAGATTACAAATGAATAATTAGTCTTTATAGTACATCATTACTCATAGCTATTACATAATATGACTAATTTCTTAATTACTCAGTCCTTGAAAAAAATCTTGCCAGCCATTTATAATCAGATGGATGAAGATTTACAATACCATTCAGAAGGACATTGTCAAACCAAGTGAGAATCCAGCCTGTCCTCTTCACCTCTAGTTGAACTAGTTAAGCTTACACAGATAAGGAAAGATCATTCTTCATTGACATTTTCAGAGAGAGTATTGTTAATCAACACTCAAGGTAAGGCATTTAGTCTGTCATTTCTGAGTTGTCAAAACATCATGTTTATGGACATGCTTACTCAGTGAAGAGTCTACCTAATTAATTACAGAAACTCCCTGCCCCATGTGCCCATATATAAATCTAGATTAAAAATATTCAATGCCACATTAAATATGTTGTTGGTATTGTTGGTGATGATTAATAATGAACAGTGCAAGAGGGTAGGCAGGTTATCTGTAGCATCACCACCTGCTAGGCACATTTATTTTAGTGTAATATGGTAATATTTGAGTTCTATGCTCAAAACAGACAGATAACAAACATTTGATCTGGTTAATTGTGACAAAAATTCAATGATAACATGTCTTTAGAAGTTCATAATATTTTTATAAAGTTCCATTAAGAACCAAATCTGCTTTTTTTAAGTTGTCAGCATCCTACTCCTGCATCTCCTTTAGAAATTCCATGTAATGCATTGAAATAACCGGCTGGAGTTTGTGGGTAAAATCCATAGGCTGATTAGCTTCAAAGCATAAGTTTTCATCACATTGATAAATATAACTCAATTATGGCTCATAAGGAAAATTTGAAGTTAACTAGTTAAATTAAAAGGCATTACTAACCTTGGATTCCATATGCTATATTTTCTAATCCACAATATATTAGGTACATATCAGGACACCCTATGAATTACATCTTGAAACCTGTGTTTCTGATAGCTTGTGATAAGCAGGATACATTTCAATAGGAATTCTCTTTAAAAGAGATCAGAGTGGGGGCTCTTTGAAAAGCATTGTATGATAATTGCCAGAGTTGTTTTTCCTTAGTTTATGCTCCAAAAGAGCCATTATTACTACTTCTTTAAGGAAGAGGCCTTGCCACACAATGATGTTAATACCACCAGGAAACAAAATACTCACCAGCAAAGAGTATGTATCTTTAGGTGGCTAAATAAAATGCATCCATTTTTGTTTGGGCAGGGATTGAAGAGGGAAAACAACTCCCTCCATCAGCAATACTGTTTAAGATTCATGTTTTGTTCATGCATACTCTTATTTTCTACTGCAAATAATAAAAGCAGTAATTGGGAACCAGTTTTCAAGGCAGGAGTTTTGTGATAAACATCAGTAGCATCGCTTCATGTTAGCAATTCCAACAACAATAAGAGGATTATGACTTTCAGTCACTATCAATCAATAAATTATTCAGTCACATTTTCCCATAATTCATTGCTATTACTACCAGTAATCGAGTTGCCTCCTTTGTTTTTTGAAATTAAACTTGAACAAATCAGTAAGACTAATTACCACTTGGTCTTTTGCAGTTCCCACCAATAATTTGCCACATTAAGCTGTATTAGTAATAAGTGGAGGCTCTGGATATTTAAGTCATGCTGAATTGGCAAATAACTGCATTCACATTATTCACCCTGCTCTCAGTGCAGAGCATTATGTCGTCTAAATGATGCTAGATTAAAATCAATTAAAAAGATGACTTGGTTTTGTTTATCATGTACTTTTATAATTTATCTTGCAGCTGTTTCTCAACTACTTCATATGAGAAATGCATATGAAGCAGATATAAGCCCATTGGAAAAACTTGATGCTTCTCAAACCTCTTTTTGAAATGCATTATCTACAAACAGGGTTGTTAAATTAATTCTGCAATCATAAGCCTCAAGATGGTCCTAAGAACTTTCCAAACTACCAGACTTGTGCTTAGGGTTTAAGTAGGATAGAACACGGGGCTGGAAGTAATGTTATAGCAGCAGAACATCAGAGGAAAGCCATACTTACCTGGTAACACTGAATGCAAAACTATTCAGGAAAACTCTTGTCATCACCAATGTATATGGAAATCACTGAACTGCCTTCCTCAGTTTAGCTATAAGAGATCTTGTGTTAAAATAAAATGAACGTTTACAGTAGTCCTGTTGTTGCTGCTGCTGCTTCTTTGGCTGCCCTTTGTTTTTGAGTAGTATACAATTCTGATGTACAGAGTCCTTAAAAATGCAAAACCTTCTATTGATACCGGTCACTTATTTCCACCATCTAGTCTTAAGTAAGGTTGTTGTTGAATCTACTCCCAGATGTGTGTTAGCTTCATGAGCTAAGTGACCTTCTTTTTCCCTTATACTCACTATTCTATAAAGTCTTTTCTATTCCTGATTTTACCAATAGTTATAATTTTCAATCTTTAAAATATTTCCATTTTGCAACATAAAAGGGAGGCTACTCAACAATAGGCACACAGATTATTCATCTCTTACCTTTTCAAAATCTATCTGCCATAACTGATACCATAACAAGAAAACACAGCTCTCCTAACTTAGTCTTTACATGTAAGTATTTTTTTTAAAGAATGCACCTAAAAGATCAACTTATTATTTTTCTCTTAATCGTGCTTTGTAAAAATCTTTTAGATTTGTTGCAATACAAAATAACACAGCATTTTTCATGATTTGGAAACGAACAGAAGTTTCCATTTAAAGTCATTAAACATGCCTACAACATACAGAGAGAATTTATGATGTTTCAGATTTGCCCATTAAATACATTTTCACAAAAACAGAAAAAAAAAAAAGGTGAAACAAACACATATTCACCAGGAAGATGAATGTCTATTTTAAATTTTACTTTATGCCATAAGAAAAATGCATCTCATCCTGTGTCACTAAAAAAAAGTATAGTGTCTATTAAAATTGTGAAACTAGAAGAAATGGTATTTTCCCTTTTGAAAGTGGAAGGGGAAAGAGAGAATGAAATGAGGCCACTATCTATCTTGTAATTGTATTTCAAAACTTGTTGATTTATATATAGAACAGAAAGATGATGTATTTGCTTTGGTTAGTTAGTAGTTTGAGATAGATCGTTTTAATGTTGTCCTTAAAATTTAAATGGTTCAGGCTGATCTCTCATTTATGGTGATTTTCCTGCCTCTGCCACTGGAGTCCTGAGGTGACAGGCAGCAGGCACTATTCACTATTGAAATATTGTTATTTCTTGTTTTCATTAGTTAATTAACTTACTTACTTTACATCCTCTTTATTTCCTCTTTTCTTCCCAGTCCTACCCTCTCACTTCATCTCCCCTGTCTGGTCCCTCCCATGGATACCAACCCTCCTTCCCATATCAAGTTGCAGTAGGACTAGGTGCATCTTCTATTGAAGTTAGGGGAAAGGGATCCAAAGGCAGGCAACTGAGTCAGAAACAACACCTGCTCCTGTTGTTAGAGGTTCCACATCAAATGGAATTAATGAGGGTGACATTAGCTAAGACTCCTAGCAACAGGGGATATGGGACCTGACATGGCCACATCCTGTAACCAGGCAAGAATTCTAATGAAGGGATGGGGAAACTCAACCAGTTCACTTTGCTGCTGTCTGCTGATCTGGATGTAAAACTGCCAACTCCTTTTCCAGCACCCTGTTTTCTTGCATGCTGCCATTTTTCCCACCAGGACAATAATATACTCTGAAACTGTCAGACAGCCCCAGTTAAATGTTTTCCTTTATAAGAGTTATTGTGGTCGTGGTGTCTCTTCACAGCAATAAAACCCTAAGATACAACATAACATGGTCATCAATAAAGCAAGCTTCTTCCTACTCAGATATATCTTGTGAAGTGTTATAAACAAGGCGGCAACATTCTCAGAGTATACAATAGAACGTATCTCTCTAACAATACAGGGAAAGATTCAAAAACTTCTAGTTGCAAGCCAGGAATACCAGCATGCTACTTTAATCCCTGCACTCGTGAGGGATCTCTGTGAGTTTGAGGCCAGCTTGTTCTACAGAGTGAGTTCAAGGGCAGCCTGAACTACACAGAGAAAATCTGTTTTGAAAACAAAGCAAACAAACAAACAAAAATTCCAGTTTCTAAGGACTGGCATAAATTAGATGAATAGGAAGAAGTCTAAGACACAAAGATAGTAGGAAGTGTTTCTGCCATAGTGTGGAGTAAGGTAGATGGCTCACAGATTTCTGGTAAACTACCATCATGAACTGAACCAAGTAAACTAGTTGGGAAGCAAACCCGAGGACTCATTAAAACAGTAAATTGTATATTTTGTATTTTAATGGCCTGTGAAATATGAAAGAGAGACAGAGATTGTAGTATCAGATTTATTACATCTGAAAATATCCTAAAGAAGTGCATTGGAGAGAAAGAAACAGGGCTGAAATCAAAATTAAACGAAGAAGCTAAACTTGAGTGAGAAAGACATGTCAATCACTTCCTGGTCTTGTGGCTAAGATCAAGTGAGAAAGAAATGACTGCAAAGGGAACTAAAGTCAAGGCTTTCTAAGTGTGCTCCCTTGGGCAAGTTACATTGGCTCCATGAACTCCAATTTTCTCAAAGTATAACTTGAGGGTAATCATGCATAGTTCACAGGAGAGTCAATCAAATTATCCAGTCACATGACTATTTCAGGTCTCAGTCACTGAATGTGACAGATAAAAGTCTTTAATCTAGACATGAAATATTTTTTTTAAAGAAGCAGGCAAGGAACAGGCGAGAAAAAATATATTTTAAATGTAGAAATTGAAGCAATGTGTGATGTAAGGAACACAATTCTGTAGGAAAATAGATTTGGATTTCTTGCCTAATAGAGGGCAATTTACTTAACCTATCAAATTCACTAGGTTTAAGCATAGCTGCCATTCAGCTTTCTACTCCTATGAGAAATTACAATCTGCCTAAACAGGGAGACTTAGCTTGCTCCACCATATGTCTTTACTCCTCCAATGTACTGTACCAGACGTAATACCATACGTTCTGAATGACTTGGGGTATCATTATGAACATCGGTTAATGTTACATGTCTGAAATGCAAATGTAACTGCAAATGTAATAGAGCATCAGGTGAAAAGAACCACTCATATAGCATACAGCTGACTCCCTTAATTTTATCATGTGCTTGATACTGAATTTGTGGAACATTGTGATTATTTACCAGATGTGGAAAAAACAAAAACAAAACCAAAACGAGATACGTTTTATACGTTTTATGTATTATACGTTTAATATGTGATATCATGCATGCAAGATAAATGTTACAGTGATCCATCTAATGCTCAAGCCTCACATTTGTGTGTGTTTCTGTGGCAAAAATAACTTCATTATGTATCCGATCTTGTCTCTTGTAAGTGAAGCCTAGAATCTGTATACTGTACTCTATATCACAGCTCTTTTCTACATTTGCTTCCACAATATTGTAATAACCCAAAGATTCTGGCTCATTGGATTTTCGAAGTTTCTCTTCTGATTAAGGCTTTGTCCCAACACGTTTCTTTTGCCTTAGAAATTTGTACTTGATGATACTAGGATCCACCTTGTCTTGCTGCTAGGTAGGGAGTCCAAGAATCAGCAACTGCTGGAAAGACAGCTGATTAATAACCCATGACTTCATCTGTGGACAGATCTGAAAGGAGATCTCAGGCAAACTCAGCTGGATTGTGCTTACAGGATATATGACGAGAAAGTGTGACAAACTGTGCCAATCAGTATTGCAGTGTTAACAAAATATAACACTATAGGAAATACGGAGTTTGGGAGGGATTGGAAATTGCAGATGAGAGCTTTGCTGCATAGACTTGACCCTGGTGTGTGGAATAGAGCAGAAGCAGAGTTGCTGAGGGCTCTTGGGTGTGTGTGTGTGTGTGTGTGTGTGTGTGTGTGTGTGTGTGTGTGTGAGAGAGAGAGAGAGAGAGAGAGAGAGAGAGAGAAAGAGAGAGAGAGAGAGTCTGTGCTTATGTCAATGTTTGTGTTTGTGAGATAGAGACAGAGACAGAGACAGAGACAGAGACAGAGACAGAGACAGAGACAGAGAGGGGAGAAGAATCTAGTGAGTAAAGTAGGAGAAAGAAAAGGGGAAAAGTCGGAAGCATCAACTGAAACAATCAGATGCAGAGACCCACTGGGCAGACATTAGGCTGAGCTCAAGAGAATCCCCCAGAGGAAGGGAGTAATGATTAATGTGTTCAAGGACACCACAAGAAAACCCACAGAGTCAACTAACCTGGACTCATAGGGCATCACAGAGACTTAACTGACAATCAGGTAGTCTGCATGGGTCTGACCTAGTTCCTCTGCATATATGTTATGGCTGTATAGACTGATGTTCTCATAGGACTCCAAAAAGTGGGAGTGGGGCTGTCTCTGATGTGTTGCCTGCTTTTAAGATCATTTTTTTCATAATGGGTCACATCATCCAGCCTGAAATTGAGGGGATGTGCCTAGTCTTATTGTCACTTGTTATGCAATATTTGGTTGACATCCCTGTGACACCTGCTGCTTTCTTCAGGGTAACTGGGGATGAATGGATCTAGGAGGTAGGGGAAGTGAGGAAAGAGGGATTGGGAAGAGAAATCAAGGGGAAACTGTCATGGGGGATGTATTATATGAGAGAAGAATTCAAAAAGAAGTTGAAAACAGCAGAAGAGACAGAGGAGAGAAATAATAGTACATAAATAATCAATCCCAGAGGATGCTGATTCCCATGTTTTCATATATATATATATATATATATAATGCTTTCATGTATGTGTATGTGTGTCTGTGTATGTATAATGTATATAAACTAGTGTCTTCCTTTACCTTGGAATACCTAAGCCTAAGAGCATCTTTCCTCTTAATAAATTTAGCCTGACTGATAATAGTATCAAACTCCATCTATCCACACTGCCTCATTACAATTATGTATCATGCATCTATTATATGTGCTGGTAGAGTTGCCATGGTTCCCCAAGACCAAAGATGAAGCTCAGATGAATCATTTATCTGTGTCCTATATCTTCCTTCCATCCACAGATACCTTTGTAAAGACATTTTCCCTGTAAGGCAGTAGTTCTCAATTTTCAATATTTTGATATAGTTCCTCATGTTGTGGTGATTCCCAACCACAAAAGTAATTTTGTTGCTATTTGATACAATTTTGCAACTACTATGAATGATAATGTAAACATCTGTGGTTTCTGATGGTCTTCAGTGGCCCCTGTGAAAGGTTCATTCTACCTTAAAAGAGGGTCATGACCCTCGGGTTGAGCATCACTTTAAAGAATTACAAGATCTTAGCCCTTCTAAGGCTCTGGCATTTTCCCCCGACAGCAAATCTTCTTTATTCTCACTAATCTTCATTTTCCAATGCTGCTTTTTCTGACCACATCTCTGCTCTTTGTGCCCTTTCACTCTTGGCCTCTGCTGATCCCTTCTTTGAGAACTTTCAGAACTCCCTTATCTTTTGAAAGCACCTATAACTCACGTATGTATTGTCCAAGGAGACTTCTCAAACCTCCACAGCCCGTGCTGCCTTGCTAGTTCTCTTTCTTCTCTTTCTCTGAAAAGTAATGTGTTCTAGAGTGTTCATGTATTATCATAATTTAGGTGATTCTGAGATTCCGTAATAATTCACAAGGTCAGAATATGGAAAAATGGAAGTTCATGCAGGAAGAATTTAGTGTCTTCCTAAAGTCAACAGCCTATGTCTAGCCTTAGGGACCATAGGAACATCCAGGGTCAGAAAACTTTTCTCACAGCTCCAAAGAGAACTAAGGACTATCCATTCTGAAATAGGAACAACATAAAAATTCAAAATAGATAAATAGGCAGAATTATAGCCAAATAAAAATTAAATTGATAAAATTTTGTTTATTGTGCTCATATATGAATTGCTACCAGGAAAAAAATGTGAAATCTGCAAGAAACATAACCCTTAATTTTCAAATTTGCTAACACTATTCTTCTCTCAGTTCTATCAGTTGTTATCTGAATCTAAGGTTCATCAAATAGAGTAACGGTCAAGTGCCTAAATGTAAGGTTCAAGCTCTTTTGTAAATTTAGATGACTAAACAGGTCCCTTTCCTGTGGTAATGTCTATAGGACATTTTAAAGAGCTAAGAGTTGGAAATGATGTAAGCACACCAGGGATCTGAATTTGTAAGGTCTCAGTACAGCATTTATTTGACTATATGAATATATTATAACTAAATAGACCAATGACTCAAAAAATTATTTGCCCCACCTCTAAGTAATTAAACAGAACTGAGTGGTCTCACAGGTGTTTGCCATTGTTACAAAATACCTAGGCAGAACTTTAGATTTAAGGAAAGTATGTGCCCTGTCCTTTTTACTACAAGTTTCAGACAGTTTCATTCATGGTAGGTCTATATAACTCCCGGTAATCCAAATTATAGGTTCAAACACTTCATGAAAGCCTAGAAGTTTTTGCTTACAATTCCATGAGTTTGTAAAAGGATCATAAGCTATCAGCCAGGCTTGATTGAGGATATATTAATTCATACATTAATAGCGTTAATAGTCATTGCTCTTTTCTGACTGGTGCCAGGCAAACAATGTGGTGTAATCTCCATTAGGTATACTTAGCCTGTCATTATTTTTTCCTCATGTTTTAGGAATACATAAAGAAGAGCTTATCTATTGCATGTATGTTTGTATACATATATGGATAGATGAATTAGTGGGTTGATTGATTTATTGATTTATTTATTGATGTATTTATTGATTGATAAAATACTGTCTTGGTTAGGGTTTTACTGCTCTGAACAGACACCATGACCAATGCAAGACTTATAAAGGACAACATTTAATTGGGGTTGGCTTAGAAATTCAGAGGTTCAGTTCATAATCATCAAGGCAGGAACATGTCAGCATCCAGGCAGGCATGGTTTAGGAGATGAGAGTTGAACTTCATTGGAAGGATTTAAGCAGAATACTCACTTCCAGGCAGCCCAGGTGAGGGTCTTGAGTCCACACTCACAGTGACACACCTACTCCAACAAGACTATACCTCCTAATAGTGCCACTCACTGAACAAAGTATATACAAACCATCACATTCCACTCCCTGGCCCCTATAAGTTTGTCCAAATATATGAGTCTATGGGAGACATACCTAAACATACCATAATGCAAAATACATTTAGTCCATCTGCAAAAGTCTCCATAGTCTATAGCAGTCTCTACAATGTTAAAAGTCCAAAGAATCTTCTGAGATTCATCCAATCACTTAACTGTAATCCCCAAAGCAAGGCAGAAACCAGCTGGGCAAACTCCAAACTCTGCATCTCAATGTCTGATGTCAAAGCATTCCTCACATCTCCAACTCCTTTTTCGTTTTTATTGACAGCAACTAACTTCTTTCTCCTGGGATGATTAAAATCCCTGTTAGTAGCATCCCTCAGCATATAAACCACAGCTCTGGCATCTAGAATATCTTGGAGTTTACAAGGCAACGTCATTCTTATGGTTTCCTTTTTCAATATCTGGGACCCACACATGATTTTCTGGGCTACTCCATAGGGCTGGTGCCACTTATGCAGCTCTGCCCTTTGTAGCACTCAAAGATGAGGTTGATCCATTCCACTGCTGCTGTTGTTCTTTGTGATCATCCCATGGTACTAGCATCTCCAATACACTGGGGCCTTCTAATGCAACTAGGCTTCTTCACCAATAGCCTCTCATAGGCTCTCTTCATAATGCCAAGAATCAAATCCTTTGCATGACTCTTTCAGTCCTGGACCATCAACTGCAAGTGAGGCTACACTTTTCCCAATGGTCTTCCATGGCCTCTCAGTGCCAAACTTCAACTGCACTTCATTACCCCTTCATGGATTCAAAACCAGTACTACCTGGGTGACTCTTACACTTTACCAAGTCCAGCTGCAGCACAAGTTACAACCTTGGCTATCTCTGGCATACAGCTTCTCTGTGCTTTCAGAAAACACTTCCCAGAAGTGTTTACCTCAGTGATGCTGGTCTCCTCTTAATGATTGCTAATTTCTGAGCTCCAGATAACCAGCATCAACTGTCCCAGGAATTCCTTCTATCCTGGACTCTAAAGCCCGAGCCACAATGCCATCTTCTGAAGTTCTAGATCTATGTGACATAACACCTTTTTTAATCTTTTTGGGTTCCTGCCTACACAGAAATATACTAAGGCAGACATTCACACACACACACACACACACACACACACACACACACCATTAAACAAATACACTTTTGAAAATAAATAGACTTAGCATTTTCTTCATTGTCAATTTATAACTATATGGGACATTGACTGAGAAATTTGAGAAAAATGGGAAAATACAAACACCACACAGGAATGTGTATGCTGCTTTGCCTTCCATTTTCTGCTGAAGCTTGTGATTGTCGATCAATTCTGTTCAAAAGGTGCATCTCAGTGTTTGGAAACATCAGAGGTCTCAAGACAAGTTCTCTGTAGGTAAAAGTAGTATGCATTTTGGTCTTCAGAAGACAACATAGAGTATTGATTGACAAATTAGATCAATGCTCCAAAGTTGGCTCTTTGTTCATGTTAAAAAAAATAACAAGAAGGAATTAATAAAGCAACTTCTTCTTTTTTGTAGCTTAGTCACAAATTACCAGTCACTAATACATGGTGTCATATCATGTTTTCAACACTGTTTTTTTTTTTCTATAGAATTACAAGGATTTGGATTGTTGACGTCAGTGACAAATTTTACATTTAAAATCTTAATGATATAGAACTGAGACACACAGCCTTTAATAGATGACTATCCTAAATGCTTTGTCTATACAAAAATCCTCAAGGGACTACTTAGATCCTTTGGGAGCTTCTTCCTTATCTGCCTATGTTATGAGGATGGCTAAAAATGTAAGACCTACAAGAAATAAGTTTTCTTCAGTTACTGAACTTTTTGATGCTTTGATTTAGGTTTCTAGTAACCAAGATCGTGAAATAATTTTTCTTCTGTTTACAAAATGCCGCATCTTAGATGTTGTATTATAGCAGTGGAAAACGAATAAGACGTCAGTAAAATTAAATTCATGTTGCATAAAATATATAATTTAATGGTTTATAAATATGAAACTCAGGGGGCATTAACTATGCTTGCAACAAGCTGCAACTATTGCCACTATTTTCAGTACTGTGTTTTTCAACAAGAATAGAAAGCTTATACTCACTCAAAACCCAGAACAAACAAAATCTCTCAATATAGCTCAGTTCAAGGCACCTTTATGAGAAACTAATGACCATTTGAGTAGTTTTATAGAAACCTAATACAGAAGAAGCTTCATAAATATATATACATATAAAGGCAATTTAAATGAAATCACCAAATAATGGGGATGACAGAGCACCACCTGGACATATCTCATCACCAAATGAAGCCTTCAGTACCAGAAGTTAGTTACATCTAATGATGTTCTTTACAAGGTGTTCATAGAAACTCCCAAACAACCAGGTTATCAGTTGCTCTCTTCAAATCGATGGGAAGTAATGTGGTGTTCAATACATTAGGTGATAGTAAATATGGTTATTTGTGAGTGGTTAAATGTGAAATTAAAATCGTCAGCACTAAATGGGACCTATATTAATGCCACAAGACTCAGGGAATGCTAAGAAGGTGGTAAGGAAGGAAAGAGAGCAGGATGGGAGAAATCATAGCAAAAATGGCTAGTTTTACAAGACCTAAATAAGATTGGCCCTTCAACATTCCACCATGGATAGGATGTGGTTCCTTAGGCACCACTCTTCTCCCAGAAGAACTATAGACAGCTAAAGACTACAGAGGAGAGAGAATCCTATTTATGTTTTTTATCAGGGGTCACCCTGCATTATGGCCACTGATTAAAAAACTCAAGCAAACTATGTCCACCCATCTTTAGGCAGAAAACCCAATTAAAAGTAGCCTGTCACACATAAGAAGAAAAAGGACATGAAAGTAGGAAGCCAGTTGTGAAGAATTTATTTCATGAATGGGGGAAAGGAGAGAAGAGAGGATGATGTGTGGGAGACATCGATCATAGGATATTATAATATGCCCAAAATTATAAAACAAATAATTTTAAGGGTATGCTGCTATGAATATTATTTTAATGATATTTATGTAAGCCTTTGCTTTCATTTTCACATATGTCCATAGGTGTGGAATTGTTGGTTAATATAGAACTTTTTTGATTAACTGAGAAATGGCCAAATGGTTTTCCTTAGTAACTTCATGTCATATTTCATTGTAAAGCTTAAGGACCCCATTTTCTCCCACATCCTCACTTGCTGTCTCTGTTTGGCATTTTTTTTCTTTTTATTTGATTTCTTTTGTTTGTTTCATAATGAACTCAATGCCTCATACAAGCTAGGAAGGGCTCTACCATTAAGTGGCCTACCCTCTCCTTTCAATCTCACCTTCTTTTAAGAGAAAAGTGCCATGAAGTTATTCATGCTATTTATTAGCTCATTCTATCACTTAAGTGGTGCCTGGTGCTGAAGTCTTTCTGCCTTAGTCGCTGATTGGTAGATTCTGAATCCAGGCCAATTTCCATTTTTTTTCTTCTTACTATCTGTCATCCTAAAGAGAAGTTGTCTTATATTGGTTTTACTCAGTACTTCTGACTTCAGTAGAGTTTGGTGGTTGCATGTTAATGTTTTTGTTGATGAATGTCACCTAAGGCTTCGATGCTGACTCATGAATGCCATGGTGGCAGCACTGACAAGTGGTGAATATTTAACCTGCAGAGTGGGATTGATGAGAGATGTGGAGAATGTCCTTGAAGCTGATAGCAGGACCACCAATGTACCTCCATTATACATCGTGTCTAAGTCTTGCGATGAACATTTTTGCCATGCATAGTCATGGCTCCCCATACCCCACCAAAGCAATGGCTTCCAGTCAACAATCATCTGAGAGCAACAAAATTATGAGCCAAAGTAAATATTTTCCTTTTACAACCTTTCAAAGTACGTATTTCAGTGACTGGAAGCTGATGACATGGCTACCCAGATGTATCTCTTCCTCCTTCCCTCGTGAACACCTCCATTTTACTTAAGTATTGTCACTTCTGAATTATTAGCCACATTTTCAGATCCAGCTTATGAGGCTCCAAGGTGAGTCAAGAAGTTCATAGAATTGTCCAACACTGATTTTGGTTCAGAACAGATTCAATCCAGCTTGAAAGATGTCCTTTTCTCTTTGAACTCCATCTCATCCTCACCCCAAATCTGTGCTTACCCTGAACTAAAATGAATTGGACCATAAAATAAAACCAAAATGACATGAACAGAAAGACAGAAATGCCAGATTCCTGGCCCTGGCATTCCCCTATACTGGGTCATAGAACCATCACAGGACCAAGGGCCTCTTCTCCTATTGATGACCAACTAGACCATCCTCTGCTACATATGCAGTTAGAGACAGGAGTCCTACCATGTGTTTTCTTTGTGGTTTAGCTCCAGGGAGCTCTGAGGTTAGTGGTTAGTTCATATTGTTCTTCCTCCTAGGGGGCTGCAAACCCTTTCAGCTCCTTGTGTACTTTCTCTAGCTCCTTCATTGGGTACCCTGTGCTCTGTCCAATGGATGGCTATGAGCACCATCAGGAAAACCTAGATGTTACTCTGTGACTGTCATCCCCAAAGAGGTGATGAGTTTTATCTTTGAGCCTAAATGTGACTGTTTTCTCATAGACATGTATAGAAATGCCCTAACCTGTCTCCCTTAATCACAATAGGACACTCCAAACATGAAATAGAAAATGAGCTGAATAGTAACATTGGTTACTTTTATAGTAGCATATACAGATGAGTGTATATGTTGGATATGACACTTTTTTCACTTTAAATGAGAAGAGAAAAAGAAAGGAAGGAAGGAAGGAAGGAAGGAAGGAAAGAAGGAAGGAAGGAAGAAAACTATTCCTAAATTCAAAAGAAATTAAAATACCAAAAACATAGCTGAAAATTATTTACTTATTTTTATTTTATGTGCATTTGTGTTATGCCTGCATGCATATCTGTGGGAAAGTATCAGATCATGAAACTGCAGATGGTATGAGCTGCTATGTGAGTGCTGTGAATTGAACACTAGTCCTCTAGAAGAACATTCAGTGCATTTAACCAATGAGCCTCATCTGCAGACTCCCAAATACTGCTTCATAAATCCGAATTGTATTTTAAAATTTAAGGATGAAACAACTCCCTTAAAACATAAAAGATGGAAATAAACAGCAGTAACGTGTCGGCTTCCTAATATCTATTCTATCTCCAAACACAATGAGCTAATTCAATCCTTTATTTACTCATGGTTTCCTCTTTTCAAAATACTTCCATGAAAATCTGGCATAAGCTTTTCCTTGGAGTCATTGCTTAATTGAGGTAAACTGGATGTTCATTTAAGATTTAGGATGCTCATTTGATCTCTCCCTCCTGTCTTGTAGTCATTTGTGTTTAATTCACACAAAGGGAGGCTGCCTGCATCACCACTGACAGATGCATTACCCAGACCACTCTTCTTATCGCTCCGCTAGCACTTGGAATAAATGCCAAGTAACCTCAATTTTTGACAGAGCGAGAATTTCACTTGCAGCAGGAAGAACTGACTTGTCTCCCATTTCAGGTCATTCTGGGGTGGAAAAGGCCACAATTTAATAGCCTCCCTGAAATCATGCTTGGTGACTGAAGCTGGATTGCTCATTTAGAATGTGCCATTCAGATCAACTCTCCACATATGTCAACCACAGTGCCCCCTGGGAAGCACTTAGTCTAAGTAATAATAAAGGAAATGCTGTATCATGGGATGCAATAGAAGCATGAAAGGCTGAGATATAAATGACTCTGCTAAAAGGCTCCAGTTTGGATTTATGATATACAGGTCAAGCATCAATTTCAAGGCACTCAGAAAGCATTAAAATGGACAACCTTATATCTCTTTGGGACCTTATCCTTTTAATGACATTCGACAAATTTCTTCTTTAAGGACAGGTCTATACTTGAAAGTGTGTGATCTAGCTTGCCCTCGTGGAGCTGCTGTGAGACTCTTATCTTGGTTTTAAAGCAGCCAGAGCTGAATATAGACCAGGACTGGCATGACCAAATGTAAATGCAGTTGTCATTTCCAATGTGCACAGAAAATGTGAAACCAGAAGCTATTGTCTTCAAGTCTGGGTAGTTACTAGGTGCCAGAGTTAAAAACATCCCTGAAAACACATTGTATGGCCTTCAGTTATGTATAAAGATAGTCTGTACCCGAAATGAAACACATCCAGCCGAAACTTTAATTTGAAAGAATTATTTGTAGGTAACACATCCTATAGAAACTTCAGTGCTTTGACTTTGGTAGTGGCATAAGTCAGAAATTCTTTTTATTTTTTTTTTCCAAAAACATTTTTTTTCAGGTGCTTCTCTGCCATTCCGTATTACTCAGGTGAGAATTCTTTGTTCAGCTCTGAGCCCCATTTTTAATGGGGTTATTTGATTTTCTGGAGTCCACCTTCTTGAGTTCTTTATATAACAAACATGTGTCTCCCTAGAAACTTCTATAAATGTGAGTTTTTGACCTTTGACGATTTACATGATTAGTAGCATGTCAAAAGTCTGGTCAAGCAGAGCTAACTCTATCAAAACTTGATAGTACAGAAGAGAAACAAGGCCTGCTTTGAATATATTTCTTTTACTGGCCTAGCTTTTTATGAACAATTCTTGATTTTCCTCACTTAGTTTGAAGCTAAAAAGAGTGGCTCATCATAAAGGTAATTATTCCAAGTCAGTGTCAATGTGAAAAACTACAGGAATAAGCTACACCCTAAAGTGTAAACAAACAATGTTTTCCCTTGCCTACCATGGGTAAGCCATAGTTTGCAGAACTTAACATAGATCAACTGTTTCCATCAGTCATGGCTTCCTACAAGCAGCTTGGAAATAAACTACTGACCTAGCCATTCTCCCTCTAAGTGCACAACAGAAGAGAAAATAGTTAATACAATTAATGAATTTGTGAAAGTATAAAGGTGATATAACAATTACCAGATAGTCTAACCAGCTTCGCTGCTTATTAAGACCATATCAAACAATCTTGCATTTCTGACTTTTATAGTGTAAGGATCTCTTTTATTTCAAATATATGAGCTCATGAAGAGCAATCCAATAGTTATTTGCAGTAAATCAATGCAATCTGAATTACATTATACTATCTCAAATGAGATAAAATTTTAACTATCTCCACTGTTCCTGGTATGGTTTCACTGAATAACCATTTTTTCAGTAATACTTTATGTTCTTCAAAAAAACATCTCCACAATGGAAAAGCTGTAGATTAATGCAGATAACTGAGGACTCATCATAGTTGGGGCAACTGAATTGTTCTGAAAGAACTGACCAGGTGATTTATTTTAACCACACTGATTTGTGAATGACACCAAAAATTAATTTATATATTTTTCCCTCATTTCCATTCAACATGTTCTACATAAGCAACACTAGTTGCTTGAGTTTCACTTCAATTTTCATTTCTTTTTTGGTTATGGGTGGTTTCTATTGCTTAATACAATTTAAGTGAGTTATAAGAAATCTATACTAGTTAAGGCATAAGGCATAGACAAGTTGCCTGAACTATTCCTTCTGCAATTACTACAACTTACATGTCCGTACGATACAGATACAGTGGCATGTATTTGGGGATTTTTTTTATCATCTAACATTACTTAATTTACATATTTCAAATCTTTAATACATTTTTAAATATATGATTTTAATGATAGTAAAGCATGCCATCTCATGGGAGTAATAAATAGTCATTGTGTATATGTCAGATGTTTCATCAATGAGTCTTAGAATCTCTTTACTGGAAGATGGGGGCATTTTAAATTTCTGTTAATTTTGCCAAACTTGCAAGCCCAGAGCGTGGCAATAACTCGTTGGCTAGTGTGCTTCCTGTTATGTCGGAAGAACATGGTTTTGTCCTGACTAATCTGATGGGTGAAAAGTGTTCTGCCTGGTTCACAAACTTTTCCATAAGCTCATTACCCATTTGCACTGTGTCACCTTTAGGTTTATGTTGTCTTTTTTTTTTCCTACTAAGAAACTTTCCCTCTGTTCCTCCCTCTTTCCTTTCTTCCCTTCCTCTTCCTTGTCCTCCTCCTCCTCCTCCCCGACTCTTATTTCTATCACTCCATTTCTCCTTTCATTCTTTCCTTCATCCCTGCTTGACCTTAAGTGAATTCTTAACTTCTCTTGACTTTATGGCTACAGAACCAAAATATCAAAGCCAAGGAATGCATTCAACATTTGCCAACATACCATTTTTACAACATTTCTTACTTATCTCTGTGTATAAAATGCAACATTTACATTAAATAAGAAGCAATGGTGAGCTTAAAATAACCTTTGATTGGTAAGTTACCTAGGTCTACGAAACTAATAAAAGTACAAATATGGAAGCAGCCAATCATGAAAAACGGTATGCTGTGTTTTGTTAGAATGGTGGCTGTTCCTGCATCACAAAGACTCACTCATGGTCTTGTGAAGATTCTATGCCCCAGTACAGGGGAATGCCAGGGCCAGGAAATAGGAGTTGGTGGGTTGGGGGGCAGGACGGTGAGGAGGGTATAGGGGACTCACAGAGAGGAAACTAGGAAAGGGGATAGCATTTGAAAAGTAAATAAGAAAATATCTAATTAAAAAACTGAAAAATTCATTGCTAAATTCAATTTAAACTTGGCATTCAAGATCATGTTATCATAAAATTGTTTCCACCTGAATATTTCCATGCTAAATTTAACTTTATCTAGAAGAATTTTTCTGAGAAAAGCAAAACAAAAAATATAAACAATGAAAAAACTTTGTTCTGAACTTCTTTTATTCTCTTTTCAGAATCAACGAACAATAACATATTATACCCATAGTTAATGCAAGGGGAGTAACTGGTAGGAGATAAAGATGAAAGCTGTAGGAGGTTAAAATTCTGTAGCTGCTAATCAGAAGCAAATATTATACAAAGCTGGCCTGTAATCCTATCAAGGCCAGCTGTCCTCAGAGTCAGCCTCATTAGTGAGTGAAATCCTTTTGACAATGTTCAGAAAGAAAGGCATCCAGAATGCATAGGAAAGTTATAAAAGACTAATATGTAGGTAAATCCATTACAGGCCACAAAATCCAATCCACTAAGAGTGTTTTTAAAATCTCATTTATGAGTGTATTATCATTCTTTTCTGTCACTTAACACTAAATCAACCCTTGTGAATTTAGTTAAAATTGTTTCCTATCTGCACATAAGGTAATGTAATATACTCCTATATAAAGAACATAGACAATCAGTGAAATGAACTGTATTTACAATCAATTATCTATGAAAATAAACTCTATTAAATGAAAAATAAAGATGTGTCCCAGCTGAAGTGTAATCTAAGACACAGTATGCTTCCATTTGTTTTTTATGGTCACCTTGGGTCCAGTGATACATTACCCTATATAATAGTATGACAGTGGGCACAGATTATTTCCAACAGATTAGTTTAGTATCTAGTAATTATTATCTGAAGAACTATAGGAACGGCAGAAAAATAAATGTTGATTCCGATTGTAGGTATCTATTAAGCTAAGTTTCTTAAATTTAAATGAAATGTTGTTTGAGTTGTCCTGACTGAACCAAAGTCCTGACTCATGCTAAGGAAGTATTCTTTCACTAAACTGTATCAAGAATTTTAAAGTATTGAGGTAAGGCAAAAAAAATGTTCACAAGACATAGGTAAGTAAAGACTCATTGCTTGAATAGTGTGTTTTGCTTTTCTTCTTTGAACAGTTGATTTTCTTTCATTTTATAAGACTACAGAGTACTTGTTAAATATCATTATATAAATAATTATGATAAATGAATTATGTATTTGTTTAACAATTCCTGTTCTGAAATCTTTATTGACACAAATGACACTGTAACAAAGTTTTGTCGGAAGAAAAATGTTTGTATTCCCATTCAGAAAATAAGATGTCTCCCAAACATACATATACACAAGCACACCAGATTTCAATATTGAGCAAAATAAAAATGTCATTAACATAGTATATTACATTATTATTGATTAATTCACAATAGCTCACAAAGTATTCACTGTAAACCCAATAATGACACCTATAGATTGCTACACATATTCATTTTAAAGAAAGATTCACACAATTTGTTAAAAACATTTAATTAATTTCCACTGTTTAAATACATCAAAGAACACTACTTATAAGTTAACTTTAATAGTTGAAGTTGTATTAGTGAAAGGGCTCTCAGATAATCACTTTACTCTTATATATGTGGCAGTCATAATTTCTTCAATAATGTACAGAGTCCTACAATGCCTGAGAAAAGTCTATGCCTGGTGACATTATACACAATTTTATTATTAAATATACAATGGTTATCCTCTATTATGCAAAATAGATCAAAACAACTGATAGAAATTGCTGATAATGGTTATTAGCCCCATGAATGTTTGTATCAATCTATAAAAATGGTAGAATTTGTAAGAATATAAATATAATTTCTCAAATACAAGGCATTTTGTGATACATTAGCCTTGAATTTGCTTGTATCACACAAAGAATTTGTAAAATAATGTTATAAATAACAGTGACATTGAAGTTTAAACATAGCCTCTCATTAAAACCTATACAATATATTTAAAATATTTTGGTGATTTTACTACACAATTTATTTCAGAAATCTCTTTATATAATCTTACTACTTCATGATTCAGAAAAATGGTGGCTTACAGAACAAAATACCAGTTTCTTATCTGTCACTAAAAGATTATCACATCATGATTTTATGTTCCAATTAGTTTTAATAACACCATGGAGCATTATATATGAAATGAACAAATAAGAGCCATTTTAAAGTGGATACATGCAAAAACATTAGGAGGAATTTGATGCCCTACTCCCTCACTCTGCCTTTATCCTTTGAAACATGCTCTCTGACTGAACCATGAACTGGGCTGGCAGCTTTCAAGTACCATATTCCCTGCTTTCTCCATATCTACAGCACTGGGAAGTGGGGGTGGGGGAACAGGAGGTGGGTATTGGTGCAGGAGGCCAGACTTGACATTCCCATGAGTACTATGGATTTTCTCTCAGTTCTGCACATTTGTGCAGCAAACTCTCTTACTCACTACATTTTTCCTGTGCAGTACCCAAGTCATCATTTAGGATGAAATATTTAGACATATTCAGTATATTGTCAGTGAGCATCGTCACAAACCGCTTCTTGCATGCTTCCATCTATCCTTTAACTCACCTTTGACTTAAATATATACAATTATAACCAGCTATTCCTTCTATTTACACAAGAGCTTAACAAAGGACCTCTTCAAATGAAATGAGTTTATGGAAATATTTGCCACTCTGACAAAGATAAATTTTCATGTTATTATGGCATTGAAGACAAAAATGAACTTCACATTTTAAAGTGAATTCCTTTATTTTACACAATTATAGCTTCTAAAACATTACATTCAATCTTTTGATTATACCCAGTTTATCAACAAAAGTGCATCGAGATACATTACACAATTAGTTCTGTCTTATTACTGCAAGTCTCAGTTAATTGCTAGTTGTAAAATAAAAACAATCTTACCTGTTCTTTACTGATATGGATACATACTTTGTTTAAATGAATGCAGCCTATATTGCCCTCTTCTAACAACATAGTTCTCTGAAGCTGCTAACAAGACTCTGAATTACATCCTCTCCTACAGCACCAGTGGCAATACACAAACCCAGTGATAATTTAAAATCTGCATTCGGGGGATCTGATTTTACCATGTCTACTGCAATTACAGTATGCAGAAAGGACAAGACATATGCCCTTTCTGGACATAAAATTCTCTCATTTCCAACCCCACTCTTCTATCTCTTTTCTTTTCTCTTCTATCAGGAACCTTACAACTATGTGATGTTATAAATACAAAGATAAAGAACCTGAACTTCTGTATGGCCAGTGCAGAGGCTGGCTAGCAACTGAGGCCACTCCAGAAACTGTGAGATCAGCCATATGCATTTATATGCTCGTTAAGATATTTAAAATCACACTTTTATTTTGTGATTTTATTGATTTGTATATGTATCAAGACATAAGTGTGAAGAACAGAGAACAGTTTGAGTGGGTCAGTTCTCTCCTACCATGTTGGTCCCAGGCATCAAACTCAGGTCATCAAATTGGCAGCAGGCATCATAGCCACTGAGCCATCTTGCCAGCACAAGCCACCATATTTTGGCAACTTAGCCTTCACTGTCATCTAAGATGTAGTGAAGCACAACATGTAGAATAAAACAAGAATCTGAATTATGAATTAATGCTTTAGTTTTACATATTTATAAGATATTAACTCTGCCTCGTCAGTAGAAACTTTAAGTGTTTCACCAAAGTAATGGGATTAGGACTGGATTATTTATATTCACTTCCAGTTGATCTTGAACTGCTGATACAATGTGGTGGCTTCATAGGACCAAAGTTCTCAGAAGCAAGCAAATGTACAAAATAAAGCTACCAATGTGTATGTATTATTGATTTTCTAAGGTTCGCAAGTTAAAAGATAAGGGAAAAAATTTCATAAGAAACATTACACAAAGCCAAGAGAGATGTCTCAGGAGTTAAAAGCACTGGCTGCTCTTTCAAAGGAACTAGTTTCAATTCCCATCAAACACATGGTCCACCACAAATTGCCTGTAACTATAGTTCTAGGGAATCCATCGACGTCTTCTTGTATTTATGAACACCAGACAAATACATAGTACACAGACACACATGCAGGCAAGATATCTATAATATAAAATAAAACAAAAACTTTAAAAAAAGAAACAATATACCAACTTAAAAATAAAAGATTTATTACTTGAATGAGACCCAAAAAAACTATAGTGGGAGAAAGGAATAAGAAGCCTCATCTTTAATAAGGACTTAAAAAAAATCCGGCCACAGAAAACATGGAGAGCCAGGCGCGGTAGCGCACACCTTTAATCCCAGTACTTGGGGAGCAGAGGCAGGCGAATTTCTGAGTTCGAGGCCAGCCTGATCTACAAAGTGAGTTCTAAGACAGCCAGGGCTATACAGAGAAACCCTGTCACGGAAAACCAAAAAAAACAAAAACAAAAAAACAAAAAAAAAAACAACAACAACAAAAAAAGAAAAAACAAAAACAACAACAACAACAAAAATACGGAGAAGTTGTTTTAGACTATGGACATCATCATCACTACCACAACCACCACCACGATCATCATCATCATCCCCACATATATTTTATGGTGTGTGTGTGCGGGGGGTGTGGGTGTGTATGTGTGTGTTATCAGCAGGAGGAAGTAAGAGTTGAACATAGGCCATGGAAATGCTGGCAGCATAGTACAAGCAACTCCAAATGCAAAGTGTATACCCTGAAAAAAAAATAGCAAGAATGAATTCCAGGTTGAGTAAATAGGTGACTATGTTTAGAACTGGGGAATTACATTAGAGTTTGGTCTGGAAGAATATAGTTTGAAAAGTTATAGAGTCCAGACCGTCTGTCTCCTGAAAATGGAACAAATCCAGTGGCAATGAAAATAGAGATTAAAAAACAGAAGTACCCACACTGTAATAGAGCTGTCTCCTGCAAGGCTCTGCCAGAGCGTGACAAATACAGAGGTAGATGCTGGAAGCCAACCACTGGACTGAGCACTGGTCCCCAATGGAGGAGTTAAACAAAGGACTGAAGGAGCTGAAGGAGTTTGCAACTGCATAGGAAGAACACCAATTATCAACCAACCCACCCCCCGCCACCACCACCACCCCGAGCTCCCAGGGACTTAACCACCACTAAAGAGTACACATGGAGGGGCCCTTGGTTCCAGCTGCATATGTAGCAGAGGATGACTTTGTAGGGCATCAATGGGAGGAGAAGCCCTTGGTCTTGTGAAGGCTTGATGCCCAAGTATAGGGGAATGCCAAAACAGGGAAGAGGGAGTGGGTGGGTGGGTGGGAGAACACCCTCATAAAAGAAGGGGGAGGGGAGTGGTATAGCACGGTTCAGGGGCGGTGGGGGGGGGCGGCAAGCCAAGAAAGGAAGAAACATTTGAAATATAAATAAAGAAAATTGAATAATAATAATAATAATTAAAGAGAAAAAAGGGAAAAATCAAGCAGCTTACAATGATTCATTTAATGTTATCAGTAACATTTTCAATGTTTTACTACATGAAGCCAACAACCTTCAGATTTACAAACAAAATAAACCAGACTTTATCTGAGAGAGAGAGAGAGAGAGAGAGAAGAAGAAGAAGAGGAGGAGGAGGAAGAGGAAGGAAGGAAGGAAGGAAGGAAGGAAGGAAGGAAGGAAGGAAGAAAGAAAGGAAGAAAGAAAGAAACTAGAGATTGAAAAATAATAGAAAGGTGTGATTTTTCAAAGAAAGGCCTTGACAACTGACTGAAGAAAGGTTTAGATATCCTTAAAAACAACATTCAAAGCTTTAAAAAGGGAGAAATGAGTAATTTAATTTAATATAAAGTCTCTTTGAAAGTTACTGTAAAGTCCTAGGGTACAAGGTACTTTATTTAGGAAACTATTTCAAAGCTGAGTATGTACTGAGAATACAAAATTTTAAAAGAAAACTAAATAGAAAGAATTAAGTAAAATTATAGTAAAATTATTACCAAATACTACCTTCAAATGTCTTCCAGCAAACTAAAGTTTACTAGGTACATTTAAAGTTTTAAAGGCCATGCTACAACATTTGATTTAATCTACAAAAATGATTCAGGTTACAACAATAGGATACAATATAATAATATACACATTGATAATATTAATAATCATATGTCTGTTGTGATAGGTAATTTTACGTGGCCACTGAAATGGACTGCATATTAAATATTACTTGAGTGTGTTAATAAGTCTATTTCCAGAAGTCATCAATGTTTTGACTTGACAGATGTGAAGAAGTTCAGGGCCCTTGCCCACGTGGGCAGGCATCATTTGTGTCCTAAGAGCCTGAGTGAAACTGCAAAAGAGATGACTTCAGTGTCTTCTCAAGCTTGAATTTCAGTCTTCTGCTACCTTTCCATGCCTCTTGTTCTTAGTTCTCAGACTAGGATTACAATACCTACTATCAGTTCACCTACATTCAAGGCTTTAAACTATACCACAGACTTTGGTGGGCTCAGCTTGCAAACAACAAAGTATGGATCTTCCAGCCTCAGTCATCATATGAGAGATACTTTGTAACAAACCATATGCTTTCATGTGTTTATATATAAACATACTAAACATACATGTATCAGTAGGTATGTTTCTCTAACAATCTCTAATACACTTGTGCATGTGCAAACACACAGACACACACCAACATGCATGTTGGATGTTACAATGCAACATGTAAAAAAATTCTTTCTATGTTCATCTTTTAAAACAAGTTAACTTCAGTTAGGAATTGTTGTTACCTAAATGGTTGGACATATTATTAAATATATATTTACAAAAGTACAGATTTAGCATTACATATTAAAGGAATCTTAGTTTCTAAAAGTAACAGAACAACAAAAAAGTACCCAAATGGGAGAATAAAGATATGCCTTGGTGTATAAAACACATCAAACTTTAGTTAAATTCCTCCTTTTTATCTATTATTACATGGAAACATTGTACAAAACATAATAGATTGCTACTGAAGTGTTAAGTTAGTCATACATCCACAAATATCTCATATATCTATATAGATTTATTTATGTAAAAGTATACATATATGGAGAAAAACAAAATTTTCCAATAATAGCAATAGTAATTGACATTGTTCAGTAGGATTATAAGCTGTTAACATTTCATATTTAGAAGTTTATTTATTTTTTCCAGTTTTCTGCAAATAACTTGTTATTATGAGAGAAATTATTTTTAAAAACATTTTATAAGCCTATTCAATTATTATGAACGCCTTTCAACAGAATATTGTATTTCATCAGAATGAGAATCAATACTTCTCAAAAACAATCATTTCTAGAGCTATGAGTTATATTTTAAAGTTGCATTAATAGTCTTGTTTCTAAAGAATTATTTCACTTAGTAGCAAAATAAGCCCATTCAGGCTCTGTATGAAGCACCTAAATCACAGAGCTGCCAGTGTACACTCCCAACTGTTGAAGCTACAGACAGCATGCACATCATCTTACCACTTGTTCTTAGTCAGGGGTGAAAACTGGTGGATGTGATTCTGAGATCGTGGTGTAGTACGCAACAATAAGAGATTACCCAAAACACTCAGAGTGTCTTTGCTTGATTTTTCTTTTAACTTTTTATGGATTCTTTGTAAATCTCACAACACGTACCCCATTGCCACTCAAATCCTCTGCCCCTCTAAATCTGCCTTCTGCCCGTAAAGCCTCCCCCCAAAAGAAAACAAAATAAAAATAAAATGAATTCATTAACAGAAAATAAACACACAAACCAACAATGAAAAAACATAAACAAAAAATCCTTACTTTGGAAGCTGCCATGTGTCATGGTATGTCACACAGTATGAACACAGAAACAGCTTACAGATGAGATGAAGACAGACGGAAAGCAATAATGTCACACGTGAGAGTTTTGTAATCCCTCTTCAATGTACAGAAGAGAAAAAGTATGTCTCTTCTCCCCAAACCCGACAGTTACATTCCTAAATGTTCTCCATGGTAGAAAAGGAGGTATCTATCCAATAGGCTGGTCTGATAGCAATGGCAGATCTGCATTAAGACCTCAGTTATAACAGTCTCAGTGACAACAAAATTGGCATCTAGGAGACAAGATATTTCTTTGGAGAATTTTCATGAAAGAAATTAAATAGCAGCAGATGGTATGATATGAGCAAAAAAAATTTTTGGACCGCTCTCAAAATTATTGTAAGCAAGCAAAATTTAAAAGTAGGAGGGTGGGGGAGGCAAATGGTATCAAGAATGAAACCCAAAGAGAAACAGCACATATTTGCCTACATTTAATCTATAGACAGGAGGTAGAGCATGAAATACTCCCGGCACAGGGTTCATGATAAATACAGATAGGGAAAGACTGGGAAATGGCCCTACATTCCAAGTCTTACCTACCAACACTTCACAGCAGATAAATGAGTTCACTGTGTGCTACATTCTTAACCAGTCTGCCATTACTATCTTTGAATGCCAACCCGAATACTTTTTTTCAATTTGCCTACTTACCAACAAACCTTCCAAGAGTATGTCAAAGAAATGCTATGCTTGAGCTGTCTATATAACTTTTCAGCCCACATTTTCTGCAAAATAGTTAAAAGAATCTTCCAAAATATAAAATAGATTTTGCCACTGACCTTTTTTAAAAAAAAAATGTTCAAGTGGCTTCCCAGGGCTCTTAAAGTGAATATAAAAATAAAATAAAGCAAAGAGTCAATCCCCATGCCCTAGAATTCCCTTCAGTATTTGGCCTTACAGAACTCTGAGTTCATCTCTTCTTCTTGCCATAACAATTCAATCAAACATACTTTTGAAGGATCCATAGTCCAGAGACCTCACATTCCCATCTGCAGAAAGTTCTTCCTTCTTGGAGCCAAGATTCCTCTGTGTGATCTTTTTCGGCTCCCCTGCATGAGTTTCAACATTAATTTTCAGGGAGGTCTTCCTTGAGCACCGAAGAAAAAGTAGCTCTCTGGAACTACTTCACTTCACCCTTTATTCTTAGTGCTTATTCTCTGGTATTACCAGGCTTATAAATACAGTTTCATTAGTACCAGAGAACCTCTCATTCTAGTTCAAAGATTTTTCTCCATTCTATTAACCATATGGATTAAATCTACAACAAACACTTTTCTTATTGAAAATAAAATTTTCATACAACATCGTCTGATTAGAGTTTCCTTTCAAAGTATCCTTCCTGTTTCTCCCAATCCCCTCTCCTATCTGGGTCCACACCCTTTCAGTCTCAGAAAACAATGAGGCATCTAGAAAATAACAATAAAAGAAGAAAAAAACACAAACAAAATGGACTATTACAAAAGAAAATGAGCCAACAAATGTACAAATAACACAACAAATGTGAACACACACCACACATTTGCACACACAGGAATCCCACATAAATACAAAACAGGAAGCCATAATATATATATATATATATACAAAGGACCAGGAAGGTGAAAAAAAAAAACTCCCTGACTAAATATTGTGACATAAAGGATTTCAAAAGATGCCATATATGCCATTGTGTACATTGGGCCCAAACAAAATTTGTTTTCCCAATAAGACTTCCTTGGAGAAAATAAAATTTTCATTTGCAAATGATTATCAGTTGGACATAGCTTCTGGATGGGGATGGGACTGTGTGTCCACTTCTCTATTAAGCACTAGAATCCTATCAAATTCAGTCCTGTTCTGGCCCTGTGCATGCTACTACAGCCTCTTTGAGTTCATATCCACACTTGTGCTGTTGTGAATAGAAGGTTTTGCATTCTTGGTGTCCTCCTCTGTCTCTTATACTCTTTCATCTTCCACTTGCACAGAGTTGCTTAAGTCCAGAATGGAGGGGTTAGGTGAAAGCATACTATTTACAGCTGAATGTTCCAAGGTTTCAAACTCTCTACATACTTTGTAGCTGTGAGTTTCTGTACTTGTTTCCATTTGCTACAGTAGGAGGCTTCTCTTGTGATGGCTGAGCAAGTCACTTATATGTAAACATAGCAGAATATCATTAGGAGAAATTTATTGCTATGTTCCTTTAGCAGAATAGAAATATTTGGCTTTCCTCCAGGTGTCTATTTAATTTCAAAGAATAAAAGTTTTGGGTATTGGTTCCATGTTATAGAGTGGCCCTTAATTCAAATCAGATATAAATTGGTTATTTCCACAGGTTTTTTTTTTTGCCACTATTGCATCAGTGCATTTTTCAGAAAGGTCACCATTGTGGAAGGAGGGTTTGTCATTGGGTTGGTGTTTACCTTTCTTCTTTGGATGCAGATAGAGTACCATCCAGTGTCATTAACACCAGTTTATAGGAGTAAAGGCTCCAGGTATGTACCAGTTTGACCTCTCTGTGCCCAATGAGTTTTGTAAGCATTGTATTTATCAATAAGGTGTTACCCTCAATTAGTGAAGAGCCTGGGTTGTTTTGAGGTTCCCATGAGAAACCGTTGAACAAGCAATAATCATTAGGTGCAACCCAAATCTGGCACTGAAAGCCTAATTTGGAGGTGACATATGTCCAACTTGAGTTCTGTCTACCCATTATTTGGTGATTTAATTTAAACTGAATCCATATGTGTATATTTTAGAAAGTCTCTAGCTCATTGTTTCCATATGGCTCCTCAATGGCCCTTGATTTTCATCTCTCTCCATGTATTTCCTCCTTTACCTCCCTATTCCTTCCCATACCAATGAGATCTTACCATTCCAACCACCCTAATTGTCCATTCATAAGTTTGTGTTTGATTTCCCCTTTCTATAGAAACCCATTCCTCCCCGCTAGTCCTTTACCTATTAGCTATATAAATTGTAGCTTGGTTATCAATAATTTAACAGCTAACAGCACATTGAAGACAGAACATCCAGAATCTGAGTTACCCTCTTCAGGATGATTTTTTCTAAAAAATATTCACTTATCTGTGAATTTTGTCATTTCATTTTTTATGGCCGAGTAATATTCTGTTATGTAAATTTAACACATTTTGCTTATACATTCAGTGACTGAAGGACATTTAGATTGCTTCCAATACCTGGCTTTTATAAACAGCAACAATAAACAAGGGAGAGCAAGTGTCTCTCTAGCAGGATGTAGTGTCCTTTGGGTATATGTCCAAGAGTTTTCTAGCTGGATCCTCAATTAGATAAATTCCCAGCTTTATGAGAAAACACCACACTGATTTTCATAGTGACTGTACAAATTTATACTCCCACTGACAATGGATTATTGGTTCCCTTGCACCATATCCTTGCCAGCATGGGCTGTCATTTGCTTTACTGATTCATTTGCTTTACTGATATCAGCCATTCTAGCTGGTGTAAAATGGAAACTTAAAGTTGTTTTGATATCTATTTCCCTGATGCCTACGAATGTTGATCAGTTCTTTAAGTATTTCTCAGCCAGTTGAATTTCCTGTTTTTAAATTGGGTTATTTGTTTTCTTGATGTCTGGTTGGTTTTTAGTTTCTTATATAGAGACTTTTATATACTTTATATATAAGCCATCTTCGAACGTGTAGTTGGTAAAAGTATTTCCCATTCTATAGCCTGCCACTTTATCTGAATCATTGTGTCCTTTGCCATAAAGAAGCTTTTCAGTTTCATGAGGTTGCATTTAATAACTGTCATGGTTTGTATATTTTTAGACCAGGGATTGGCACCATTTGGAGGTGTGACCTTGTTGGAATAGGTGTAACCTGGTTAAAGTAGGTGTGTCACTGTGGGTGTGGGCTTAAGATCCTCACCCTAGTTGCCTGGGAGACAGTCTTCCACTATCAGCCTTTGGATGAAGATGTAGAACACTCAGCTCTGCCTGCGCATGCCTGCCTGGTTATTGCCATGTTCTCACCTTGATGAAAATGGAGTCAACCGCCGAACCTGTAAGCCAGCCCCAATTAAATGATGTTTTTTATAAGACTTGACTTGGTCATGGTGTCTGTTCACAGCAGTAAAACCCTAACTAAGACAATAACTTGCAACAAATTCCTTTTGAAAGAATTAAAAAATCATTTTTTAAAAAGTTGTTGGAGTGTGTGACTATGCAATAATAATTTTAGAAGTTATCACACTGAGCCTAGAGAGCCAAGAATATTAGAATCCAGAAATTCATAATATGTATCTTTTAGGCAATACTGGATATATATTGACCTTAACCCTTTTCTTCTCTCCCTCCATATTGAAAAACTGGAGTAAAGTGATTTAAGGGCATTTAATGCCTGGCTGAGACCAGAGCATATTCCTTCCAATAACTACATAGGACATACACACGTTATCCCAACAGGTGATTGCTTTAATAAAAAATTTTAAAAGGTATTGCCATACATCCTGCAACGTTCTAACCCTCATTGACCCTTCCTTTGAATGCCAGCTCCTACAGTAGGCTGTTCCAACATCAGCTCCTATGGCTTCTTACAAGGGAATAGCCTCAACTTGATCCATTCCCCTTTAGCTTAGCCACTGGCAACTTGAGATGTACTGCCCTCCTGGGGTATCCTTCAGTAAATATGGAAACCTAACCAAGGTAAAAAGGCTAGGGATCCCTGAGACAGAAGAGCTCTCTGTAATATCTCTCCTGTTTGTAAACCTTAACCATTAGAATTAAACTTGACATCATATCCTTGTTTAGCCAGCTTTTCTTTCTAGACCAGCCTTCTCTGTTTCATTGGATTTTTCTCAAAGAACACACTATAATAAATTACAGTTGTGTAAGTGGTCACCTCAGGTGTTATGAAATGAAGTATGAAAATAACATTGAAATGTTTGTAGTTGCTGGTTATGGTTTGAAAAAAGCAGAGAACAGTGGGAATCCGGCAAATGTGAGAAGAACTTCACAGAGAGGTGTGAAATGGGAATGGGCATGCCAATGACAGAAGATTGTGGGAGGATGTAAGAACCCCACCATTAAGGAAGGAAAGGATGACAAGAAACTCAATGAGACATTCATAGTCAAGGAAAAATCTTGGTCTGATGACAAAGTCTGCCAAATGAATGGACAGATGCATGTTTTCAATTGAATGACATTTTAGTGAGAAGCAAAATGCCACCTGAGGTTTGAATATCAACATTAAGCTTTTAAAAACAATCACTTTGAAATACTCAGGAGTAAATTGTTCTGTATTACAATTTCCTACTCAGGCAACTCCCCATGTGACATAAGAAAGCACTCAGGCAAGAAAACTTTCCAGATGCATTTTATGTGTATCTTGTCTTGTGTAGTGTACATGTACTCCAATTAAAAAAATAAAGAAAACAAAAGCAAGGGCAATGTAGCCCAATCCAGAACAGAGCCCAAGAGCATAAGGCATAGAAAGCTTTCCCACAGTGCTAATGTGAATGCTAGCTCTGAATCAAACCTACAAAGCAGCCAGCTCACCTATATCTAATTACAAAGCTGCCATTCAGGATCTCTGTGAAGCAGCAATGAAAACCTAACTTGTATTCCAGGAATTCTTCGTCGTTTCTTTTCACTCACTCTTCTCTATTCTCTTCTCCCTTCCATCCTCCCTCCTTCTCTTCTTCCTCCTACTCTGTGCTCCTTCTTAGAATGGGGAACAAAATACCCATGGAAAGAGTTACAGAGACAAAGTTCAGAGCAGAGCCTGATGGAATGACCATCCAGAGACTGCCCCACCTGGGAATCCATCCCATAAATAACCACCAAACCCAGACACTATTGCAGATGCCAACAAGAGCTTGCTGACAGGAGCCTGATAAAGCTGTCTCCTGAGAGGCTCTCCCATTCCCTGACTAATACAGAAATGGATGCCCACAGTCATCCATTGGATGGAGCACAGGGTCCCAATGAAGGAGCTAAAGAAAGTACCCAAGGAGCTGAAAGGCTTTGCAACCCCCTAGGAGGAACAATAATATGAAATAACCAGTAACCCCAAAGTTCCTGGGGACTAAACCACAATCAAAGAAAACACATGGTGGGACTAGTGTCTCTAGCTGCACAGGTAGCAGAGGATGGCCTAGTTGGTCATCAAGAGATGAGAGGCCCTTGGTCCTGTGAATGCTCAATGCCCCAGTAAAGGGGAATGCCTGGGCTAGGAAGCAGGAGTTGGTTGGAGAGCAGGGGGAGGTTGGAGAGGTTAGGGGATTTTCAGAGGGGAAAGTAAGAAAGGGGATAACATTTGAAATATAAATAAAGAAAATATCTAATAAAAAATTTTAAAAAGAAATTTTAATTTCACAATGAGGTCTTCTTCCTTGTTCTAGAAATTTATAACCTTGCTTTTCAATTTTCTTTAAAACAACTTCTTTAGGCTATTTATTTAAATAATCTATCTCGTCAGGATCATCTGTTCTTTTGATATTTGGGGACTTAAAAATGACCAAAGTTTATCTGGAGAATGACTACTCCTTTTGCTAAGTTCATTGTGTTGCTATCTTTCTTAAAACCTAACCTTTTCGCCACTTCCTCTAAAGCATTTACCATCTCAAAAGTACAAATATTAAATAGTAAAACATTTTATGTGATCATACTTTTTAGTATTACCCAAAGTTGTAAGCGCATACAATAGTGATCAAGTGCTAACATATTTCTTTAGAAAACTTGAATGATCTTAATTAAGGGAACCAAGAGGGTGGGTTGGTGATTAGTTCTACTTTCAACTGCTCACATGATATCTCAAAGTAAAGACAGACCCTGGTTAGTAATTGAAAATTTTGATTATGCTCTATCATATCCCACTTGCCTATTCATAGTAATCAAATCTAAAATCTTACTACCAAACTATGGATGCTTTCTTTAAAAATAATTCTACTAGGGACTAGATTTTACTCATAATTAGGAGAAATCAGTTAATTTTCACTTGAACATTCAAAAATATATCACATACCTTGTGATAATAGATATGAGGTACTAGAAGTTTAATTTTTACAAAAGGAGTCTGAAAAGACACTCCTGCCAAATCCTTTATCTTCAAGTGTTATAAAACATGTACAACCTATCCTGTCAGTCAGTTACTTTCCTTCAAGTCTTTACTGAGAATCTACTTAGTCACAGCAGGCCTTCAGCAATGCTCTCAGGTTCGACACACATTCAGTGCCAATGAGTTAGTTGGTTTTGTAAAGACTGAAATTAGTCAATAATCCAAGTGAAGTAACAGAAGGAAGATTAACTACTTTAAAAGCTCATTTTTTTCTTTTTTCACACATGTTTTTGTATACATGCATATGTACATGTAAAGACAACCTATCATTGAATATTGCTCATAGATATATGAGTTTAGAAATGGCCACTTCAGGTTGGATACCCTATCAGAGGGGTCATTCCTGGAAAAAATTGAAGCTCTTTCTCTAGCAATCGAACCATGTGAGATTTTCCTTATGTAAAATACAATGTCAACTGGTGTTGTCATTGTCTTTGTCTTGTTTAGGGAACCATATTATGATTTCCTGGTGCAGCTCCCTGTCATTTATAGAAGATACTACCCCACAAAGGATATCCAAGCTTTCCACTCTTCGACTTTTTGTTACACTTCTTCTGAGATGTTCCATAAGTCTAGAACATCACTGTTTTATGGTTGCCGTATAGCCCACAGTCAGTTGTTCAAATTTCAACAAGCTGTAGGGAAGAAGTTTGGGCTTAGGGTGTAATGAGCTTACAGAAAGCTTCTGAGGAATATTTGAGCAAAATCTCAGTGAGGAAGTAGAAGTGAGAAAACACATTCTGGATTTCTCTAAAGTAACACCATTTGAAATATAAAACAACAGAGAAACTTCTATAATTAGCAACAGGAAGTATTTTTGAGTACCTATTTATATATCAACCATATTACAACATATATTTTATAAAATAATGCTGAGAGTAACAAAGACAGACATGACAACCTGAATGGGAGAGGGGGTAGTCCCTGATTCTTCAACAATAAACAAAGGCTTACAGGCAACAGAGTAAAGCTGGGAGATATAGTCCTTCCAAAAAGAGCACACCAACTTGTTGTCTTGTGCAAAGATCACCACAAACTTAAATTTAGAATCTATATGTATGTATGAAATCATTGATACACTGAATAATTGATAAAAAAAAAACGAGACCATGAATTTGAAAACAAGTAGAGAGGGGTAACTTGGAGGGAGGAAAGGGAAGAGAAAAACATTGCAATTAAATTACAACCTGAAAAATAAACAAGAGAAAAAGAATTAAGGATAATTCTCACAAACTAGATGATCCATAGAGAAAATCATTTCAATAAATAAATCTACACGTTAGATTTGCTCTACAGACTCCAAAACTATGAACAGCCCTTTGAGGTGATTCATTGTCTATTTGACAGAGTTAGATAGTATGGGTTATTGAGCACAAAAGAAATTAAAATACTTTTGGTACATTTTAAAGCTTAAATTTTCAGAAATAGTCTCTTGTATAATGTTTTTAGAATGACTTACAAATGTGAAATTTTGACCACACCTAACTCACTGTACTCATTTCTGTTTTCAAAATATTCAAAAGTATCTTTCCTTACTTGGATTGCCCTAGTCACTGAGTCAATAATCTGATATTATTTCTGGAATATTTTAATCATAACATATAAAGCCATTTGATATTCTCATGTTTATTTCCAAGAATACTGACAGAGTTAAATTAAATAAGGCTGATAAATTATAGTGTTCATATTTGAAATATTGAGTTTTATATCAAATATAAAAAATGAGTATACTATATCTCAAATTTCAGAATATTAATTAGTCATAAAAATTAAAGTGTATTTGGGTCAGCACGATGGCTAAGTGGGTAAAGGCACTTCCTACTGACCCTGAGAACCTTAGATCAAGTTCCTGTATCTACATGATGGACAGAAGACTTGATTTCTAGAAATAATCCTTTTACCTCCATACACATATGTGGCATGTGTGCATATAGATGCCTGTACACATATATACACATACAAAATAATTAAATAATAAAAATATATTTATAAATACAAAGAATTAAATTAATAACTGAGAAATGTAGAAGTTTCCATATAGCTTAATAAACTGCATAGGATGGTGCTCAGTAAACTACACACTATATTAAAGTTGAGGATTTTCTTCAAAACATCCTCAAAGTGAACTGAAATTAAAAATGTTTTATCCAGATATAATGTCAGATATAACTTTTAATGACTTTCTGAATTTTTTTTTTAGTATTTAATGCTATGAACAATTAAGGATTTGGGATAAAATGACTGAAATTTCCATATGGCTGATTTAGTAAATAATAAAGGAGTCATTTTCTACAATAATTTCTCAACAGCAAATATTGTTCTCACCAAGAAAGCTAATATACTTATTGACAACTTTCAGAGATTTTAAAGAATATTTTACTTTTTCAGGTTTAAGATTGTACATAGGACAATACATTTGGTGATTTCTTTTTTAAAATTCAGAGTAAATTGCATAAATACTTTGGAGATTAGGTGCCAATAAAAATGCAGTGAAGCATTAACAAAAGCAGAGACAACCAACTAGGATATTGCTGTGTAAAATTTTAATGAGGAAATGTCAGTACTAATTGTTCTTTATAACCAATTGATTTCTAAAAGGCCAGCTGAGATTCTGTGAGCCCACTTTTACATCCAAACACAAATAGATGTCTCTATTATGAATGTTTCTAATTTTTATTTGCGTTACATTTTTAAAACTTTCTCTCATTCAACCTTGTTTCCATTTCTGAGTGTATGTATTTTCTGTTACATTTGCCCTGAGTTTTCTTTTTCTGGTTATTCACATGATTCCGCTCCTCTGCTCTGCACATGCTTAGATAGCCCTGTGCACAAATTCCAATCTTTGACTTTGAACTTCCTTACCTTCAGGTGTCTCAACATGTTATATATTTGTTCGTAGTATCTTTTGGGAAAGAATGTTGTTTCAGTAAAAGCAGTGACTTAGTTTTGGTCACTAGCCACACTCTCATATTTGTAAAATGAGAGACAATTTATTGAATCAGTTAATGTTTAAAATCTATAGATGGAAACATGGTTTGTTTACTTTAGAAACAAAGTTGGGAAAAGTGGATTTTACTTTGTAAATATTGCCACTGTCCTGACTGTTTATTTGCAGTGCACCATTACAACACATTGATTCTTTTTTTGGGGGTGGGGGGTTGAGACAGAGTTTCTCTTTATAGCCATGGCTGACCTGGAATTCACTCTGTGGACCAGGTTGGCCTCGAACTCAGAAATCTGCCAGCCTCTGCCTCCTGAGTGCTGGGATCAAAGGTGTGTGCCACCATGCCCAGCAATTCTTAAAGGTTTAAAATGTGCACTGGAATCCAGATACAGTCTTTAACGGGTAGCAAAACCTTCTTTTATCATTGTTCAACCAATGGGAACAATAAATATCATACAACATAAAGGAAATGACAGTGTACCCTAGAGAAGGTGCTGTCTTTAAAAGATTACATGTTCTCTGGTATTTTGTTCTTTAAAGCCATAACAATCAAACAAGTAATAGCAGACAAAACAAAACAAAAAACAAAACAAAACAAAAAAACAAACCAGAGGCACATAAAATGAGGATGAAAAATGATTCTTCACGCCGGGCGTGGTGGCGCATGCCTTTAATCCCAGCACTTGGGAGGCAGAGGCAGGCAGATTTCTGAGTTTGGGGCCAGCCTGGTCTGAAAACTGAGTTCCAGGACAACCAGGGCTACACAGAGAAACCCTGTCTCGAAAAAACAAAAACAAAACAAAAAAAAAAAAGTTTCTTCACTAAATACATATTTATGACAATATTATAAATAGATATTTAGCTTGGTTTTTGTTAGAAAAAAAGGAAGACAAAAACGTAGGTCCTGGCAAATGAATCCTATTATCATTTGGTAGTCAATAGAAAAAGGAGGCCAAATCCTGAAGATGGGTAGAGAATGTCCTCATCAGCACACACCAGCATTGGTGCAGGAATAGTCTGTGGCACAGACCCAAGGGTAATAAGTCCAGGGAAATATCAGCTTCTGTCCTATAACATCTTAAGTATCCAGTTATCTAATTCTCTGGGACAAGTGGAAAGTTCTTAGACATTTTTATAAAAATGAAGAGGTATAAATTGATACTTTGTTTGAAAGTTACAAAATAAACAGATGGAATAATGAATAAGTAAAATCTGAGCTCAAGTTATTGTTAAGAGGGGAATATGATCAGGTATTGGGTGGGGGAAAATCTGAAGCACTGAGATAGAAGGCTGGGGGGATGCTCCAGAATGTACCAGATACCTGGTAGGTGAGAGCCTCTCAGGACTCAACGGGAGGAACCTTAGATGAAATCCCCTACATTGGGGAGAGGGAACTTGTAGAACCCACCTCCAGCAGAAAGACAGGGCATCAAGTGAAAGACAGGGTTGCCATCCCACAGCCATAAACTCTGAACCATAATTGTTCCTGTCTGAAAGAACTGCAGGGACAAAAATGGAGAAGAGCCTGAGGAAAAGGAGGTCCAGCAGCAGGCCAAAAGTGGAATACAGCTCAAGGGGAGGCCCCAAGGCCTGACACCATTACTGAGGCTATGGAGTGCTCACAAAAAGGGGCCTATTATACCTGCCCTCTGAAAGATCCAACAAGCAGCTGAAAGACTCAGATGCAGATATTTGCACCCAACCAATGGACAGAAGCAGCTGACCCCTGTTATTGATTTAGGGAAGGCTGAAAGAATCTGAGGAGAAGGGCAATCCTGTAGGAGGGTCAGCAGTCTCAAATAACTGACTCTCAAAAACTGAATCACTAACCAGGCAGCATACACCAGTTGATATGAGCCCCCTAACACATATACAGCAAAGAAGTTCCAGGAGTGTGTTCAATCAGAGAAGAAACACCTAACCCCCTAGAGAATGAAGGCCCCAGGGAGTAGAGAGGCTTGGGGGGCAGGGGGAAGGTGACATCCTTGTGGAGACTGGTAGTGGGAGGAGGTATGGGATGTAGAACAGTCAGAGGGTTGACAGGGAGGGGGGTAAAATACTGAGTGTACAAAAAAAATTAAATGAAATGTAAAAATAATAAATAAATAAACAACTAAATAATGTTACAGCATTCTGTGGGTCATTACTGACAGACTTTACATTAACTAAGATACAGTTCAGTTATAAAGGTAACATCTCTCATTTCATTTATTCTTCATGTATTGCTTGGTTACTGAAAATAAGGTTTCACTATGTATCCCAGGCTGAGCTGGCAATGCCTATGTAGTTCAGGCTGGCTGTAAGGTCACAATGTTCCTGTCTCTGCATTTCTAGTGCTGGGCTTTGTGGCTGACCTCATCTAATTCATGTTATCCAGTGATACCAGACACATCCCACCCCAGAAACATTTCAAATACATTGTTCCTTTTCTAACCCTCACAATCCTGATCTTATATGAATTTCTATTGTTTCCTACAGAGATGAGTCAAATATACAGACACTTGCTTTTAAAGATCTGCTCTGAATATTGCAGACTCACAACTCCAGAATTCCACAGTAGTAGTAAGAAAGATGGAAACACTTTGTGAAGGAGTCAGACCACCTGTTGTGTGCTATAGTATATGCACCCAGAAACTCAGTGTCAAATAACATTCTGTGTCAGTCTGATGAAGAATTTACCCTATAATATGAAGGGAAAGTGCCATATATATCACCAACTTAGTTCATACTAGAAAAAGAGAAGATATATGCTGTCACTAAAAAGGGGAGGGGATCAACTGTTTGGGATATGGTAAGTGAATAAACTACCATCCATAGAGGGCATTATATTCAGTATAATGAACCACATGACTGAAATCAGAGGAAGGATGAGAAATCCTATAGGAATCAATCAGTTCTATCTCATAAATAGCACAATATAAATGGCAGGATACTCGAAAGTAGACTGGTAAGTCACACTGTTATAAAGACTCGTGGATCTGAAAGATATAATAATTGACTAAACAGGTAAAAACAAATATTAGAAAAATTAGGACCAAGGGTTACTGCATGCTACCCTTTAGGATGTTGGAAATGAAAAAAAAAAAAAAAAAAAAAAAACAGGGACTCCAGGCAAACATTAGCATCAGTCTGAAATAAGGTATTGATGACCAAAATATGTAATGCCAGTAATTTCAATGTAGAAAACTGGATTCATAAAGAATTGTCTGTGGATGCTAGAGAAGGATGTTTCACTGAAATCTCGAAAACGCTAAAGTTCAATGGCATGGGGCTTATTAGTAGGCCACCTGGCAAGCATATCTGTGTTTCATTCCATTCTATCCTGACTCTACACATGAATAAACAATCTTCCCATTTTACATGTGGAAATCGAGGTTAAGAGAAAAGAGGAACTTGAGCAGCACTGGTGGCTGAATTCTACATAGGGTCTAAATGAAAGGTCTCAGATTACAATATAGTATCTAGAAAGAAAGGGATGGATAATAATAGTGATGGTAATAATAGTAATAGTTAAAGGAAATTGTTTATTTTAAAAGCTATAACAAGAAGAGCAACAGTGTCAACTAACCTGAACCATTGGGGATTCCCAGAGACAGAACCACCAACAAAAAAGCATACATGGGCTGGACCTAGGACTCCTGAACATATGTAGCAGATGTGCAGCTTGATCTCCATGTGGATTCCCCAACAAGGGAAAGGGAGCTGTCCCTGACTCTGTTGCCTGCTTTAAAAAGTCAATAAAATAAAATAAATAACAAGATAAACAGCCTTATGATTGATGTCAACATCATATATGTGGATTTTAAATCTTTCATCTTTCAACGTTTTTCTCTTTAAAAAAAAAACAAACTGTTAATTGACAAGAGTATATTTAAGGCACACTAGATATCAAAATGAATTAAAGGGCAATTAAATAGGAGGGAAATTTAACAAGAAATATAAAATGTACAGATCATCCCTTTCCTGATTTGTAAAGTGCAAAACAACTCAAAGGAAAGAAATAGGTTACATCTCTGTCTCACATTCTAGACAGGTTCCTATGCATAAGGACAATCGAATTAATAATTTTCATATTTACTGGAAGGTTAGCCAACAGAATTAGAGGGACAGCTGCTGGATGTAAGTTACATAGGGACAGAATCTGAACACTCAGCCAGATTTCCATGTTGTAGTTTCTATCTTGAACTGATGAGCCTGGCCTTAAAATTTCCTAATCTCTTCCACCAGCATACCTCTGTAGCTGCAATCTAGTGAAACACCATATCATGGTATGTCATAAACTCTTTTCTGAACACATGAATAAAACATTTTACATTATTGAACTTTAGGTTGAATTAATTTTGGACACACATAATATCAGACCCTGAACAGATATTTATAAAGCTGTGCTCCTGACCTCTAAGAAATGCTATTAAAATAAAATAGACTCTCTCTTACTTGTTTCTGGCTTTAGTTTGCATTTACTTTACTTCCTTGAGTTATGATTTATTCAAAGTATTTATTAAGAGTAGACAGAAGAATTACAGGGTCTGGAGGTAATTGTGAACTGAGTATAGATATGAAAAATCATCATCTGTCTGAACGAATTTAATAAGCATAAGAGGAAATAGGGTACTGGAAGAAAATAAACCTGATAGCCTGTCATGTACATCCATAGCTAATCCAATAAACCTCCGTTCTGTGTACCAAACTCCTCTGGAACTACCCAGCTGACCATGCCGGCCTTAAGCAGTGGCACACTGCAAGCACCCTGAGAGTGGTAGCTGATGTGTGTAAAAAGTCATCTGAAAGGAGCAATCATATCTGGCCTGAATTAGAAACATTAAAAGGACAGAAAATTCTGAGAAGGAAGTAAAGGAGGGAAAGCAGCAAACAGAGAGATAACTCTTGATGTGCCAAAAGTTGGGGAAGTTTCCTAGATATTAATTTGGAACAAACAAATTATACTAAGATGGTTTTTAAAAGATAGGAAAAAAAAACTCTGTTGGTGGATAGAGAGGTGGGAACAATCTGAGAGGAACTGAGATGGGGAGAGAGAAAAATGAACAGAACATACTGTACATAATTCTCAATATTTAATAATTTTTCTAAAAAATAATTTAAAAATTTAATGAAATGATTCAGTTGGTAATCAGTAAAATCCACAACCCCATCCTCACTTTTATTCTTTCTAGATGGTGTCTATTTTGGGCTCTTTAATTTTCACAAAAACTTGCAGGATGAAGACTTGATAAGAATTTTATTAGTCTGAGCTCCTCTCTAGCTCAGTTCATGAGCATGGGGATACTTTGTTTTGTGTACTCTAACATTCTTGGGACCAATTACCATCTTGTGATCATCCTGCACTTGTATGTTTATAGAGAAATATAGATAAAAATATCATTTCTTTGGTTAATATATCCAAATCAATGAATCCATCCATCTTAGCATCTCAGGCCCTCAGAGCCATTCACAGCAGTACACCTCTGTCCACCCAGATCTTAACACCCATTTCTTTACAGAACTTGTTTATTGATCTCAACTGCCTTGATAAGCCTAAGACTTCACAAATCTGAAACGATTTCTTGCTCATTGTTTTCAATCAGTGGCCCAACAAGGTTTTAATTGTGACCCACAATGCACAGACTTGACATTCTTTAGCCTTGATTTTTTTTAATTCTTTAATCATTTTTTTTACAGTGCAGTATTCCTCCCCCCACCCCGGTTTACCCTCTGACTGTTCCACATCCCATACCTCACCCCTCTGTCTCCAAGAGGATGCCCCCATCCCCTAACACACCTACCCACTGCCTAGTCTCTTGAGGGCTAGGTTCATATTCTCTCATTGAGTCAAGACTTGACATCCAGCGCAAGGAGTGGCCCAAAGGCCTGACACTATTAGTGATACTATAGTGTGTTTACAATCAGGAGCCTAGCATGACTGCCCTCCGAATGGTCCAACAAGCACCTGAAAGAGTCAGATGCAGATATTTACACCCAACTGATGGAGAGTAGCCTTGATTCTTGAAAAAAGCTCTGACATCAGAAGGATAACTTCTTAGAAAGGCTCAAGTACATTTTACTTAAAAAAAAAAAAACAAAACAAAAAACAAAACAAACAAATCTGAATAGCACTGTAATCCTGTTTTCCTGCCACATGATATGAAAACTATCACCCCTTTTATATCCTTGCCTGTAGTTACTTGTTTCGTAAAACAGGTTTGAATTTTAAAAGAGATGACAGGAAAGACAGTTGAGCACAAGAGTATGTGGAAATACATTTAAATTCCTTTCTTCTCAGGAGAGGACAGTTTGCTTCCTCAATTTCACTTCCTCTGATATACTACTCTCCATGAATTCTACATTCATACTCTCTGTCCAAGCTATCAGACAAGTTTGTCATGTATTTGTTAACTAGGTTAGCCTTTTCAGGGCAATAATTTGTGTCATTCTCACCCTGCAAATACCAGAGTCCTGACATAGGGACATCTGACTACATTTGAGTGAGCCAGGTTAAGTAAAAGAATCAAAACTCAGGCGTTGCTCTTATGGTCTCTCACAGGAGGTAAGAAATGTACCTGAAGGTTCTATGCTTTCATACCTGTGATCTTTTCCCCTAAGTCACTTGTTAATTAAATAGATCTTTAGTAAATATATTGAATCTCTGGAAAAATCTAGATTGTTGATGATATATGCAGTTTGTCCTGGTTACATTAAACATCTGAACATTCAAAATGCTTTCTCAAAGGCATTATAAGGTCTCATGTGGTAAGACTACCAAGCTGGTAAATATGATAGTAAAGACTATCTGCTTAGTCTTCCGAAAACCTGAAACAATTTGAAATGATAATTATTGAATAAACATAGTCTTTAACAACAATGCATACTTTAAAATTTGTGAACCACTAGAAGGGTTTTATGGTTCTTGCATTCTATAATTGCAACTCACCATGCTTACAGTACCGTTGGAGTCACTGTAGACTGACAAGCAAATGATCCACATATCAAAAAGTCCCTGAATCTACTGTCCAAAAATTATTAAGTGTGCAAACCAGTAAATCTGTCAATCACAGGCTCATTATATGGAAAAATCTGTTGGCATAGATTTCCTCATTTTAGAACCCCAGTGAATGCCAGTTATGTCCAATATTCTAGACAGGATATGCAAATATGTGCAGGGCATTTTACTGACACGGTTTTTCTAAATAATTAATATAACCTATCATATTCCTCCAACAAATATAAAGATTAAGAACATTATATTTCACTCAAATAAAATAAAAATATTATAAATAAGATAGTAAATCTATATAAGATAGTTCAAGTGAGAAAAGGAACGTGGGGAGGTTTAGTGGTTACTGTTTTGCTTGCTTGCTTGTTTGATTATATTATGTGACGTTTTTCTTATCGTCTATGTGTAAAAGCTTACCAGAATTAAGAAAATGACACTGAAGGACATTGACTCTATCACTTCTGTACTGACAACAGGATGAACTCCCACTGTTCTCTAAGCTTCCACAGGGCTGTCATGAGGCCAGGGATCTTTATGATGGATTTGTACAAGGTGCTGATGATACAGGTACTTGGCAAACACCTGGACATACTGTAATCCTTGAATTCATCCAGTCTCTGCTCAAATCATTGATGTAGTAATGTAATTTGCAAGTAAGGCAACCTAATTCAAGGTTTTATGTACTGATTATTTTTCCTAAAAAGCAAATGAAGTTCTTTTTCAGCTAATATAGAGTAAATCCATGAAAAGCAGAACCTTGCTTACAACCACTACTCTTGATATATTATTTAAATAATTTACTTATTTGTATTTTATGTACATTGGTGTTTAAGGTTGTCAGATTCCCTGGAAATAGAATTGCAAACAGTTGTGAGCTGCCATGTGGTTGCTGGGTGTTGAACCCAGGACCTCTAGAAGAGCAGCCAGTGGTCTTAACCACTGAGCCCTCTCTCCAGCCCCCTGTACTTGATATCTTTAAAGATGTTAAATTTCTGCCTCAAAGTGTCATCTCATTAATTGCACTTGGATAGAAATACACTTTTTTTTTTTAATTCTCATAGGGAATACAAGACTGAAAGTTAATCATGAATGAGGTTCTCATGAGGTTTTGTTAACAGTACCATTTTTAACATATCTGTGTTATGAGGACTATAGATAACATTTTTTGGGAAAAACATCTTTAATTCACAAATACTCATTAGCCCTCTAATTCTGGGAGTAAATAGAAGAAGGTTTGCTGAAAGAATAAAAAAAAAAAAAAAACAAAGTATACATACTTCACAATCAATTATGACAAATAAAAAAATCAAGGATACACATATTACTGCAACATTCACTCTTAGTCCAGTAAGTCTAAGTGCCTGGTCATAGGAAATTGAAACATCTTGAAATACATTATGGAAGTTTACAATACCCTTCATTGAAAAGACTTCAAAATGATGTAACCCTGATAATTGCTAAAAATGAATTTGCACCCTGTAGGGTAGAAGTAATAAGGCCAAACTATAATTCCTCAAAACATAGCCATCATGTTTATAGCTCCACCATAAGCCTAAGCAATGAAATTAATTCTCTGGCATTTATGAAAGTTTTCTACAGTTGCCCTGAAACAGCCTGGCAACAGGATTGGTGGCAAATATGGTATTCTGACAAATTGAACCAGAAGGAATCCATGTGAACTCCGACATCATCAGGAAATATTAATGTGCTGGGTACACAAATAACCTTGTCACTCACTCACTGCCTCCTTAATGTAAAAGCATCACCGTATCTGTCTCATTAACATTATCCTCAGACATGGCACATGCTGCCCATAAGGGCAGTTGCATTGATTTGCATTGATGCTGGCTGCCCTGAAACAGCCTGGCAACAGGATTGGTGGCAAATATGGTATTCTGACAAATTGAACCAGAAGGAATCACACATCATTTCTGGGTCAATTTGTAATAGTCAAAGCCCTCTAAAATTGGCATGCATAAAAAAAAAAAAGCTTAAGTGTTTTCTATTATTTTTCAGAATCATCAGAAATGTGATGCCATCTTGGCAGCTTTTTGTATGTGCCATCGTGTTTCCAAATGTCAGAATTAAAACATCCAAGAATATTTCACAATGTTTCCCTAAGCCATATGTATTGTGATAGGATAATATTTGTTCACACTATTTTAGTATGTAAGGATTAGACATGCAACTGCATTATGAAAATTCATAAATGCAGGAAATTGAAACCCCATGTTCTCCCTTAATAAATAAGGATATTGAGCTTAAAAGAAAATTGTTACAATATAGCATACTTTCTTATAGAAATGAATGCATAGATGCTATTACTTTGTATAATCTCTTATGAACTCTGAAATTAAAAAACCCAACTCACTTTGATAAGAGACTATACAGCAACATTCTCATGGCTGTTTTAGGCCAGCAGTTCTAAAGCAGGAGGAGGAGGAGGGGTGGTCTACTATAATCTTTTAGAGAAGGAAATAACACATTCAAACCGTGTTCATTAATATTAGTTGTTGGAAGATTTGTTATTATCCTCTTAGTATTTCTGGTGCATATATTAAGCTTTATCACATGCTTCTGTACACAAGAAAACATAACGTGAGTATAGTACTTCAGGCTACCTGCAATTTCAGACATCAACTGCAGCTGGAAACATATGTTCCAAAGGTAAAAGAAAACTACCATTCTGGGTAAAGTTGAGGTCTGAGTGTTGCCAGGAAGACAGTACAAAGAATAGGTGTGGCCCAATCAAATAATCACCAGAGTTCTGCTGGAGCCCAGTAAATGATCTAAATAGTGAACTTACTCTTGTACTCTAGAAAACCTTAAATCATGCTTCCTATAGAGTTTTGTCCAGACACAACTCATTTCTTCTTTCTTTGGGCTTATGAAGAACAGGCTTGTCTCCCTCATATGCATAGTGCAGTCCCTAATGAATTTCCATGGCTGCTTTAATTGCTAGTGCCTGGCAATACAAAGTACTTAGGTGCGCGAATTTTTATCAACTACTAATACAACTATTAATATTTTTATTTCCATAAGAACATTTCCAGAGTAAAACCTCCATTTCTAATTAAAGGTAAGCATTTCTACAATGACATTTTCCTCTACAGAAAAGATAAAGTCAGACAATTTGGCATGCAACATATGTTCTAAAACTGTACAACTATAAAAGGCAATAGAAAAGCAGATGAGAGCAATTTTAAAAATTAAAATGTCTTTTGATTGCTCTGCATTAAGTTCTGTGTTGCCAAGGGGTGCTGTCAGCCCGTGTATCTTTATTAATGATAGACTCTGCACAGTATAAAAAATATATTTCTATTTTGTTTTCAAAGCATTGACTCACATACATCCTTGAAATTAAATTCCCTTCATGACTCAACCTTAACCTTACTCTAACAGGAAATCAGGAGAGGGGAAATTTCTCCTTTATAGTCTAGCCAAACATAAAATGCAGATAGGCAGCAGAAATCTTGTGGATTAATTATTTTATGAGTCTGATTTTTCTCCATTCAATATATCCATTTACTCCTCTTTCCAAGTGCCCAAGTGTCTCTGCATTCCTTTATTTCACTCATGTTTTGAAAAACACAATGAGAAGACTGGTGTTTCTTTCTAATTATCTGATAATGCACTAGCCAAGATTTCATTACAGCATAATCAATTTTTTTTTGTAGAATGAATGAGGGAATTACAGCTTCTAATGATCTGCTCTCATTTTTATTAATATTAAGTTTCCCATGGGTTCTTTGTGACCACTTTACTTGAGAAATATTGAGCAATTCTTACTCAGATTATTTTATTATGTATATCTCTCACAGGCAGAAAAGACCATTGAGTCTTTCCACCATGGACTTATAAATTATGTATAAAACCAGCACTGAATTGTATTGAAGTTTGATGTTTATCCATTTATATTTAGGAAGCTAAAATTGAAGAAAGATGTTTCTTTACAGGGCTAATTCCTAAATTTCCACTGTCATAGAAGTCATTTTTCCCCAAAGAAAGACCAGCCAGTTAAAGGAAACAGATCAAAAGAAAATGTCTGCCCTTCACACTAAGGCACATAGGCATTATACTGTGGTGCAGTGTAAAGAATGTGGGCTATGAATTAATCATGGTGCTTTTTTTAAAGGATATATTAATAATGACACTATAACTGATAATAGTTTCAGACATTAGAATGCCTAAAGTTATGACTGTAAATCTTAAGACATAATATGGCTTGTTTAAATGCTTAATTACTGCTATATAACAGAAGATATCTGGTGTATTGCTCGCTGGATTCCAAACAGTTGCATGGAGAGCCAACTCTGTTTTACTTACCACAACCCTTCAAGAGTTTTAAGTGACCCTGGAAATCAATAATGGAGTCTTGAAAGGGATTATAAATGAAATGACATGTCTGTCCTTCTGATCCTTGCAAAGCTAAATATTATCCTAATCTGTGTATGATAAGACATTGTTAATTGACATTTTGGATGAACATGTAGTTTGATTCCACATCTTGGTATTGTATTAATTGTGCTGCTATGATTGTGAAACTACAGAGCATTCTTTGACTTGGTTATACTTCCTTTGGACATATTCTCAGTAGTTGGATTGCTGGTTCATATGGTGTCTCTATTTAAAGTACTCAAGGAATCCACAAGTGTTTTTCATAATGGTCCTATGAATTTACATTTTGATTGCCTGTGCAATAAACTTACTTTTTTCCTATGTCCTCTATAATATTCATTATCTTTATCTTTTTGATAAGACTCATTCTAATGTCTATGATGACATATTGAGCATGTTTTATGTACTTGCTTGCTTTTTGCATGCTTTAATTTAAGAAATATCTATGAAAGTACTTTACAAATTTTTAAATCAAATGTGTGTGTGTGTGACTATGTGTCTTTATCTGTTAAGAATTTCTTCTGTGTGTAATTATTAATGTAGTATAAGATGTATGCCAAGGAAATATTACCCTCAATTGTGATCTGTTTCTGCACTCTACTTATTCTTTCATTCCATATATAGAAGTTTGAGGTTTTTGATTTTGTTTGATGTAATCTAATTGGCCTAATTTCTTTCTTGTTACCAGTACTTTGAGGTAAGATTCATAGGTCGTAACCCAGAAAATGTTCCAACTTCTAATAAGGACACATGCTTTACTATGTTAACAGCAGCCTTATTTATAATACCCAGAAACTGAAAAGAACCCAGATGTCCCTCAACAGAGGGATGGATACAGAAAATGTGGTTCATTTACACAATGGAGTACTACTCAGCTATTAAAAACAATTAATTTATGAAACTCTTAGGCAAATGGATGGATCTGGAGGATATCATCCTGAGTGAGGTAACCCAATCACAAAAGAACTCACATGATATGCACACACTGATACGTAGGTATTAGCCCAGAAACTTAGAATACCTACAATACAATTTGCAAAACACATGGAGTCATAAATATTTAAACCACAACATTCACCTTAAGCCTGGAAAATAAAGCATATCATGGTGGGGACCTCCCCAAGCTATTATCAGCAATGATCTTGTGTCCTCTTCAATATGAGTAATGAGATTTAGTCTTTTCTGTGTTATCTTAAGTCAGAACTCAGAATAATTTCTGTTCCCTAACTGATACTGTCTGATCTCATAATGATACTCAGTGTTATGCACAGGAGGGGACTTGGATCATGGCCACACATTTCATCGCCAGTGCACATGTTCTGCCGCATGATGTGTAGTCCCATTGCACATATGGAGTGCATTTTTAAAGAAAGAAAATGTAGAATTTAAAAATAAAATATTGACTCATCTATCCAATCACTGTATAAATATTTATGAAGGCATTACTTATACAATATTAGATAACGTGTTATAAAAGTTAGGAATAGAAAATGAAAAAAACATACTTGCTTTCAAAAGCCTTTACCGCAAGAAGTAATTCAACAAAATAGCTGAAGGAACACTGCACCATTGTTGGTGGGATTGCAAGCTGGTAAAACCACTCTGAAAATTACTCTGGCTGTTCCTCAGAAAATTGGACATAGTACTACCCAAGGACCCAACTGAACCACTCCTGGGCATATACTCAGAAGATGCTCCAACATTTAACAAGGACACGTGCTCCACTATGTTCATAGCAGCCTTATTTATAATAACCAGAAGCTGAAAAGAACCCAGATGTCCCTCAGCAGAGGAATGGATACAGAAAATGTGGTACATTTACACTTGGCTATTAAAAACAGTGAATTCATAAAATTTTTAGGCAAATGGATGGAATTAGAAAAATATCATCCCAAGTGAGGTAATCCAGTCACAAAAGAACACACATAGTATATACTCACTGATAAGTGGATATTAGTCCAAAAGTTTGAAATACCAAAGATATAATTCACAGACCACATGAAGCTCAAGAAGAAGGAAGACCAAAGAGCAGATGCTTCTGTCCTTCTTAGAAGGGACAACAAAATACTCAAGGGAGAAAAGACAGAGACAAAGTATGGAACAACAACTAAAGGAAAGGCCATCCAGAGTCTGCCCCACCTGGGATCCATCCCATATACAGACACCAAATCCAGACACTATTGTAGATGCCAAGAAGTGCTTGGTGACAGAAGCCTGATATAGCTGTCTCCTGAGAGGTTCTGCCAGAGCCTGACAAATACAGAGAAAGTTGCTTGCAGCCAACCACCGGACAGGGTCCCCAATGGAGAAGTTTGAGGAAGGACTGAAGGAGCTGAAGGTGTTTGAAACCCATAGGAAAAACAACAATATCAACCAACCAGACCTCCCCAGAGCTCCCAGGGACTAAACCACCAACCAAAGAGTACACATGGAAGGATCCATGGCTCCAGTCGCATATGTAGCAGAGGATGGTCTTATGGCACATCAATGGAAGGAGATGTCCTTTGTCCTGGGAAGGCTTGATGCCCTGTGTAGGGGAATGCCAGGACATGGAGGCGGGAGTGGATGGGTGGATGGGGGAGCACCCCCATAGAAGCAGGGAGAGGGAAGATGGGATAGGGGTTTCCAAGCAGGAGCTGGGACCTGGAACCTGGAAAAGGGATAACATTTGAAATGTAAATAAAGAAAATATTCAATAAATAAATAAATAAATAAATAAATATCTTTAAAAAAAAAGAATATTTCATGTCTGCCCACCTCTTCTTGGATCTCCCTTCCAGCCTCTCTCATGTCAGGTCCAGGCACACTCATTTCTGACATTTAAGTCTCAGCAATTTCTAACTCTGAGGTTGCCCAGAGATTATCAGAACTTTTGGTAGATGGTCCTGGAGAATTTATATCACTTTCCAACACAGCCTTCACTCAGAGCTTATGAGAGTAGGAATATGTAAATCGATTTGAGAGTCCTAGCTTCCTTCCTAGAACAAATCCATGGTTGGACCTGACTAATTTTGCAACTATACTGCACAGCTGAGTCATGTTAGACCCACCTTTTATTCCCAAAGGAAGATTCTAACCCTTGCTTTCACATGAGTTCTGTTGCAGACTTGGCATCTAAAGACAGTAAGCTATAATTAGAGCATCTTTTCCAAAGAAACTAAACTGGTTAAAAGTAATGCTATAAATGAAATACTGATCTAAACATTATACAAAAGGAGAAGACAAGAGACCCTGAAGTTTGGGGATTAGTATAAGAGTCAATGAAGAAAAGTCGATGAGCAAAGTTAAGTTAGTTGGATTTGTAAAACCTTGAAGGGACCTGAATGTTTTTCAAAAAAAATTAGAAATGGAATTTTGAGATTTCTTGTGTTGCTATTTGCTGTAATGCTAAGTGCAGACCGCCAAGACTTAGCTGTCCCAGAGCCCAGTCTGCACATACACCCAAGTGATGCTATGTGACCTTGCCCCCAAGTTACTTCTGATTGGTGAATAAAGTTGCTGACAGCCAATAGCTAGGCTGAAGGTGGTGTTTAGGTTTCCTGAACTTGTGGTCAAAGGAGAACCATGAAGGGGAAAAGAAGGTGATAAAGGAGAAAGCAGCATGTGTTAGGTGAGTCATAAAATGATGAGTTAGCCTTGTGAGTTGGCTAACTGGAGTAATTAGAGGTCAGAGCAGCCCAGACAAAACATGGTAAACTATATAACGAGATTATTGGCTGGAAATAGACATAATAGCATAGAGAATAGATATCTGCCCAGCTCCTGTGCTGATTAAGGCTTATTGTGAATATAAAGCTTGTATGTGTGTTTTACCCAGGAAGTAGATGGTTAAAGACAGGGTTAAAAACCTTAGATTGGGAATAAACTTTTCTACAACAACATGTATATGCCACATTATAAAAAATTAGAAAGGTTAGAGAGATGGCTCAGAGGTTAAGAGCACTGACTGTTCTTCCAGAAGTCCTGAGTTCAATTCCCAGAAATGTCATGGTGGCTCACAACTATCTGTAATGGGATCTGGTGCCCTCTTCTGGTGTGTCTGAAGACAGCAACAGTATACTATCATACATACAATAAAATAAATAAACCTTTTTAAAATGTTATAAAAAATAAGAAAATATATAAAAGCTTTAAGTAGAGACGCAACTTATGATTGGCAAGATGACTCAAAATATGGTCTGAGCTCAGTGCACAGGAGCCACATGGTAAAAATAGAGAAATGACACTCATAGTTGTCCTGTGAAACCCCCTAACTCTGCATTGTGCACACAAAATACATGCTCAAAGAAATATGTGCACTTTTAAATTAAAGGTTGATAATTTAGGATAAATATCACTACATTCCTGAGGAGCACCTTTCCTTATAAACACAGAAGGGGGATATCATTAAACATGATATACATACCAGACTGTTCAAGATTTTCTCCCCAAGTAGGGAATGTATCAAATAAGAGCCAATGCCTATCAATATTTATGTCATTTGTACACTAAAATGCAGGTGCACACTAAAAGGTAGCTCACATTTTAGTGTTCCATCCCATTATTTCCAACCCTTTAAATCAGTCATTCTCAACCGCCCTATAGTTGTGATTATTTAATACAGTTCATGTTGTGGTGATTCCCAACCATGAAATTATTTTCATAACTGTAATTTTGCTGCTGTTTTGAACATCAATGTAAATATTTTGGAGAGAAAGGTTTGCCAAAGGACACTTTAAATGAATGGGAGCTGTATGTAAATATTCATTTCAGCATTATACAACTTTTTTTTCCCTACCATCCCACTTTTGGATGTTGTTCATTATCAGTCTGAGAGAGATATACCCAAAACATATTTATACATTATTTTCCATTTTTAACCTCAAAATGACAGCAGTAGTTTTTGAGCACTCATGCATATAGTTTCAAAACCACATTCCCCAGGGCAGCATAGTCACATACATCTACCGATGCTCAACAATGGGATAGCTTTCTAATAAAGAAATATGTACTATTTCTTGTATCTAGTTGGTATTGTTGCTCTAGGAGATAAAAATGTTGCTTTCTGATCACTTAAGGGTCCTTAGTTTTGAAGGACTTTACACTCAAACTAGCAATTCTCACTGTAAATGCACAGTGGCTCATAAGAGCAGCTTAAGCAAACTAAGACATTTGTGCTCTATCACCTATCAGTTACCAAGGCAATGGTATTTTAAAGCTTGTTAGGTAATTATTGAATATAGAAAACCAAAGTTTATAATTCTGAGATATTCATATATGATGAAATCATACGATGTATGACTTGTTGAAGGCAGGGAGATCATCAAAGCTGTATCCTCCCTATGATACCCCTCTTCTCTAGGACTTCTCTGTCTCTCACTATCCAAAGATAAGCTGCATTGTCGCATTCTGTAGTTGCCCCCAAAACCAAGTTCCATTACACCAACATCAGAAATGATGGAGCCAAGTGATCATATAGGAAAATCACTAAGCCGTTAAAAAAATTAAAGCTTAACTCCTATAAGTCTATTTTCTCTTGTATTGTATTTAGTCATTAATTAAAGTAATATTCCCATTAATAATCTGAGACTATTATTCAATGATTCTTAGTCATATTCATTCTGCTTGATCAACTACTCCCAAGTTCTCACTTCCCTAAACACCTAAATTTTTTCCAATGCACTCCTTTTAAAAAACTTATTGAGTCTAATTTTATAATAATTATAGGGCTGACATGGTCATGCTGTAATAAAGAGAAGCACCAGGGCACTGATATAATTTCGACCATAACCATATATCTGTAGAAATCCTATGTGGATTAACAACTTAATATAAATCTTTCTTTTAACTTCATCACTCACGCCTTTAATCTCAGCACTCGGGATGCAAAGGCAAGTGGATTTCTGAGTTCGAGGCCAGCCTGGTCTACAAAGTGAGTTCCAGGACAGCCAGGGCTATACAGAGAAACCCTGTCTCGAAAAACAAACAAAAACAAAAAACAAAAAACAAAAAATCATTGAATCATACAACTGTGCACATTATTTTTTCTGTCCTTCTGCAAGGATTTATTATGGAGTAATTCATTATTGCTATAATAACCAATAGTTTTTCACCAATTTTAACCTAATTTGTAATCCAGTTATTGAGAATTTTCTCAAATCAGTTCATTATATAATCTTTTCAAAGGATATAGGATATCTTTCCCTTTGTATGAATTTGTTAGCATGATGCCTAATTTGTAGGTATGTGACAATATTAAAAAGGATTGATATAGAAAGAAATGCAAGCACATTATTTTTAAACTAAGTTTGAAACAATGTTTTTTTTTCTTTTTTCTTTTTTCTTTTTCTAACTTCTTAGTTTCCTTTTTTTGAAACAAAGTTTTTAAAATAATGTGTAAAATTCTGAATTAAACATGTCCTATCAACAATTAATTTTTGTTTTTAAATGTAACTATCCTGAACAAAAATGATTTCCACTTATCATGTCATTATCATCTGCATACAGTTATCTCCAGTTCAATGACTAAAACAGAGTAGTCACTGTCTAGATATTATAAATGAGAGAACGAGTAACCAAAGTGTGTCTGTGTGTGTTTGTGTATGTGTGTGTCTGTGTTTGTGTGCCTATGTCTGTGTCTCTCTGTGTATATATGTTTGTGTTTGTGCATTCAAAAATGGGTCCAGAAGGTATTTCTAGAAGTATCCTTTGTTAGTGTCCTCATTAGGAAGTTGTATGAAGATTAATGAAATGACAAACAGTCCATCTGAAAATATAGCTTGCAATATTTTCCTTCAAAACTTTTTATTATTTACAACCTGCATCAACCTAATTACCTAATTTTTCTTCATTCAGTGTTGATATAAAATTCCTTTTATTCCTATTAATGCATCACTTAGTTCCTAACAATTGAGATAGTATTGCCTCTAACATGCAAAACAGAAATCAGAAAGCATCAGATTATATACAAGAAATGAGTACAAATAGAAAAGACAATTTCAACCAAAGTTCATGCATCAGATTTTAAATAAAAATAAGCCACAATGAATGATAAATGATATTTATATAAAAGAAAGATAGATAATAGATAGATAGATAGATAGATAGATAGATAGATAGATAGATAGAAATTAGAAAGACATATATTGGTTATTTGGCTTCAATTTCTGTAAAGAATTGAGGGAAACATTACTCTCACCTTTTCAGCAAAAAGGCAAAATCACTCCTCTTTACAGTATCAGGATACAAAAGATATCTTTATCCAATGATCAGTTAACCAAATACAGGATTACTAGCCTTTGCTTCATACTGAGCCATCTATCTAGAAATGACAATTTTAAAAATTTAATTCCATCTCAGCATATCGACAATGAGTATTTTTCCAAGTAGAACATCTTACTGAGACAAAAAGAAAACAGATTATTTTAGCATACTTTTAATTGAAAAATCTGTTTTCTTTTGATATTTTCCTGACATTTTATACTTCTGATTGTTGTATGCATCAGTATTAGTAAGGATACAAGTTTCCATAGAG